>NC_033798.1:26062902-26089607 GCF_001876935.1 Asparagus officinalis
GGCGACGACAACGTTTGGGACTTGTATCGACGTCATAGCCGGAGTTTGTGGTGGCGTGAAGAAAAGAATGGGCAAGTTAGGGCTGGCTCAAATTTTCGCTCAGATTGGACTAGTTATAAAGAAAAAAAAACGGAATGATGAAGAAAGATGAGACCGCTAGGCATTAAGAAAAAAAATAGAGAATGGAGAGAGAACAGAGGAACAAGGGGGTTTTCTTCCTTTCTCTTCTGTTAAAGAATGGTGAAGAAAGAACGGAGAGGAGAGAAAACTAATTTTGTGGAGATTGAGGGCGGCGTATTTTGGAGGTTTTACCGCAAAATGTATAAATACAAGATATTCTAACTCTAAATTATACTATTTGGGTTTCGAGATAAATACATAAAGTTAATTGGCTTCAATGGTATAAAAGAATGTTGTTGGGTTTATAGATAAATTAAAGTAAATAACTAGGCCCAAAAACAAAAACCCCTAATTTGATAGGGGCCAAAGTCTCTCCAGACAAATGTACGCATTAATTGTAATAATAATAATATAAATAAGTAAGGTTGTGCTTGGATACCATGGTAATTTTTGTGTGGTGTTTTCTCCAAAAGTGTTTTCAGACCACCATGATAAGTGTTTTTGCTCAACAATAGTTTGACCTTTTATAACATTAATATTAAACATATTATTAATATATTAAATATTAATTATAATATAAACAATATATATATAAAGTAGTCTTCATTATCGAGTTCATTACAACTTTGATCGTTTACAATGAATTCAAATAAGAAAAATAAATATTACAAGTTTCTAGAAAAATAACACAAGAACTGCTTATCAACTCTTGCTTGTGTGGGGTCTTTGCATGTGCCGGGGACGTCGATATCCGTGGACGACCGCGGATCAGATCCGGTTGTCGGAAAATTGATAGAGCTCCTACTTCACCAAGGAAGTATTCGCTTGAAGCACTGAAATCGACCAAGCGAAATCAGTAGCTCTTTTCGAGATTAAGACCAAGACTAGTCTCAAGGAATGGACGTGGAGGGGGGATATGGGGGGATATGAGTTTAGATCATTCGAAAGCCTTCCTCTTTATGCTGAAGTTCGTCGGGATCTGACTTGCCTTCGCTGTAAATACGTGCTCCTTCGACTCCTAAATCCAGCTGCACCTCGTCCTCTTGATCAATTCACCCCCTGTGAAATGAGCCCCTAGGCCTGTATTTATAGGCTTCGGTTGGGGGTATTTGGATAAGAGTGAGTGATTTGGCCTTATCTTCAGTTAATAACGGCCTAACCATGTTTGTGGATGATATCCAATCAGTTGGGAAGCTCTGGAATGAACAAATCCTGAGAAAACAACAACATAACCGTCAAAAACGAGTTTGTGGCTCGAGACAGCGCAACATGCCCTGCTGACCCGCGGGGGGCGCGGGTCGACGCGGGAGTTTTGGCCTTTTGCTGAACTCTTTGGTGTTTTCCTGTTTTCCGGGACTTGTATTTTCTGTCGTTTTGCGTATTTGATCGTCTTGTTGACTTGCATGAATCGTTAACTTACTTCATGCATTCGTTAGCTTCTTTACGACACTTGGAGTTGACTGACAAGTGCGGCGGGCGCTTGGAGTTGACCGACAAGTGCGACGGGCGCTTGGAGCTGACTGATGAGTGCGCAGGCCAACAACTCCGGTAAGCGTGCGGGCCACTCGGGTAATCCTTCTTGACTCGGATGATGATATTCATCGTCTTCTCTTCACCTCGAACTGCATGCGGAAACCTATAGGTATATTTAGATGCCTACAAATACCCCCTCCAAAGTATTTCGGACTCATTCTTTTATAGAGGAGTCTGGAATGCTTTGGAAAAGATAGGCTCTGTCTTCAACCTCTTCAGTATTTTGTCGAGAACATCGCGTAGGACCTGTGAATGGCTTCAATTCTTGACTTCTTCAGCTTTTAGTCTACTCAGTGTTTTTCGAGCAGATGAAGTTCTTCCGGTACTGTGTTTATCGTCTGATCATTGTCGAAGTCTAGAACCGAAGTTGATGAGTAAATTTCTGGATTTAGCTCGTGTCATTGGGTTGACATTGAACTGATCGTCTTCATTGGGAATTCATATCTGGATCGCAATTGAACTCTCTGGAATCATCCTTTAATCTGAAACTTTTCCTTAGCCTTATTTTGGCGAAATTATTAATGTGTTGACCGGCATCGACCTTTACTGTAATGCGTTGTCCGACATTGGCCTTTGTTAACGCGTTGACCGGCGTTAACACAGTTTATACTCGTACGTTTGCTGTAGTCTACATAGTTTAAGCTCTTAAGGCATTGGAACATGGCGGTCTCAAATGTCGAGGTTACAGGACCAACTATTAAAGCTGATTCATCTACATGTATGGATCTTATCCTGAAGTTGTTGGATCCTCAAGTCACGAGACCAACTAATGAAGTTGGTGCGTCAATGACTCTCACACTTATAGGATTTTTAGCAAACCCCCAACCTTCAACGGGTTTGATGAGCCTTTACCGACTATCGTTTGAGTTGGGCTAGCATACGGATTGTTTAAGTTCGTTCCACATGTAACGTTATGCTAAGAGAGTTAACTTCCTTAGTGCTACGATATTGAATACGTAGACTTCGTCTTTCTCACGTGAAAAGACTAAACGGCGACGCGTGTTAGGCGTAAACTTTAGGATTTTTGGCAAACCCTCAGCCTTAAACGGGTTTGATGTGCCTTTACTGATTACCGTTTGAATCGGGCTAGCATATGAATTGTTTAAACCCGTTTTCACATGTAATGTTGTGCTAAGAGAGTTAACTCTCTTAGTGCTACGATATTAAATACGTTTTTCTTATGGGAATAGACTACCTAACAACGCGTGTTAGGTGCTGACTTATCCCTTCTTAGGATTCGGGATAAAAGTCCTCAGACTTGGATTCTGGTGTCTTCTTTAATCGGTGAAAGACTAAACCGGCAACGCGTGTTAGGCGCTGACTTATCTCTACTTAGGATTTAGGATAAAATTCTCCGTACGTGTAAGGCACGAATTTTGGCGTTATGAATAATAACCTGCTATAATGTTTAATATGTGGGCTTTTGTCCTTTTTACGGCAAAAGACTAACCGGCAACGCGTGTTAGGTGCTGACTTATTCCTACTTAGGCTTCAAGATAAAAGTCCCCATACTCAGATTCTGGTGTCTTCTTTACTTGGCGATAGACTAAACCGGCAATGCGTGTTAGGCGTTGATTTATCCCTACTTAGGATTCGGGATAAAATTCCACATACGTGTGAGACACGATTATGGTGTTATTAATAACAACATGTCACAATATGGAATATGTGGGTTTTTGTCCTTTTACGGTTAAGGACTAACCGACAACACGTCTTATGCGTTGACTTATCCCTACTTAGGCTTCAGGATAAAATTCCCCAGATTTGGATTCTGGTATCTTTTTTACTCGGCGAAAGACTAAACCGGTAACGCATGTTTGGTGTTGACTTATCCCTACTTAGGATTCGGGATAAATTCCCCATGCGTGTGAAGCATGAATTTTGGAGTTGAAGGATGATGTCTTCTCTTAGGGTAAAGACGAACCCGATACTAGGAAGAAAGAATTTTATATTCTATCTCCAATTACAAAGGAAACTCAAAGTGGGATTTTCTCTTCAAGAATCCGGGAAGGTGAAACTAAGAGTGAGATCTCCACTCTGAGAATCGAAAAGATTCAGATAATCCTAACTGTCGGAAGGTTTGTTTACCGAGCTAAAGATGAATTTCTCGTTTATCGAGAGTGAATTGTGGTTTTGATCCTAACTGTAGGAGGATGATAATCATATTTTATTACAATTTTATACCCTCATTATCTATTTTTAATGAATAAATATACTACTAATAAATTTTTTTATCTTTAATTGTAGGTTAATAAAGAATAAAGCCTAAAAATCTCATCTCTCAACAAAAGCTCATGAATTAAATGAAGAACACAAGCAAGAGCCAAAAATCCCAAGCCCAGAATAAAGCCGAGTAGCTTGTAGAAGCCGGAGAAAATAAAAATATCAAATATGAAAACAAAATGTATTCAAGATGGTTGGCCATAAAGAAACGACGATATCTCTCAATCCGGAAGGCGGAATTTAACTAATAATATATGAAAACTACCTATCTCGACGAGACGAATCCATCTGCGAAGGTAGATTTTTGATTGGACATCGATGCCAGCATCGATACCAGTATCGATGCCAGCATCAATGCTCGTATCGATACTAACGAGTCAGTTACAGATCAATGGCTGATTTTTTATGGTTTTGGATAAGGATTCAATCTAAGGGCTCTCATTCACTGATGTTTACTATAAATAGGAATAGAAAGTAAGGGGTTAGGGGTGTGAAAATTTTTATAACTTTATTTGGAGAGGAGGGCCACTCTTAATTGAGAAGGCCTTCCAAATTTATAACTTTTGTTATAATTAATAAATTAATTTTTTCACCACTTTAAATTTTTCTTTTCTTCTCTTTGTTGGATGATGAAGATGGAGATTAATTTAAAGGTTTGTTTTTATTATTTCTCTTTTATTGCTTATTAGTTTAGATTTATTTTTATGCTTGTAATTAGATTTAATTTTCTTGTTTAAATAGCCAAGAGGCTAGAACCCTCTTGCCTTAGATTTATTTCATGCTTATAGATTAGATTTGTTTCATGATTATAGAATAGATTTATTTTCTTGCATTTAATTCTTATAATTTATTTTGTAGTTTAGATTTTGTAATTTATTTTGTAGTTAGATTTTACTTTCTTGTACTATTCACCTTGAGGCTAGAACCCTCTTGGGTTTAGTTTTTTTTTTTTTTTTTTTTTTTGTTTCCCTTTTTGTTTTTGTTTTTTTTTTTTTTTTTTTTTTTTGATTCGCCTTTAGGCTAGAACCCTCTAAGGAATCATCATTTTCTAAGAAGTGGATTCAATTCTAGATTACCCATATCTTTAATTGAATCCGCCATCTTTACTTTCTTGAATTTTATTTTTATTCTTGATTTTCCTTTTTGATTCTTGATTTTAATCATCTCTCCTTGTGAAAATCATTCATCCATTGTCACATCCACTCTCACTTACATTTTGTGCCTATTTACACACTATCATCTTCTTAATCTCTTCACAATCACATTCACTCATCACTCCTATTTGTCACATACACAACATAAGAACCGAATTTATATTTTCTCTTACAAAACACCTTCCTCATGGGATCAATATCTTTATACTATAACTTGACACGGTTGTGCACTTGCAATATTTTTTGGTACATATTTATGCCGCATCAAGTTTTTGGCACCGTTACCGGGGAAGGTGCTTAAGTAGGTTTTAATTATTTTGGTTCTTTAACTTGTGTGTTTATTGTGAAGGAAACGCTTGGAGCTTGAAGATCGCGGATTAGGGAACTAGGATTTAAAGATTTTCTTGTAGGTAACTCTTCTTTCTAGAATTTTTAATTCCATCTTTTAGCTACTTCTTCACAATTAGAGATAATTAGGACTTAAAAAAAAGATTTTATTTTCGTTGACCATAATAAAATTCACCCTCCACTTTGACATTTACTAACAATATAATAAATTCAAACAATTTCCCCCCTCTCATTTGTTTGATTGTTAACCCTAATTAAAAAAAAGATTTTTTTTCTTTTCCATCCTTTTTAGTTGCTTTTAATTCATAGGGTTGCATTTCATATTGTTAGTAGGAATTCACCAAGTAATTTGAGCATCTTGATTTGGCACACACTTAAAAATATTTTTAAGAGAAAAACTCCATAATCAAGATAAGGTGAGGGATTTCATCACCTTTTTCTTAGCCTAAAAATCACTAATTCCTCACTACACTACCCAAACCTAATAAAACTCATTAGATGTTGGCCCTAAGGATTCGAGATCAATAAGGAACAAAGAATCCTTAAGTGAACCGGTTTAAGTTTTTTTGGATTAGTTGGTGTCTAAGGTAAGGTTTAGGGGTTGCGTAAAGCGCTCCGTAAGGAACGAGGTACTTAATTGATCTCTGATCACCCTCTAGTACTATCTTTACCTGGCTAACTACCCAGGTAAAACTTTAATCTTTTCACTTTAGGAGTTTTTGGTTAGGAGCTAGTCTAGTTGAGTTAGGCTTAACCCTAGAGTTAGAGTGATTGAAAAGTGTTTGATTTTGATTTGTTTTAGTTAGGATTTTCCTCTTTTTCTATTCTCTCCTCATTAAAAAAGTATTAAAAATATAAAAAGAAATAGTTTTGGTGTATGCAAACTTGGGTTAGGGATAATTCTCATCATTTAATTTATTTTGAACCAATCATAGAAATGACGTATCCTAATCCACCTGTTCTTCAAGATATGTGCTATCCCATTAGGAATGCAATCCCCTATTGCATTAGGCTCCCCGAAATAAATGGAATAAATTTTGAGCTTAGACCATATTACATAAACATGTTTCCCAAATTCTTTGGAAATAAAACAGAAGATGCATATATTTTTATCTCGGAATTTGAGGAAGTGTGTATTATGATTAAAATGAGAGAATTAACAGAAGATGCGATCAAACTCAGATTTATTCCATTTGCTCTCAAAGACAAAGCAAAAAAAAGGCTGTATAGCTTACCCATAAAATCCATCACTACTTGGGAGGAACTTATCACCGTTTTTCTTAAGAAATTTTTCCCGATCCATAAAACGGTGAAGCTAAGAAACAACATCATGAATTTTAAAATTGTCCCGGGAGAACCCTTTTGGAAGTATTTTGACCGATTTAAAGATCTTCTCATCCAATGTCATCATCACGGTTTAGAAAAATGGCGATTGTGCCAAATAATTTATGAAGGATTAGATTATTCTACAAAAACTTCCTTAGAATCAATGTGCAACGGGGATTTCATGAGGAAAAACGCTGATGAAGCTTAGGAGTTTTTAGAGAGTCTTTCTAAAAAAACCATGCAATGGGAACACTGTGATGACCGAGTGTCATCAGTTCCCCAACCCAAGTCCAGTGGTATTTTCTTAGAGTCGAACATTGCATCTGAAGCTAAGATGGCCACAATCTTGTGTAAGTTAGAAGCTTTAGAAATCAAGGAAAGAGCCCTGGCTCAAATCAATCAAGTTTCAGCCTCACGATGTCACAACTGTCTGTCACCATCTCATATTTCAGAAGAATAACCTCTCTTAGGAAATAATCAGCCATTAGGACAGGTCAAAGCTGCATTTCAGCGTTATGCAAATGATCAATTCTCTCCAACCTACAAACCAGGTCGGAGAAATCATCCAAACTTTGCATGTAATCAGGGAATTCACTCCGGAACTCAAAACTTCAATCCCACTTCAAACCAACACTTTCCTAGGGGAACACAGTTCCTTTCAATTCTCATCCATAATTTCAACAACCCAATCTGCCATATCAAAATCAGTCTCCTTTTCATCAAGCTGTAATTCAGACTCCTCACAATCCAGATCAAGATAAACGTCTCAATGTCTTGGAAAAGGGTTTGGAAACCATAATTAAGGCCTCCACTCAAACCACGAATATGTTGACTCAAATGTCTAGCACTCTGAATTCCTTTATGCAATCAACCGGACACATGCTCAACTCCAACACTCAAGCTATAGCTAGATTAAAATCCCAACTTGGTCAACTAGCCAGTGTCGTGAGTGAAAGAGAGAAAGGAAAATTTCTGAGTCAACCCGTGGTCAACCCTAAGGACACGGGATGCAGTTCATCCTATGAAGCTCAAGTGAATGAAATCCATTGACTTCGGTCAGGTAGACAGGTCGATAATCAAGTAAGAACTCCTCCAAGTTAAACTCTTGATCCAGTACAAATTCCTTTTCCTTCTCCTTCTGATGAATCTATTCAACAATCACCCCTCTCAGATGACCAAGAACCGAAACCCGAACCTGAGCCTACTTTTGATAGGTTTAGACCAGTTGCTCTTTTTCCAGATAGACTCGGGCCTAGGAAATACTCCCCTTAAGAAGAGAAGATCCAAGAAACATTCAAGCAGGTTAAGGTCAATATTCCTCTCTTAGATGTAATTGAACAAATTCCATCTTATGCCAAATTTTTGAAAGAATTACGCACTAAGAAGAGGAGAATAAATATTCCAAAGAAAGTCTTTTTAGCCACCAATATCAGTGAAATGCTATCAAATCCCATACCTTTGAAACGTAAAGATCCAGGTTCCCCCATTATTTCATGTATCATTGGTAATACTCACATTGATAAGGCGTTTTTAGACTTAGGGGCCAGTGTTAATTTGCTTCCATATTCAGTCTACCAACAATTGGGTCTAGGTGTACTGAACCCAACCAGATGCACCTTACAGTTGGCTGATAGATTTGTTAAGGTCTTTATGGGTGACTTAGAGGATGTTCTGATTAAGATTGGAGATTTTATTTTTCCAGTAGATTTTATAGTCTTGGAAACACAGCTTGTTTCCAATCCCAAAGGACAGACACCTGTCATCTTAGGACGACCTTTCTTAGCTACTTCTAATGCTCTCATCAACTGTAGAACTGGTCAAATGAACCTGTCCTTTGGGAATTTGACTGTTGATCTCAACATTTTTAATCCAGGGGACCAGCCAAATAATCAGCCTCTAGAAATAAATTACATTTAGGAAAGATCAGAAGAAGAAGAAGAAGAAGAAGTGTCTAATTTAAGTTTTGAGAAAATTTTTGGTGAGGAGTTAGAAATTTTAGAAATAGCAGATCAGGTCTTTGAGAATAATAAAACTGTGTTAAACATTTGCTGCTTTGAATTAAATTTTGAAGAACTCTTTCTTGGTGAATTTAGATTCTTGGAGAATAATCAACAACCAAATTTTCAAAACTCAATCATGAATCTTGGGGTTGAGGAAAATGCTACAGAAGAATTGGTTGTTAGAAAATAAAAATTCATAGTACAAGAGTCTAAGTTCATTAAGAAATACAAAATACATGACACCAATAATACCTACCTTACTTTGTTACAAGAATTACTGAACACCCCGAAATACTTGGAATTTCACATTATTTATTATATCATTCTGAATTAATTTAAAATTCGGGGAAAAAATTTCAACAATAAGGTAGGATTCAATGTAGGATACGAGCTCTTCATGTTAAACACTTCATGCTACATTGTTTGTTTTGTTTATTTCAGAATAACAAAAAGAATTTATTCTTCTCTCATTTGAGAGTTTCTTGTTCAGTTGTAAAAAAAAAAGAAAAAGAAAGAAAAGAAAAAGAAAGAAAAGAAGAAGAAAAAAAAAGAAGAATAAATTTCTGATTCTATCCTCCTCAGACCAAAGGTAATTGCAGATTTTTATCAGCCGACCAAATGTAAGTGTTTTACTTCTTATCTGCTTTACTTTGTGCATCATAGAGTTTGCATTGAGGACAATGCAAAATTTAGGTGTGGGGGTGGGACTTAGTTATTTTTTTCTCTCTTTATTTTACATTTTTAGTTGCATTTTTGTCTTTTTTTTCCCTTTTCCTCAAAAAAAAATTTATAAAAATATCGTCACTTGCCAAATTGATAGACTTATGTAATAATTAATTTATTTGATAAATTTTAAATTTTCTAATCTCTAGTTTGTTATTTACTCAAGTTTACCTTTTATGATAACTGTAAATAAATTTCTTAAGAAATAATTTTCAAAGTAGTATAATTCACTTAAGCCTTAACTTAGATTTTTATTTAAAATAATGGAATTTATGCATGCTTAACTTAGAGTTAAAAATAAGTTTTCAAAGTATCTTGACTTACATATTTTTTAGAACATATATACATATACATATAAAAAAAATTACAAAAGAAGAGTACGAAAAATGGGCACCAAAAGAAAAAGAAAAAAAACTCTTAAATTCAAGGTGATTCTATCTTATAAAGCCTAAGTTGACCGAGTAATTAAGCCCAAGGAGTATTTCCATACTTAATGACCTAAGCCCAATTGGGTTAGGATCCATTGGCCCAAAACTCGTTAAATGATCACTTAAAAAGCCCGTTAAAATAGAAAAAAATCACCAAGAAAGAAATAGTTAATAATAATAATAATAATAAAATAATAAAATAAAAAATAAAAAATAAAAATACTAATAAATGTTTTATATATATAGTTATATTTGTATATATGGTCTTGGAAAATATTTTAGATCAAGCAACTTGAATATTATTTTAAACAAAGAGTTAGCATGTTCTTTTCAAAACTTTTAAATTAAATTTCTACGTTTGGCTTGGTTTTGTATTGCTATAATGAGAAGATTTTCTAGGAAATTGACCTTAAAGTTATTTATAAAAACGTTTTCTTAAGTGATGACTAGCTTCAATTAGATTGTCTAAAGTTATCAAGTGAATTTAGTTATTTACTAACTTCTTTAATTTGGCAAGTAGACCGAATTTTATGAGTATATTCACTGCAAACCCTCACAAGACTACAACTCGTCCACTATGGTAACCTAGGGGTTTAAAGGCTTGTTGTATGCGCTAAATACAACCGCGATTCCTACGAAAGTGAGTTAGGATTTTCTCTTTCTTTCTTTGCTAGAGGACTAGCAAAAGTTTAGGTGTGGGGGTATTTAATAATCATATTTTATTATAATTTTATACCCTCATTATCTATTTTTAATGAATAAATATATCACTAATAATTGTTTTTATCTTTAATTACAGGTTAATAAGGAATAAAGCCTAAAAATCTCATCTCTCAACAAAAGCTCATGAATTAAATGAAGAATACAAGCAAGAGCCAAAAATTCCAAGCCCAGAATCAAGCCGAGTAGCTTGTAGAAGCCGGAGAAAATAAAAAAATCAAATATGAAAACAAAATGTATTGAAGATGGTTGGCCGCAAAGAAACGACGATATCTCTCAATTTGGAAGGCGAAATTTAACATATAATATATAAAAATCACCTATCTCGATGAGACGAAGCCATCTGCGAAGGCAGATTTTTGATTGGATATCAATGCCAGCATCGATGCTGGTATCGATACTAACGAGTCAGTTACAGATCAATGGCTGATTTTTGATGGTTTTGGATAAGGATTCAATCCAATAGCTCACATTCACTGATGTTTACTATAAATAGGGGTAGAGAGTGAGGGGTTAGGGGTGTGAAAATTTTTGTAACTCCATTTGGAGAGGAGGGTCACTCTTAATTGAGAAAGCCTTCTAAATTTGTAACTTTTATTATAATTAATAAAATAATTTTTTCACCACTTTAAATTTTTCTTTTTTTCTCTTTGTTGGATGATGAAGATGAAAATGAAGATGGAGATTAATTTAAAGGTTTGTTTTTCTTATTTCTTTTTTATTGCTTATTAAGTAGAGTTATTTTTATGCTTGTAATTAGATTTTATTTTCTTGTTTAAATAGCCAAGAGGCTAGAACCCTCTTGCCTTAGATTTATTTCATGCTTATAGATTAGATTTATTTTATACTTATAGAGTAGATTTATTTTCTTGTATTTAATTCTTGCAATTTATTTTGTAGTTTAGATTTTGTAATTTATTTTGTAGTTAGATTTTACTTTCTTGCACTATTCACCTTAAGGCTAGAACCCTCTTGGGTTTATTTTTTCTTTTTATTTATTTTTATTTTCTTTGATTCGCCTTTAGGCTAGAACCCTCTGTTGGCCTTCTTGTTTTGATAATGTTTAACAAACAATTTATTTCTAATGTTGTTTGTCTAGTGTTTGTGTTTTTGTATTTATTCTAGGTAAACAACGAGTTGGAGGTTGGATGGATTGCGCTTCAACGATAATATCCAATGGAGGTTGACGGAATAGTGGAGTGAAGCATTGCTATCAAGTTAAAGATCTAATTACAAGCTTCATCCAAGTTTACCAAGTTGGACTATAATGAAGATCAAGATCAAGCTTGGGTAATAGTTAGTTTATTTTTATATTATGTGTGTTAGTACTTTAAGCTCAATATTATACACACACATTTTATTAGTTTCCTTGTATATATATGTAGTCATATATATATATACAATACAAGTTTTGATTTTTATGTCTATAAATATGAAATTACATATTTCATATTTATTATTGTGATTTGGTTTAACTACTTAGATATGAAACAAATATATTTTCATATACATACTCATATGTTTCATTTTCTATTGTATTTCTGAAAATATTGTTTTCTCAGTTTATAGACTTAACAATCATTATATACATGCAAAGTTTCAAAACATGGTTTAGCCTAAATGTCAAAATTCATATGTTTACATTTTCGTGTTTTGGACTATTTTGCAAAATGATGATATTTCTCATTTGGAATGTCCTTTTTATAAACCAGTTTTTATAGCATGTGTATTATCATGTCTATAATAATTTTTCTAAGTTTCATAATTTTTGAAATTTATTTGATATTTTTAAATAGTGATTTAAAATAAGAAAACTGTTTTCAAACCTGTTTCTCTTTTTAGTTCGCGGTCGACCGCGGTCGACCGTGGCGGTCGACCATAGAAAGTCCAGAGACTTTCGCAGTCGACCGTCTAGGTTGACCGTCGCTTGTCCAGAACCATAGATCTGTTTTTTGTTTCTCGCGGTCGACCGCCGCACTGTCATATCAGTTCTAACGGCTAGTTTCCAGAGCCGTTGATGAGTTGGTTTTTTGGTCTTTTCTTAACTTTCTATTGGTTTTAGGGTTTCTATATATACCCCCTTATACCTCAGTTCTAAAGGAATCCAAGAAATATTTTAAACAAGTTTTAAAAGAGTTTAAGTTTGGTTTTAAGTTTGTTTAAGGGTTTGTTTTGTGAAGAATTTCATAAGAGGAAGTGGAGATCAATTCATTGAGCTTCAATCTATCTCTCTCTCTTATCATCTAGAGAAGTTTTCCTAAACTCAATTCTAGCTTTTATTCATAATTACTTGTTGATTATCAATTCTATTAAGCTAGTATTTACATTTGAGTTTAGTTGATTTTGTTTCACTCATTGTTTACACACACCCACATGAGCTTATTCTATTTTCATACATAGTATTGTTGGGTTGGTGAGAGTTGTAACAATTGAGTGTGAGCTTTTATTGTGTTCTCATCCATATTAGAGAACAATCATTTGTTGTATTTGTGCTTATTGTGAGATACACTTTGTAATACACTTGTACATCGAGAGGAGTGTGTGGTGAGAGTAATACACTTGTACATCGAGAGGAGTGTGTGGTGAGAGTCGGGGATCGTCCCAAGAGGAGTGGCGTCGGTAGACGAACCTAGGGAGAGGTTGTAATCGAGCACTTGAGGGAGACACGGCTAGGTCCAACACTTATGAGGGTGTAGAGTGGGTTTTGCAAGAGTATGAGTTGTAGAGTTTTCGATTAGCTAGAAAACCGAGTGTGTAGAAGTTCCGGCTTCCAGTCGGGGATCGTCCCAAGAGGAGTGGCGTCGGTAGACGAACCTAGGGAGAGGTTGTAACCGAGCACTTGAGGGAGACACGGCTAGGTCCAACACTTATGAGGGTGTAGAGTGGGTTTTGCAAGAGTATGAGTTGTAGAGTTTTCGATTAGCTAGAAAACCGAGTGTGTAGAAGGCAAGAATAAGCAAAATGAACAAAGGTAAATATCCTAGCAATGAGATATACTATGAGATATATGCAAGGATATATGAGCTAACACAAGATGATATATCCTATCAAAGAGATATACAATATGATATATGTATAGGATATGTAAACTAACACAAGGGGTAAACAATCTAAACAAGATAGTGGATGATATAGATAATGAGCTAATGACAATGGCGATATAAGATATGAACATAAATATGAATGAACGCCAAAGCACACTCAAACAAGCAATATGATCACGGAGTTCGGACCTTCCGTCCTACGTCTCCGCTCCCCACTCCCGGGGAGAAATCCACTAACACAATCCGGTTTGGAAGCCGGAACTTCTTCTACACACTCGGTTTTCTAGCTAACCGAAAACTCTACAACTCACACTCTTGCAATCACACTCTACACCCACTAAGTGTTGGACCTAGCCGTGTCTCCCTCAAGTGCTCGGTTACAACCTCTCCCTAGGCACGTCAACCGACGCCACTCCTCTTGGGACGATCCCCGACTCTCACCACACACTCCTCACTCGGTGTACAAGAGTATTACAAAGTGATTTAACAATTAAGCACAATATAGCAAATGATTGTTCTCTCTAACAAGGTGAGAACTCAATTAGGCTCAACTCAATGTCACACTATCCCACAACCCAATTATATAATGTATGCAAATACAATAAGCTCAATAGGTTGTGTGTGAACAAAGAGATATAAATCAAAACTAAACTCAAAGTAGTTCTAGCTTAATAACAATGATAATCAAATATATAAAAAAGCTAGAAATAGAGTTTAGAAAACTTCTCAATATATCAAGAGTTGGAGGGAGAATAGTTGAATGCCCAAACACCAATAGATGATCTCCTCAAGCTCTTGTTGAATTGAATCACAAAACCAAAACACTCTAATGCTTAAAAGCTTCTTAAAACAAACTTAAACAAACACTAAACAAGTTTAAACCCTTGTTAAAATCTTTTAAACCATTCTCTTGTTAGAGAGGGAGAGGTAAATGCAATGAGGTATTTATAACAACCCAAGACATCAGCCAAAACCCCAAGGAAATGACCAAAAACCCAAAAACAAACAAAACAGAAAACTAGCCGTTACTGTGCAACGGCTCTCTGATAAGTCGACTTAGAGTCGACTTATGACATATACAGTTTTTGGCAGATGCTGAAAATTATGCGTATCTGGATTTGTAAAATCAGTTAAAAATAGTAAATCAACTCTAAACATTATGAAATTTTGAGGGATGTTTCTAAACATGTAAATAAACATTTTACAAAAATAATTTCTGAAATATCACTTCTCATTTGTGAGAAATGAATATTTGAATACAGATATTTCAGATTCTAAAAACTGCTGAAACACCCGATTTTCTAAAATCAATTTGACACAGTAAATTAACTCCAAAAATTATAAAATTTTTAGGGAAGCTTCTAAACGTGTATATGAACATGTTAGAGAAGGAATTTCTTAAATATCACTTCCCATTTGAGAGAAATAATTTATTTTGTAAACTGGTCAAAAATACATAACTGTGCAACACTTCATAAGTAGACTTATAAAAAGTTATAAGTCGACTTATATAAGTCGACTTGCCTTGCTTTATAAGTCGACTTAGCAGAGGAGAAAATGCACTTTCTAGAGGAGTTCATAAGTCGACTTGTCAGGGTTTATAAGTCGACTTATAAACATGCACAGGCACTGTTCATGCTGGAAAACTGATTTTTAAAGTGCCTTTAAAAATAACAAATAAATTCCAAAAATTATGAAACTTTGGAAAATGTTTATAAACATGATAATAAACATGTTACAAAAAGAATTTTTGGAATTGCATTCCCCAATAGTGAAAACCCATCATTTTTCAAATATGTCCAAAAACATGAAAACGAAACATACATGTTTTGACATTTGATTTAAACAAACTTTTGAAACTCTACAAAATGATTTTATAAACTTTATAAACTATGTATAAACTGATATTAAAGTCTATAAACTAATAAAATAATGTTTTCACAAAAACACCTATATTTTGATAAAATCAACAAATACGTGTGTGTGAATAATATGAGCTTAAAGTATCAACACACAAGTATAAAAACCTAAACTAAATATACCCAAGCTTGTGATCTTCAACGAAGCTCTATCTTGGTACACTTGCGGATGAAGCTAAAACTTGGATCTTGAACTTGAATGCAATACTTCACTCCACTATTCCGCCAACCTCCTCTTGATATGATCGTGTAGGCTCAATCCATCCAACCTCCAACAACGTTGTTTGTCTATAATAAATAAGAAAACACAAATACTAGACAAACAACATTAGTGGTAAATTGTTTGTTAAACATCATCAAAACAAGAAGGCCAACAATCTCCCCCTTTTTGATGATGACAAACAATTTACAAAAAGAAATATATGCATGAAGAAAATAAATATATAATTTATAATTCACATGCATATAAACAAGAAAGAATATACTCACAATATTTCTCCCCCTTTGACAACATCAAAAAGGGGACAAAAAGAATAAGAGAGCGAAAGCTCCCCCTATCAATAAGCATGGGTGAGTACAAAGCAAATATAGGGATGAGGATTTCTCCCCCTATCAAAATGCCATATAGAAGATATATGAAATAAAGATCATGGCAAACATATGTGAGCAAGCATAGATGAAAAATATGCTAAACACCACTCACATACAAAAGGACAATGAGAACACATATAAATATGTTAATATGAAAGAAGTGTCTCATTAACACAAAAAGTATAAAAACCATATAAATGAATAGATTTATGAAATCAAAAGAAGAGGAACATGAGATTCATGTAAAAAGTTTTCAAATGAAAACAAATAAACCAATTGAAATCATAAATCAAAGTTTAAATCATGAAACCAAATCATCATTGATTTTCAAAAATCAAGAGAGGCAACTATATATAGCTCTTGAGCTAGTATCAACCCATATGAACATTTTTAGCACCCGGTAAACAATGTTTGGGAATAAACACCCAATAAATCCGGAGGGTTATATAAGTACAAACCTCTCATCAAAACAAAACAAATAATCATGAAAACAAAAGATTTTATCAATAATAAATAAAAATTGTTTTCATAACCAAAAGATCTTAAAACATAATTTTCAAAACCAAGACAAAGAAAAATAAAAATACTAAAATTCTTTGTTTAAAATCAAATTTCTTTTGGTACCCAAGAACTCTTGGTACCAAACGATTTAGGGACATGACCCCTATCATTCAAGCTCAAAGCCCTAGGGTTATGAACCCATTTGGGCGCATTTAGTGCACGGGTCCGGTCATAGCAATAATTATGCAAATGACCCATTCGATTGCAATAAGTGCAATGAAGAGGATGCATTTGGTTATGTTGACCATGTGGATGTGCACGAGGAACATTTGCAAATAAAGATGGTCTTTTAAGATTATTTTGCAAATGAGAAACATTTTGAAATAATGTTGGTCTACTTGAAATATTTTGCGATTTAGAAACTTTTCGCAAATCAAAACAAAACTTGGCTAAGTGACCAACTCTACCACAAAAATCACAATGATACACATTAGCATGCTTATGATGAACAATGGGTGCATGTGTGTGTACATGTGATGAAGAAGAAGCCTTATGAGATGCACAAGAAGAATTAATATTCTTATGTTTTTGTGCATCATAGCAAAACTTAGCTAAATGGCCTTTTCGACCACAAATGGAGCATTTATAAGTTTTACTATACAAGTGTGCAAAGTGTACGGGTTTAGAAGTTGTAGTACTAGACTTTGCACCCAAGTCCATAAGTTTCTTATTATCTACAATGCATGTTTTAAGGGTTGAATCTAAAGATGATATTCGGTTTTTCACAAGATTCAATTCATCATTATGCATACAAGCATTGGAAATAGAAGTAGATGAAACATGATCATTTCTAAAAGAATTAAACTTATTTCTAATAGTTTCTACTTCTATCATGGCATTATTATTAGCATGAGTTAAGCTAGCAATAGATGAAGACATGTTATTATTTTCCAAACTTAATAACTCATTGTTTTCTTTTAAAATAGCATTCTCTTTAACAACAATATCAAGTTTGGAAGCTAGCGACTCATGATCGGATTTTAAACTAATATGCTTGCTTTTAAGATCAATAAAATTGTTTTGCAATTTTGTATAGGCATGAGATAATCTATCATATGCACAAGCGAGTTCATTGATGGATATATCACTATCGGATTCCGAATCGCTTACCACACTAGGGCTATCGCCTAGTGGCCGTGTGCATGATGATGCTCCACACTCACTTGAAGAACAATCCTCCAAACTACGTCGGATTTCCTCCAAGTTGCCTTGATGTGCTTCTATGAATTTCCATAAATTGTAAGCACTATCAAAATGAACAAATTTGTTAGAAAATGATGAGTCAAAGGCATTAAGGAAATATTCTAACAAAAGCTTGTTCATTGAAAACATTTTCTTATCATGATTGCTCCACTTGGATATCTCCAAAGTGGGCACAATATAAGCACAATCAATAACTTCCCATAAGTCGATATTTCTAGATTCAACAAATAGTTTAAATCTAGAAGCCCATTGTGCATAGGGGAAATTAATGAATTTAGGAGCAATATTTGATTCATAGCCTAAACGAAATATATTCATATTCATGATATATATGTGAAAATATGCAAGCAAGACTAATGTAATCATAACTAGATTAGCACAAATAAGATAACTTGGATCTTTAACTCAAGGCGGTTAGACCTTAAATCAAAGAGCACCAAGCTCTGATACCAATTGTTAGACCCTAGAGGGGGGGTGATTAGGGTCTTATGCTAATCTAATCCGATTAAATGCCAATTAAAACTAATTAATACGTTATCCTAGCAAGTATGAAATACAACAAGATATATGAGCTAGGATAAGCAATATGAATAATGAAATATATCCTATATGATGAACTATATATGCAAGGATATATAAACACAATGGTAAACAATGTAAACAAGATAGTGGATGATATAGATAATGAGCTAATGACAATGGCGATATAAGATATGAACATAAATATGAATGAACGCCAAAGCACACTCAAACAAGCAATATGATCACGGAGTTCGGACCTTCCGTCCTACGTCTCCGCTCCCCACTCCCGGGGAGAAATCCACTAACACAATCCGGTTTGGAAGCCGGAACTTCTTCTACACACTCGGTTTTCTAGCTAACCGAAAACTCTACAACTCACACTCTTGCAATCACACTCTACACCCACTAAGTGTTGGACCTAGCCGTGTCTCCCTCAAGTGCTCGGTTACAACCTCTCCCTAGGCACGTCAACCGACGCCACTCCTCTTGGGACGATCCCCGACTCTCACCACACACTCCTCACTCGGTGTACAAGTGTATTACAAAGTGATTCTCACAATAAGCACAATATAACAAATGATTGTTCTCTCTAACAAGATGAGAACTCAATTAAGCTCACTCTCAATGTCACAAACCCACAACCCTAAATTATACTATGAATGTAAATACAATAAGCTCAATGGTTGTGTGTGTACAATGAGATAAATAAAATAATTAAACTCAATATAGAAATATAGCCTATGGAAATTTAGATCAAAACAATAAATAGCTAGAATTGAGTTTAAGGAAAACTTCTCTATAGATCAAGAGTGAGAGAGAGATGAGTTGAATGCCCAAACACCAAATGATGATCTCCTCTTTGCTCTTGTGAAATTTGCTTCACAAACTAAAACCCTTAATTGCTTAAAAGCTTTTTAAACCAAACTTAAACAAAACCTTAAACAAGTTTAAACCCTTGTTAAACTATTTTTTAAAATAATCTCTTGGAGAGCTTGAGAGTTGAAGACAATGGGTATTTATACCCTCTCACAACTCAGCCAAAAACTACCCAAGAAAAGGACAAAAAGACCCAGAGAAAATCGGCTCAGAAAAGAGCCGTTAGAAAGCAACGGTCACATAGTCGGTCGACCGGAAATATCGTCGGTCGACCGCGATGAAGATCCCAACCTGGGAATCGAGCAGAAACAGCGTCGGTCGACCGTACCGGTCGACCGGAGGAAATTTCGGTCGACCGACCAAAATTTCGGTCGACCGGATTACTGTAGCAATGCACAGCAATTTTGTAAAATCAATTTAAAATAGTAAATGAACTCCAAAAATTATGAAATTTTGTGGGAATGTTCTAGACATGTAGATTAACATGTCAGAGAAAGAATTTCTGAAAAATCATTTCCCAGTTGAGAGAAATAAATGTTTGAACACAAAAATACAGTTTCTGAAAATCTGCTGTGATACACGATTTTGTAAAATCAAGTAGGCACAGTAAATCAACTCCAAAAATAGTAAAAACTGGAGGAAAGTTTCTAAACATGTATATAAACATGTCAGAGAAAGAATTTTTCAAATATCACTTCTCATTTGTAAAAACTCATCAGTTTTGTAAAACATGCACGAACATGTGCACGAACGAAAACGTGAATTTGTAAATTCCTTTAAACATAACAAATCAATTCCAAACTTGATGAAACTTTGAGAAATGTTTGCAAATGATATTTTGAACATGTTACAAAAAGAATTTTCCAATTTGCATTTCCCAATTATGAAATCTCATTATTTTGCAAAAGTGTTCAAAACATAAAAACCCAAAACCATGCATGTATATATATAACTATATATATACATAGAAATCAAATACGTGTGTGTGTATGATATTGAGCTTAAGGTACTTAACACACATAATATAAAATCTAAATTAGATTACCCAAGCTTTATCTTGATCTTCATTGTAGCTCAACTTGGTACACATGCGGATGAAGCTTGAACTTGATCTTTAACTATAAATTGCATGTTGCTTCACTCCACAATTCCGCCAACCTCCATTTGATATCGTCGTTATGGCGCAATCCATCCATCCTCCAACTACGTTGTTTGTCTACAATAAATACAAAAACACAAATACTAGACAAACAACATTAGTGGTAAATTGTTTGTTAAACATCATCAAAACAAGAAGGCCAACAGCGGAGACGTAGGACGGAAGGTCCAAACACCGTGACTATATCGTGTGTTTGAGTTTGTTTTGGCGCACTTAATCTTATGTTTATATTTCTTGTCGCCATTGTCCATAGCTCATTATTTACATCATCCACTATCTAGTTTATATTGTTTACCCTTGTGTTAGTTTATATATCATTGCATATATATTTCATCATATAGGATATATCTCATTGTTCATATTACTTATCCTACCTCATATATCTTGTTGTATTTCATACTTGCTAGGATAACTTGTTAATAGTTTTTTAATTGGCATAAAATCAGATTAGATTAGCATAAGACCCTAATCACCCCCCCCCCTCCTAGGGTCTAACACCCTCTAGGGAATCACCATTTTCTAAGAAGTGGATTCAATTCTAGATTACCCATATCTTTAATTGAATCTGCCATCTTTATTTTCTTGAATTTTATTTTTATTCTTGATTTTCTTTTTTGATTCTTGATTTTATTCATCTCTCCTTGTGGAAATCATTCATTCATTGTCACATCCACTCTCACTTACATTTTATGCCTATTTACACACTATCACCTTCTTAATCTCTTCACAATCACATTCACTCATCACTCCTATTTGTCACATACACAACATAAGAACCGATTTTATATTTTCCCCTACAAAACACCTTCCTCATGGGATCCATATCTTTGTACTATAACTTGACACGGTTGTGCACTTACAATATTTTTTGGTACATGTTTATGCCGCATCAGAGGATTTGACCAAGCAGGAGTTTGAGGTGACCCTAACTGTAGGAATGTTTGATCACTCGATTTGAAAGTGGACCTTTTGTTCATAGAAAGAATCGAGAGGGAATTTTGGTTTTGGCCCTAACTGTAGGATGGTTTGATCAAATGGGAGGTTTGAGACGATCCTAACTGTAGGAAGGTTTGATCGCTTGATTCGTGGACCTCTCGTTAATTGGAGGAATCGAGAGGGGATTTTGGTTGTGACCCTAACTGTAGGAAGGTTTGACCAGGTAGACAGTGAGAGTGGGAGTACAGATCACAGTGCGAGTGTTGACTTACATCGATCACTCAGTGGGGGTTCTTGGTGTCAAGTGATAAGAACTTAACACGAAGGGATTTGACAATTCGTCAAAGATTGACAGATCAAAATTCCAAGCATTATGTCCAGACTCTAACAATGGAAGTGTTAAGTGCAAAGATGTAGCGGGATTTTAAGTGGATTAAACCAGAAAAGATTCCTTAGTAGACCCACCGTCAATTAATTTGACCAGTAAGGGATTTTATGGTGGAAGATTGTGAATCATCAAATATTAGTGAGAGTTTTTGTGAGGAAGATTGATCCAACAAAGTGATCAGATCTCATCTCAGCAAAAGAGTGCTTGGAAGTTGGTGGAATTGATCCCGACAATGAGATGTTTTTCACCATTGAACATTCAGAACCCGAGTGGGAGTTTCTCATTTATCACTTTTTTGTAGTGACCGGGTTATCCCTAAAAGTACATCATATAGTATTCTTTCAGGAACTTCCCGTTACATGAATCATCCATCCCCAGCTTTCTTTAAGAATCCGGGTCTAACATTATACTTAGTTGGATAACCGTGTTATCCTTAAGAATACCAGGCATGGCACTCTCCAGGAACTTCCCGTGAAAGAAAGGAAACCATTTAGACTCATATATCTGTTGGAGTATTGAGAAGCGGTTTATACTCGTATACTCTTCGGAGTGTCAGAAGAAGCAGCTTATACTCTTATACTTGTCGAAGTCTTCATTCAGCTTAATTTAGCGTTATGACGCCAGCTTCGACCAAGGTTTGGATGTTATTCTTGATAGCAAAGCAAGCCTTAGTAGGATGAATGATCCTCCTGTGATACGCACAGTACTTTGGATCCGAAGTATTGTCAGCTTCCTCCTGGTCTGTGATAGGTGGTAGTTTGATCTTGTTGTTTTCAAGGAGGGACTTGAAAATGGCTGGAACATCTTCGTCCTTGAAGGAGTACTCTTTTTGAAGTCTCGGATCCGAAGTCTTTTGCTATCTCCGGGATTGCTGTTGTGATGTCTAATTAACGTCAACAACTGCTGCAAGTGCCTTCCCCTTACCAATGGAGACGAAGCTCGAGTTCGGACGGTTAGCCGTCGGTTGGCTTCTTTCAGCTTTCTTCCTTCTGAGGAAGCGTTCGGCTCGCTCTCCGCATACATTCAACTCTTTCTAGATATTGGACGGTGCTACTCCCATAACTTCTAACACTTCCAAAGAGAGGTTGTTGTGATAGGTTTGGAGGATGAAGTCCTCTGTGATCGGATCTCGGCAGTTCATCGCCTTATTCCGGAAGCTCTTGACGAAGTCGTCGACCGTCTCATCGTATTCCTGTTTCTCATCAAAGAGTGTCCTGATTGACACCTCAGCGTCATCATCAAAGAAGTGAGCGAGGAACAGGTTCTCCAGGTCATGCCAGCTGTTGATGTTTTTAGGCTTGAGACGACGGTACCAATCGAAGGCGGGCCTACGAATGGTGCCAACGAATGACCGAACCATTAATGCTTCATTACCAGAGATTATGCCCAAGTGGGACTTGAAGTAGATCAGGTGCTGAGTGGGCGAACCTTTCCCGTCAAACGGCATAAAGTTAATCAAGTTGAACTTCGCCGGATACGAGATCGACTCCTACTCTCTTGGGTAAAGACACAGAATATCGGTCTTCTTCACCTCTCGAGCAGACATCAGAGCGTTGATTTTGCTCTCGAGATCTTTCATCTTCTCATCCTCGTTTGTATCATGCTTTGGGCGATTTCTAAGAGGAGCAATGTGGCCACCCCCGACATTGTTATCTTCGGTAGGACCACCCCCAATGTTTTGATCAATGGGAGGGTTATCTGCATCAAGGTGTTCGTCCATGTCTGAATCGTCACCTATTCGGTAGGCATTATTGTGATGACTAGATTCACCAATTTGATTAGATAAGGCCCGAATCTATTGGTCATGCATTTGTCTCATCTCCTGCACAACCATTTCAATTTCGATTTTGAATGCTTTTTTCTGCTTGGCTAGAGCATCCTCAACCATTTTGGCTACTTCCTCGGTGTTAGTCATAAACACTTCGTGGATTATCCTAGACTGGATACCATTTTGTCAGAGGTGACTGCAGAGTTAGCATCTGATGCTTCATCATCCGAGGATGATCCCCTCTGCATTCTCTGATAATCTCCTTGTCTAATAGTTCCCGATCGCAACCGGGTTAGACGATGAGATATGAGTGTGTCAAAACTAGAAGGTCGAGTCGACTTTTCTTTATCAGCCATGTTAATTATGACTTCTTGAAGTTCGTCATCTTTAACAGCTGATCGTTTCTTATGGAGATGCTTTGGTTTAGACTTAGCCTTTCTGTTGGAGATTCTCTCGAATACCGAGACCCTCTGTGGAGCGGTCTTAAGGTAGCTCTACACACTGATAATACTACCTTGATAAGTTTGACGCACAGACAATGAAAGTCCATCTCCTGGGTATCCCTCTTTCGAGATCTGTTCGTGCCCCCAGCCCGATAGTATAACTCATCGGTCTGATGACCGGGGCAATCTACCATATTTCAGTATGACTTCTCAGGTATAACGTCATCATCTGATGAACATGTTTCCTTCTGAGGACTTTCTACCTTGATGGCTTTCTCAAGAGTTACATATTTGGAGCCACGCTTTTGTGAGCGTGGAATCTCAACAGGCTCTTAGGCACTGACTTGCAATCCGAGGCAGTCGATTACGAGAGTTTCCTCTTTACGAGAAGCCTCAGACTTGTTGCGAGGACGCGTGCGAGGACGCGTGTGACCCCCAGCTTGAGTAATTGCTTGGGGTTCAGTCACCGGACCCAAGTGTTCTTTGTTTAGAACTTTGCCTTGATCCTCGTGTAAAGGACCTAGGCATTCTGCCATTATCATTTTGAGTCGAGACAAGTTCTTGTCACCGTGGGACTTCACTGAAGGTGCATGATCAATTGAAGTAGGGGCGGAACTCGATGGAATCGGAAAAATAGATGCAGAATGTCTCATGTCTTGGCCCTGGCATGGGTCAGGTCAGACCTTGGTGACCCGCGGTTAGGCGGGTTAGACTTGATTGACCCACGGCTAGGAGGGTCAGACTTGAGTGACCCGTGGCTTGGAGGGTCAGACTTGAGTGACGCGCGGCTAGAAGGGTCAGACTTAGGTGACCCGTGGCTTGGAGGGTCAGACTTGGGTGACCCGCGGCGGTGACCCGCGCTTGGAGGGTCAGACTTGGATGACCCGCGGCTTGGATGGTCAGACTTGGGTGACCCGCAGCTTGGAGGGTTAGACTTGGGTGACCCGCGACTTGGAGGGTCAGACTTGGGTAACCCGCGGCTTGGAGGGTCAGACTTGAGTGACCCACATTTTTTGATCTTTTCGACCGTCGTCTTGGACTTTGGCCTCCATACCTTGTGCAGTCTTGGTGGCTTCTTTTTTACTTCTTTCTTCTGTAATTTTTTGGCTTCTTGCACAAGTATTCTCGCGTGCGAAATCAATGCGCGGCGTTTCTGGATTCACTCCTCAAGAGTTGAACGGGTCCTTTTGACTTGGATCCATTCACTTGTTGATGATTTGGAGGAGGGGGCATTTGCTCGCTACTGTGGCGGTTGGCGCCTTCTGGATTTCAGATCCGCTTCATAGGGAATCCCGTCAACTGGCTCCAAAGCCTTAGCAATTTGGTACGCAAGTCGTTGGCGTTGCCTTTGGCGTTCCCTCTTTGATAGAGTTGGCGCGTCTTCAACGATCGACTCCTTGATGGAGGAAGGGTCCAGATCTGCAGCTACAGCCTCGTTGGTGGCCGAAGGGGCATTGCGAGGCTCAAGTGTAGCAGCGGCGAGGAGATCTTCTTTTTGGATCTTCGAAACCGAAGTCCCGCAAGCTTTTTTGGAGGACGCCTTCTTGCATCTGCGAGGAGAAGCGGATCTAGAGGAGGAGGATAAGTACTCCTCATACTTTTGCTGATCGAACTCATATTCGACCTCTTCTTCAACCGGGATGAGGATTCGAGGTTGCGATACATCAGCCTTCGCAAAAAGGCTGTCGGCTCCTACTGTGGTCGTCAGTTTGTTTTCGTCGGAAGTAGTCTTCATTATCGAGTTCATTACAACTTTGATCGTTTACAATGAATTCAAATAAGAAAAATAAAGATTACAACTTTCTAGAAAATAAACACAAGAACTGTTTATTTTACAATGAATTCAAATAAGAAAAATAAAGATTACAACTTTCTAGAAAATAAACACAAGAACTGTTTATCAACTCTTGCTTGCGTAAAGATTACAACTTTCTAGAAAATAAACACAAGAACTGTTTATCAACTCTTGCTTGCGTGGGGTCTTCACCTGTGCCGGGGACGTCGATATCCGTGGACGACCGCGGATCAGATCTGGTTGTCGGAAAATTGATAGAGCTCCTACTTCACCAAGGAAGTATTCGCTTGAAGCACTGAAATCGACCAAGCAAAATTAGTAGCTCTTCTCGAGATTAAGACCAAGACTAATCTCAAGGAATGGACAGGGGGAAATACGGGTTCAGATCCTTCGAAAGCCTTCCTCTTTATGCTGAAGTTCGTCGAGATCTGACTTGCCTTCGCTGTAAATTCGTGCTCCTTCGACTCCTCAATCCAGCAGCACCTCGTCCTCTTGATCAATTCACCCCCTGTGAAATGAACCCCTAGGCCTGTATTTATAGGCTTCGGTTGGGGGTATTTGGATAAGAATGAGTGATTTGGCCTTATCTTCAGTTAATAACGGCCTA
This sequence comes from Asparagus officinalis, assembly GCF_001876935.1. Taxonomy (NCBI): domain Eukaryota; kingdom Viridiplantae; phylum Streptophyta; class Magnoliopsida; order Asparagales; family Asparagaceae; genus Asparagus; species Asparagus officinalis. Next base: position 26,089,290 of record NC_033798.1, read on the forward strand.
ACCATGTTTGTGGATGATATCCAATCAGTTAGGAAGCTCTGGAATGAACAAATCCTGAGAAAACAGCGCAACATGCCCTGCTGACCCGCGGGGGGCGCGGGTCGGCGCGAGCTGACCCGTGCTGGCATGGGTCGGCACGGGAGTTTTGGCCTTTTGCTGAACTCTTTGGTGTTTTTCTATTTTTTGGGACTTGTATTTTCTGCTGTTTTGCGTATTTGATTGTCTTATTGACTTGCACGCGTCGTTAACTTGCTTCATACATTCGTTAGCTTCTTTACGGCACTTGGAGTTGACCGACAAGTGCGGCGGGTGCTTGGT
>NC_033798.1:26090388-26115731 GCF_001876935.1 Asparagus officinalis
CTAATATAATATGTTTTTATGTTATTATGATATTTTTATTAATATATTTAATTTATTATTATTTACTATTGATATCCTATATATGATAGTATTTAAAATATAATTATTATATTATATTAGTTATAATATTATATGTGGTATTAATTAATGGTATTAAACATAGTTTTGATATAATCGGAAACTAATATTATAATGTAATATATTAGATAATATAATTTAATATATATTATATTATATTATGTTATATAGTGAATATATAATATTAAATATATTATTAATAAACTATAGTAGACACTATTTTAATATCTTTGAAACTCAAAACACAAACACCAAACTTGAAACACCTTTTTGGTGTTTTGAAATAAGTGTTGTATTTTTGGATTTTGATATCGTAGCCTAACAAATACACTATGATTTCCAAACACGTGGTGTTCTGTTTCTAGCAAAAACACTATGAAAATACTAAAAACGTCCTGTTATCCAAATGCTACCTAACTAATTCCTAGAGTAATTGCCCTCATTCATGGTCATTGGTTAATCTCATTTGAGGTGACAGAGTTCTATCAAGCATAGTGAACAGAGAGGGAATGGCTATCAAGACAACTTCCATCGTCATTCGTCAAAGTGTGAAACTAGCACATCAACTTTGAAGCGACATCAACTAATTGCAAGCAAAATGGCAAATCTGTACACACTGCTTATTGTTTTTGCACATTGTACTTTTGCTTCTCCATTCTTGGTTTATCGATGATCAAGGTGTTGGCCTTCTTGTTTTGATGATGTTTAACAAACAATTTACCACTAATGTTGTTTGTCTAGTATTTGTGTTTTCTTATTTATTATAGACAAACAACGAGTTGGAGGTTGGATGGATTGAGTCTACACGATCATATCAAGAGGAGGTTGGCGGAATTGTGGAGTGAAGCATCGTACAATTCAAGTTCAAGATCCAAGTTCAAGATCCAATTACAAGCTTCTTCCGCAAAGTTTACCAAGTCATGCTCATTGAAGACCTTCATCAAGCTTGGGTATATTTAGTTTAGGTGTTATATTATGTGTGTTAGATACTCTAAGCTCAATATCATATACACACACATTTATTGGTTTCTTCGTATATATATATAGTTATATACATATACAGAAGTTTTGGTTTCTATGCATATATATAGTTATATATATATACATACATGTGTTTTGAGTTTTTATGGTTATATATATGAAGTTATATATTTCATATTTTCTATTGTGTTTTTGATAACATTGCATAGAATATGTAATTTTGTGAAAATATTGTCTTATTAGTTTATAGACTTCAATATCAGTTTATACATGTTTTACTAAGTCTATAAAAACATTTCACAAAGTTTTAAAAGTTGGTTTATGTCAAAACATCAAAATTCAAGTATCTCACATTTTCGTGTTTTGGACTATTTTGCAAAATGATGATATTTTTCATTTGGGAAGTCCTTTTTGGAAATCAGTCATTGTAGCATGTTTATTATCATATCTACAATCATTCCCCAAAGTTTTAAATTTTTAGAATTTATTTGATATTTTTAAACAGGGTTTTAAAATCAGAAAAACAGTTTTCAAAATCAGATTTTTATATATCAGTTCTCGGTCGACCGCACCGGTCGACCGGACCTATGTTATTTAGTCAGTGGGCAGCAGAGAGTTTGTCGGTCGACCGATGCGGTCGACCGAGAGCTCGATTTTTCTGTCGGTCGACCGCACCGGTCGACCGATGAAGTCTCTGTTTATTTTTCTCGTTTTCGATCTGGATCGTGGTCGATCGGAAATTTCGTCGGTCGACCGAATGATTTCGTCGGTCGACCGAAAATTTCGTTGGTCGACCGCCGCTCAGTCAGGTCTGTTTCCAACGGCTATTTTTGTTAACGTTGTTGGGGCTGTTTCTGTCATTTGGTTTGGGGTTTTTGGCTGAGGTTCTTGGAGGCTATAAATACCCCATTGCTGTTTCTGTCATTTGGTTTGGGGTTTTTGGCTGAGGTTCTTGGAGGCTATAAATACCCCATTGATCTCTATTCTCATAAACCTAAGAGAATGTTTTAACAAGTTTTAAAAACGAGTTTAAGTTTGTTTAGTTTGTTTTTGGGGTTTGCTATTACAAAGAGGAGTTTGCATCATCTGTTGAGGAATTCATCTTCAATATCCTTTCATCCTCTCTTTGTGTTTATAGAGAAGTTTCCTTAACTCTATTTCCTAGCATTTTTACTATTGTATTTCATATCAATCTTATTGCTAGTTCTTATTGAGTTAAGTTTTTATTGAATCTCATTGTTACACACACCCACTTGAGCTTATTGTATTTGCATACATAGTATATTAGGGTTGTGAGAGATTGTAACATTGAGTTGTGCTTAATTGAGTTCTCATCTATTGTAGAGAACAAATTTATATTTGTTACATTGTAAGATTGTAAGGTTTTCGGTGAGCTAGAAAACCGAGTGTGTTGTGAAGTTTTCGGTAAACTAAAAAACCGAGTGTGAGGAGTGAACGTTGTTCAGTGAGCGTTGAAAACCTACATAGTGTGGTTGTAAACGTTATTCGGGTGAGCGTAGAAAACCCGGTTGTGATAGTGGATTTCTCCCCGGGAGTGGGGAGCGGAGACGTAGGACGGAAGGTCCGAACTCCGTGATCATATCGTGTGTTTGAGTTTGGTTTGGCGCACTTAATCTTATGTTTATATTTCTTGTCGTCATTGTCCATAGCTCATTATTTTTATCATCCACTATCTAGTTTATATTGTTTACCCTTGTGTTAGTTTACATATCCTAGCATATATCATATTGTATATCTCTTTGGTAGAATATATCATCTTGTGCTAGTTCATATATCCTTGCATATATTTATCATATAGGATATATCTCTTTATTCATATTGCTTATTCTTGCTTATAACTCTTGTATATCTATCTTGCAAGAATATACTTGTTAATTAATTTTAATTAGCATTTAAATCGGATTAGATTAGCATAAGACCCTAATCACCCCCACCCCCCTTTAGGGTCTAACAATTGGTATCAGAGCTTGGTGCCCTTTGATTTAAGGTCTAATCGCCTTGAGTTAAAGATCTAAGTTATCTTTTTATGCTAATCTTGTTTTGATTGCATTTGCATCTTGCTTGCATATTTTTACAATTTATGGATATGAATGATGCATCTTGTTTAGGCTATGATTCTAGTGTTGCTCCCAGATTAGATAATTTCCCCTATGCCCAATGGTGTGTTAGATTTAAGCTATTTGTTAGATCTAAACATTTTGATTTATGGGAAATTATAGATGATGCTTATATTGTGCCCATTTTGGAGAAATCCAAGTGGAATAAAAATGATCATCGCATGTTTACAATGAATAATATTTTGTTAGAATATTTGCTAAATGCTTTTAATTCATCTATGTCTAACAAGTTTGTTCATTTTGATAGTGCTTACACCTTATGGATATTTATAGAAGCACATCAAGGAGACTTGGAGGCGATCCGACAAGCTTTGGAGGATCCCGCTTCAAGTTCAAAAGGAGCGAAATTATCATCATCCATTTCTAGCTTATCTCATGCTAAGATTGATGCCATGTTAGAAGTAGAGAACATAAAGAATGATACAGCTTCTTTTATAAATAACTATTTATGTTCTACTTCTAAAAATGCATATGTGCCTAAAAATAAAGATTTGAATCTTATGAAAAATAGTATTTCATCTTTAGATTCAACTTTGAAAATATGCATTAATAATCATAAGAGGCTTATGGACATGTGTGCCAAGACTAAGTCAAAATTATCCACTCATTATGCACACATGTATAGCAAAACTTATAAGTATTCTATTTGCGGCCGTCAAGGTCATTTAGCTAAGTTTTGTTGTGATGCACACAAACATAAGAATTCTAATGTTCCTTGTGCATCTCATGTAGCTTCTTCATCTTGTACACTTACACATTCACATGCTCATTCTCACAAAGTTCATCATAAGCATGCTAGTGTGTTTAAGTGTGATCATTGTGGTCGTTTTGGTCATTTGGCCAAATATTGCTTTGATTTGAAAAGAAAATCTCATTTGACAAATGCTTCCAATAGACCCCATGTTTTTAATTATGATGTTTGTAGTAGGTTTGGACATCTTACTAAATTTTGTTTTGATATACAAAAAGCTTCTAAATTGCAATATGTTCCAAATAGACCATTGTTTAAGAATGTTTCTCATTTGCAAAATAATTTTAAAAGAAAATCTTTATTTGCAAATGATTCCCGTGCACGAGCTAATGGTCCACAAAAACAAATGGATCTCTTTCATTGCACAAATTGCAATCGGAAGGGTTATTTGAATGAATATTGTTTTGACCATGTTAGTGCACCATATGTGCCTAAGAGGGTTCATAACCCGAGGGCTTTGAACTTAAATGATAGGGGTCATGTCCCTAAATCTTTTGGTACCAAGAATTCTTGGGTACCAAAAAAAATTTGATTTTCAAACTAAGATTTTTAATGTTTTTATCCTTCTTTATCTTAGTTTTGAAAATTATGCTTCAAAATATTTTTATATGAAAACAATTTATAATTGATAAAATCTTTTATTTTTATGATTATTTGATTTGTTTTGATGAGAGGTTTGTACTTATATAACCCTCCGGATTTATTGGGTGTTTATTCCCAAATCATGTTTACCGGATGCTAAAATGTTCATATGGGTTAATACTAGCTCAAGAGCTAGATAGAGTTGCCTCTCTTGATTTTTGAAAATCAATGATGATTTGGTTTTATGATTTAAACTTTGATTTATGATTTCAATTGGTTGATTTGTTTTCATTTGAAAACTTTTTTACATGATTCTCATGTTTCTCTTCTTTTGATTTTATAAATCTATTTTATACATTGGCTTTTATGATATGAGACAATATGTTCATCTTGATATATTTATATATGTTCTCATTATCTCTTGAATGTGAGTGATTTTTGGCATATTATTTATGCTTGCTCACATGTTTGCCATGATCTTTTATTGCTTATATTTCATATGGCTTTTTGATAGGGGGAGCTATTCCCTATATTTGCTTTGTACTCACCTATGCTTATTGATAGGGGGAGCTTTCGCTCTCTTAATTCTTTTGTCCCCTTTTTGATGTTGTCAAAGGGGGAGAAATATTGTGAGTATATTCCTTCTTGTTTATATGCATGTGAATTATAATTTATATATTTAATTTCTTTCATGCATATATACTTTTTGTAAATTGTTTGTCATCATCAAAAAGAGGGAGATTGTTGGCCTTCTTGTTTTGATGATGTTTAACAAATAATTTACCACTAATGTTGTTTATCTAGTATTTGTGTTTTCTTATTTATTATAGACAAACAACGAGTTGGAGGTTGGATGGATTGAGCCTACACGATCATATCAAAAGGAGGTTGGCGGAATGTCGGTGAAGCCTTGCAATTCAAAGTTAAAGAGCAAAGTTTACCAAGTCATGCTCATTGAAGACCTTCATCAAGCTTGGGTATATTTAGTTTAGGTGTTATATTATGTGTGTTAGATACTCTAAGCTCAATATCATATACACACACATTTATTGGTTTCTTCGTATATATATAGTTATATACATATATAGAAGTTTTGGTTTCTATGCATATATATAGTTATATATATACATACATGTGTTTTGAGTTTTTATGGTTATATATATGAAATTATATATTTCATATTTTCTATTGTGTTTTTGATAACATTGCATAGAATATGCAATTTTGTAAAAATATTGTCTTATTAGTTTATAGACTTCAATATCAGTTTATACATGTTTTACTAAGTCTATAAAAACATTTCACAAAGTTTCAAAAGTTGGTTTATGTCAAAACATCAAAATTCTAGTATCTCACATTTTCGTGTTTTGGACAATTTTGCAAAATGATGATATTTTTCATTTGGGAAGTCCTTTTTGGAAACCAGTCATTGTAGCATGTTTATTATCATGTCTACAATCATTCCCCCAAACTTTTATATTTTTTAGAATTTATTTGATATTTTTAAATAGGGTTTTAAATTCAGAAAAATAGTTTTCAAAATCAGATTTTCATATATCAGTTCTCGGTCGACCGGACCAATGTTATTTAGTCAGTGGGCAGCAGAGAGTTTGTCGGTCGACCAATGCGGTCGACCGAGAGCTCGATTTTTCTGCCGGTCGACCGCACCGGTCGACCGATGAAGTCTCTATTTGTTTTTCTCGTTTTCGATCTGGATCGCGGTCGACCGGAAATTTCGTCGGTCGACCGAATGATTTCGACGGTCGACCGAAAATTTCGTCGGTCGACCGCCGCTCAGTCAGGTCTGTTTCCAACGGCTATTTTTGTTACCGTTACTGGGGCTGTTTCTGTCATTTGGTTTGGGGTTTTTGGCTGAGGTTCTTGGAGGCTATAAATATCCCATTGATCTCAGTTCTCATAAACCTAAGAGAATGTTTTAACAAGTTTTAAAAACGAGTTTAAGTTTGTTTAGTTTGTTTTTGGGGTTTGCTGTTACAAAGAGGAGTTTGCATCATCTGTTGAGGATTTCATCCTCAAAATCTTCTCATCCTCTCTTTGTGTTTATAGAGAAGTTTCCTTAACTCTATTTCCTAGCATTTCTACTATTGTATTTCATATCAATCTTATTACTAGTTCTTATTGAGTTAAGTTTTTATTGAATCTCATTGTTACACACACCCACTTGAGCTTATTATATTTGCATACATAGTATATTAGGGTTGTGAGAGATTGTAACATTGAGTTGTGCTTAATTGAGTTCTCATCTATTGTAGAGAACAAATTTATATTTCTTACATTGTGAGATTGTAAGGTTTTCGGTGAGCTAGAAAACCGAGTGTGTTGTGAAGTTTTCGGTGAACTAGAAAACTGAGTGTGAGGAGTGAACGTTGTTCGGTGAGCGTTAAAAACCGACATAGTGTGGTTGTAAACGTTATTCGGGTGAGCGTAGAAAACCCGGTTGTGATAGTGGATTTCTCCCCGGGAGTGGGGAGCGGAGACGTAGGACGTATCCTTGCATATATTTATCATATAGGATATATCTCTTTATTCATATTGCTTATTCTTGCTTATAACTCTTGTATATCTATCTTGTAAGAATATACTTGTTAATTAATTTTAATTGGTATTTAAATCGGATTAGATTAGCATAAGACCGTAATCCCCCCCCCCCCCTCCTAGGGTCTAACACAAGGAAATCATGGAAGTTGACAATCAGATGGATATGTTATCAATTTGATATCTTCTAACTTGATAAGTTGAGGATTGATATGATCTGAGTCAATCATCTCTTATTAGAAAAAGTGTTTGAAGATTGAGTCGGGCTGGAGCAAGACATGGTATCGGAATAGAGATGAGCTCGGTCATCATTGGCATTAGCTACCTATTCAGGCTTTGTGGGTCATACTTAGAGACGCAGCCTAGTTTAAGTAGACTAAGTATAGAAGTCATGCACTTTGGTATGTTAAGTGGGTTTACCTTTTGGCCGAGTCATTTTGGTGGTGCAGCATGGTTTACCTAGCCCGATTGCAAACTCTGGGTTATATGCATAACAACGTGACACAAAAATTGAGGCAAGATTAGTGAGATTTTAATGTAAATGATAGCTTACTGCAAAATTATACAAACTTGAAGGAGAATAAGCAATCAGATGTTCCAAGTCAAAAGTCTTGAGCTTGATTTTCATCTTCAATTTGTTGGTGAAAAGGGAAAGAATTTTACCATTTCTCAAAGATAGGTTAGAACTAAGATAAAAGTGAGAACACATAGGTTTCGTGGAGAAATAAATTCCTTAAGTCGGGTTTAGTCCTGACTCATCTATGGTTAAGATTCATAAACAACTCATTAAAGGAGGAATTTGAATCCTATCAAAACCACTTCTATAGGAGTGGAGAACTTTACACCATAAATACAATAGCTAAGCTTTCCAAATTAAATCTCTAATCCCTCATGAATGATATAGATAACCCCATTTTTTGGGATGTTCTCATTAGGGGTGAGCACACAGCCGGTTTAGTCCATTTTAACTATTTTTTTATCAAATTGAACCGAACTGAAATAGATTCAAAATCGAACTGAACCTAGTCAAATCAGTTCTGTGTGGCTTAGTTTGATTTGTTCGGTTTGGTCATAGACATATCAAGTTATAGAATTTCAGATAAAATATAACACTTTTAATACTTCAAACCTCGCACTCATCTTTATATTCCAAGTTAGAGCAAATTCATCAAGTCAACTACTTTACAAATTAAAATCGAACATTTATCTATTGACATATATAAAAATATTAGTATAATTTATCTTTCATCCAAAAAAAGTAAAAGTTTTTAAACATTGCGTTAGGACTGGGCGTTTTTGGTTATTTCGGTTTTAAATATTTTAGAATCAAAACCAAACTCAACCAAATTTTTTTCAAAACGAACCAAGCCAGCGAATACGATCAGTTCGATCGGTTTATTTGGTTTGCACCGGTTATTGCTCACCCACGGTTCTCATAGAATCTCTACTAAGGGGGGTTATTCATTAGGGTAAATATTAGGATAATGTGATAATTTTTGGAACAATACCTTTTGGTGTTATTCATTGGTGTAATTGGAACGGGAGCCAACTTTGTGGTGTTATTGGTTTGTTGGGGTAATTATAGGACAAATACCCCTACTTTCCCCCAAATTACCCCACCTATATAAAGAGTTTTCAGCCCCCACCCCCAAAATTACCCCATTTCGTTTGCTGGAACAAGAGGGGGAAAAATTTACCCACGATCGTCGTTCTGTCAGGGACGGGAGATCAATCTAGAGAACAAGCCTGAGAAGTTGAACCTGTCAATTGCGCTGGAGCTCGAAGTGTTAGTTCAATCCAACAGTGTGTTAGTTCTGTCCACTATCATTTCTGTTTGTACAAGCTTGGAGGAAGGAAGCCTTGAAGGAAGCCTGTACGGGAGGTGATCAAGTTGGAACCTGTCAAGTGCAGCTGGAACCTATCAAGTGCAATGAGCAGCTGGAACCTGTTAAGTGCAATGAGAAGGTTGAAGCTGGAGAACATGGAAACAAGAGTTTGAAGTGATGCATAAGACCTGGAGCTGTTACACAATGCTTTAGATTGTAATAAATGTTGAGAGTTAGTTAGGAACAGAATTAACTGTTTCTGTTGGAGTTGTTACAGTGTGTGCACGTTTCTGTTTTCTCTGTGTTTGATGAGAGCTGTATAAATCAGAAGGTTGTAACAATGAATAAGCGATATGAAATAAAATTAGAATTGTTCCTTCTTCCACAACTCAAATCTCAGTTCTCTATTGTTCTCCCTTCTCTGGTCAAGTTATCGGTCTCGTCAAAGCGTCTCTTACACAATTCTTCTCATTCCACTTTTGTTTCAGCTCATCATGGCCAGAACGCACACTAGATACAGCAGAGGCTTTGGATCCTCACAATTGGATATCAGAGCAAAGCTTATTCGATCAACATGGAAGGCAAGAATGGTGGATATCTTCTCAGCTGAGAGAATGCAAGCTTCTTCAAGAATCAAGAACTTCGCGAAGACCTCATCAGATCAGAAGGGTGCAGATCAGGAGTTCTCCACCAAGATCGAAGTCCTCTTCGTCACATTACAGAAATGCTCTATGCCTACAGGGAGGAGTTGTTGCATCAACGTGTTTCTCCATTGGTTTTGTCGAGAATATCGTCAGTCCGTCAGAGTCGAGCTGCTTTCAAGCTCTATAACACTTTCAATCACGCAACAATCTGTGGAAACATGAATTCTTTACAAGGGCCGCAAACATTTATGATCGGTGCTTGTCATTAGTCATACAAAATTGTCCAACCTCAATGGATCTTCGGCAAGCGAGCAGGTATCCTCAATCTTCGCGGAGTCTCGTTCAACTCAGACTTCTTCTTCCAAGAAAACGCGCAACAGAGAGTGGTTCGACGAAAGAGCCGTTGTAGACCCATCAAGAACCTACAGGGATTTCAAGCGTTCGAGAGGTTATCACCCCTTCCTTTGTCATATTAAAATGGGTCGAATAAAGAGAATGTGGGTATTGAAAATTTGGTGGTTGGAATTGGTCAAAGAGAAGAATAATGTGAAAAGAAAAGAGGGAAAAGAGGATGGGCGCTTGGAAAATTGAAGATTTTCAAGAAGGATGGTGCGCAGACCCCTTGCAGTGATAAATCTATGAGTATATTTTGTTTCGGAGAAGTGATATCAAGGATCTACAGGTTAAGTCATCCACCTCCGACCTATTCAACACTACTTTCATTCACAATGATCCTGCTATTATTCAGTCACACTATTCTCATCCTGCATCTACTTTCGGCTACCTTGCCTTCTGCTGGATATGGAGTTGTTGCTAGCTGCCTAGTTCCAATACAACTCAGCTGGGACTTTCAAGTCAGCTTTCCAAGGTGGTCTAGCCCTTCATTGGCCTGGGGAGAAGCAAGGGTCCTGGGAGGGCAAAAATGGCGATGAATCAGATGATAATTTGGAAGATGATGATGTTGAAACTCATCAATCTGAGATCAAGTAAGACGAGAGATTGTGCTGTTGAAAATCTTGGGAAAGAAATGTAGAAGGAAAAGGATAATTTTGAAAAGAGAAGGAGAGAAAAGATAGTGCTTGTGAATTTTAAAATATAAGAAAATGTGGTATTGGACATTTTGGTGTGAAAAGGGAGAAAGAGAAGAATAATCTTGAGAAGAAGAAGAAACCGCCATGGTCAATCTCAAGAAAGAGAAAGCCAAAGTTCAAGAAATCGCCACGGCCAATCTCAAACAAGAAGAAGAAGACTAAGAAGATGGAGTTGTATGATTTGAACAGATCGCCGGAGGCTCAGGTTTTTTCAGCGGTGCCTCCTGAGGGGATCTCGAGGGCCGAGCTCAAAGAAAAAATTGGTGGTCAAATTTTCAAGATTGGTTCGTCCCAAGCAGTCAAGAATAAATAGGTGGAGATTGGGAAACAATGGGTCTCTAGTAAGGTTAAAAAAAGGGGAAAACAGAAAAAGAAAATAAAGGTGACAAAAGAATTTGAACAAATCTACGTCACTGGAACCAATTCTCGTATTCAATCAACATTTGATTGACCACCACAAAGAGTTTTGTCTAGTTTCCTGCATTCCTTTATGGACAGCAGTCGTGCTGGTGTTCCATTCCCTCTAGCAGCATTGCCAGCTATTTGGTTTTCGGAAAGCGACAAACAATGCATACGTGATCATAGACTTCGTAGTTGCACCATGGCTCGTCATATTTTTGCTGATAAAAGTGAAGACTACATCAATGCGCAGGTAACTGCATTACCAGTCATTGTTAAAATGTGTAGGCAGCTGAATAAGCCAGTCATTGTTGTCTCTCAACTCCTGGAGTCTATGACTGAGTATCCTACACCTACACGAGCTGAAGTTGCTGAAGTTTCTGAAGCTGTAAGACAAAGGGCTGAAGCGTTGATGCTTTCTGGTGAGTCTGTCGTGGGCCAATACCCAAAAAAAGTTTTAACTGTTCTAAGAGGTGTGAGCCTAAGGATTGAATGATGGTGGAGAGAAGAGAAGCGTCGTGAAGCTATGAAGCTCCCGAATGTGGCATCATCTTTCACAAATAAAATCTCAGAAGAGATTTGCAATTCAGTTGCAAAAATGGCGAACAATTTGGGGGTGGGTGCTCTCTTTGTTTACACAAAGACTGGTCATATGGCTTCTCATCTTTCTCGTTGTCGCCCAGACTGCCTAATCTTTGCCTTCACAAGCTCAACATCAGTGAGGAGACGCCTAAATCTTCAATGGGGCCTCAATTCCTTCTGTCTCAGCTGCTCTGATTGCTATAGGAGGTTTCCTATAATGGACCTTGAGACAAGGTCCAAATTAAGGGAAGAAATTGTCAGGGACGGGAGATCAATCTGGAGAACAAGCCTGAGAAGTTGAACCTGTCAATTGCGCTGGAGCTCGAAGTGTTAGTTCAATCCTACAGTGTGTTAGTTCTGTCCACTATCATTTCTGTTTGTACAAGCTTGGAGGAAGGAAGCCTTGAAGGAAGCCTGTACGGGAGGTGATCAAGTTGGAACCTGTCAAGTGCAGCTGGAACCTATCAAGTGCAATGAGCAGCTGGAACCTGTTAAGTGCAATGAGAAGGTTGAAGCTGGAGAACATGGAAACAAGAGTTTGAAGTGATGCATAAGACCTAGAGCTGTTACACAATGCTTTAGATTGTAATAAATGCTGAGAGTTAGGAACAGAATTAACTGTTTCTGTTGGAGTTGTTACAGTGTGTGCACGTTTTAGTGCACGTTTCTGTTTTCTCTGTGTTTTGATGAGAGGTGTATAAATGAGAAGCTGTAACACTGAATAAGGATATGAATGAAATTAGAATTGTTCTCTTCTTCCCAAACTCAATCTCAGTTCTCTCTGTTCTCCTTCTCCCTCAATTCTCTCTCAACTCTCTCTTGCAAATTCTTCTCAACCTTGTTTCAGGCTCATCATGGCCAGAAACAACAACACCAGATTCAACAGAGGATTTGGATCCTCACACGTTCTTGAGCTTGATCGCCCGCTCCACCGTCGCCGTTCTCGAGGTCGATCGCCCGCTCCGTCGCCGTTCTCGAGGTCGCCTACTCCGTCGCCCGCTCCGTCGTCGAACCCTAGCTAGTTCTTGCGATCTCAAGGCGGTCTCAAGGCTGCTAGTTCTTGTGATTTCAATTAGTTTAAGGTACTTTTAATTCTTATTTGATGTTATATTATGGGAAATTGAATTTTTTAAGGTTTCCCCTCTTTTATTGCCCTAAGTTGGGGTTTATCCATCGATTTTTCCAGGGATTCAGGGATTGAACCAATTTCTGAACTTTAGGCATCAGCTTTTTAGTTTTTTAGGGTTGAAGTTCTGATATTGGGTTTAGTGATTGGCTTATAGTAAGAACTTGATTTGCCTATGTTGGCCATATCTTTTGTTTTCTGAGTGCATGAGCCTCTTAATGTATACAAAGTACATATCCAACTAAAGAAAATATCACTAGTAGAAAATCACGTATTCTAGACGGAATATTCTAGACGGAATATTCTAGACGGAATTTTTTCCGTCTAGAATGTATTAAACTAGACGGAAATTTTCCATCTAGAATATTCCGTCTAGAATAAAGCATTCTAGACTAAATATTCCGTCTAGAATAGTATTCTAGACGGATTTTTTTTATTTTTTATTTTTTTAAATAACCAGTTATTCTAGACGGAAATTTCCGTCTAGGATACTCATTCTAGACGGAAATTTCCGTCTGGAATAACTGGCCATTTAAAAAAAAAATTAGCCCGTCAAAAAATTAACCGCCCTCCTTTCCCCCGCAAAATGGAAAATTTTATACCAAAATCCGCCTCCTATTCTCACCCCACCTCAAATCCCTCCCCAAATCCGACTTCCCTCCGATCCTCGACTCGATCCTCTCAGATCTCGACGCCAAATCCCTCGACCTCCTCCCCCACCTTGTAAACCAAAGCACGACCGATCTCGTAATCGATGAGATTCGATCGATCGACTGGTCGAGGGCGATCCCTTTGAAGATCGTGACGTTGATTAAGGACTTCCATGGGGTTCCCAGGGCTAGGGTTTTGGAATTGGTTGACAAAGTGTTTGATGGGATGGGAAAGGTTGAGATCCAGGATTTGCCTGCGTTGGTGTACCAGTTGCTGGTTTTGGCGTCGAAGGGGGTGAGCAGGAGGGAGATTGTGAAGGGGATTTTAGGGTTTTTCGAGGGGTTGAAGGGGCAGGGGAGGATTGTGAGGGAGGTGGAGGGGACGGTGCTGATGCATGTGAACTTCGCGGTGAAGCAGGATTTGTCGCTGGGGAACGAGGTGATTGGGATTGTGAAGTCGGATTTTCAGGTGATTAATCATTTTGTGGTTGCTGTGGTTCTTTCCATTGTGAGGGTTAGGAGGTTTGGGGAGAATGCGATTGGGGTTTTGAAGGCGGCGGTTGTTGGTTCGCAGAAGGATTATAGAGTTTCAAGGTGAGTGTGATGTTTTCAAGCTTAAAAGCTGCTGAGTTCTGTAGTTTGAAACGATTTTTGCTGAACGTTCACACTTATTGATTCCGCCCTGACTTAATGTAGTATAGAAACTCTTCTTTGATTTCATCATGAATGACCATAACGAACCATAAAAACACTAGGACATTAGACGATACAAGGTAACCGCATAATGGCAATTTTTTTTCCTTCCACGGATGCATAGTTTCTTCTGGTTGTTAAGTAGTTAAATTATATAGTGTGAAGCAATTTTTATTTAAGCAATAGAGTTCTGATCCCAACTGGTAGAAACTCTTGTTATGCTCAACAAGATGTGAATTGCCAATGACTATAGATAAGCCATAAAACAGAAGGAAATTGGCCAAAACAATATAGCTGCGTGATGGCAATGACAATGAATGCTAAAAACTGCATCAATTAATAATGTATATTGCTTAACATAATTCTGAACTTTTTAGGGATTGCAAATGGTTGCCGGATAAAGTGAAGGAAGAATGTCTTGAAACAGCCAAATATGTGGAGAAGGCTTTCATTAAAGCTGTATGTTTTCTTTAAGGTTTTCCGCCTGTCCCTTTAATATGCTAAATGAAGATTTAACTAATTGAAATATGGTGTGTACCTGGTTATGCGTCAGATTAATGAGAGCAACTGTGGTAGAGAGCATGTAGTACCTAGCATTGTCCAGTTCTGCTTTATCTTGCTAGAGTCAGCGAATGAGGAGACTGGTAAAGTCAGTGATGGAGCTGAAGAACTGATGGGTATTGAAGAACTTGGGATTAAGTTGCTCAAGACTCTTTTTTGAGATTCATGACATGGCAAGAAATGAGGTTAGTCAGTAACTACTTATTTACGCTAAAGTCAGCGCAGAACTAAAACTAGAGCTTGTTTTTTCATTATGTTGTGAGGGCCTGTGACTTGTAACACTGATACAACTGAATTTATTTATTAGATATTAAAAAAACTTAAGAGTTGTATGCTATTTGCATTGCTTGTTGTTATATGTCTACATCTCTTGCATATACTTGAGCTATTTACCCATATTTAATTTGTTGTTTTTATCTTTGGTGCAGGTTACACATGTTGGTGCAGATTGTTATAGTACTGTCTAATGATGCATCCGTTGGTTGATTTCCGAGGGGGTTTGAATGAAGATGAAGATTAAATCATTTAAGTGAGTAATCACTGAGTTATTAGTCTTGTAGAAGGGTTAAGTGCTTTTTTTTATCATTAGAATGATGCCATGACCTTGATGATGTTTCTTGTGTCTGCTGATTAAATTGCTACTTGGAAAATGCTTACTTGCTACTTGGAAAATGTTTGTGATATTTACATGTCTGTAATAAGCATATTGTTATGGACAACTGTCAGAGGCTATTACATCCTTTATAGCTCTTAGTTTGCAATATTTGCATATCTGTATGCATATTGTTGTGAATTTTATTACTTAAGTCCCATTGTGTGCAGGAAAATTCTGTGTTGTGATGCTTAGCGGCCTGCTTACTTCTTTCTTCTTTTTAGTTTTTCTTGAAGGCCTACTGAGTTTGCTGCTCTGGAAATATCTTGGGGAATGTTGGGTAAGCAAAATATTCCAATTTATTCTGTTGTATTTTGAGTATGTTACACTAGTATATTGTTGATGTAATGATAATTGCTCCATAATATGTAGTTCTCAGTGATATTTAGAATTAGTTACTCAACCTTATCCTGGACACTTTTCATGTTTAAGAATCTACTGCTATGTTCAGGCATCTTGCACTACCTCTTAGACCTAACAACTTCACCCATCATTGCTATTTGCTTTTCCAAATGCTTATTTTATCTAAGTCATTGCAGGTATTCCTTTCCTTAGTTTATTTACCTTGGACACAAATTCAATCTTACTCTTAATTTTTTTTACATTAGTGCTAACATGTTGTTTATCTTTCCTGAATCATATTGCTATTTGCTTTTTATTCTAATTTGGGAAGTATCTTGAGCAGGATTGTGCTTGTTCTATTTATACATATTTGCGCAAAGCTTCCAATCGGTCAGCAAATTTGCTTCTTGATCAGTTTTGGAGGAGAAGGGCCTCGATATCTGGAACATAAGATGCAATGTAACATGTTAGTTATGTTCAAATAACCTTGTATCATATGTTGACTTCAGATGCATTAATTTATGTAAAAGTTTGTAAAAAATTGGATTTGATATTGGAATATAATTAGATTGTGTTGGATATGAATATAATTTTTTTGTTGTTCAATATTGTGTACATGCACTCAAAGTAGATTCTCCCCCCCCCCAAAAAAAAAACACTGTAGCAAGTATCCTAGACCAAAATTCCATCTAGGATGCTCAAATTCCGTCTAGGATATCTTTTTTAAAATTAAAAAAAATAGAAAACCAATTTCCGTCTAGAATAATCATTCTAGACGGAAATCTTTTCCGTCTAGGATGTATTCTAGACGGTTTTGAATTCCGTCTAGAATATTCCGTCTAGAATGTATTCTAGACGGAATTTCCGTCTAGAATAATGCATCCTAGACGTAAACTTTCTAGACGGGTATTCTAGACGGAATTCCGTCTAGAATACCCATCCTAGACGGAATTTTGAGTATCCTAGACGGAATTTTCCGTCTAGGATACCTTATTTTTTAGCAGTGTATGCAATCTCTACATATTTCCTTACATCCATTCCGGTTTTTTTTTTCCCCATTTTTGATCCAGGACCTTTAGGCAATGTACAAAAGTTTTATGAAAAATAGGTGTAGAAGGTGAACCTGGCAAAGATTTGAACCTTTTATCTGATTCTGATGATTCAACAATCAATACCATTAGATGAGGTGAACCTGGCAAAGATTTGAACCTTTTATCTGATTCTGATGATTCAACAATCAATACCATTAGATGACCAAAGAAACATCATGGATCATGGACTTCTTGGGCTCAATTCTTGACTAGGTTTTGTATTTAACAATTATCCATATGAGCCAAATTTGATCATTCCTTCGAAAAAATTGAAGAAAAATCTATAGATCTAACAGGTCATTTCAGTGATGTAGTCTATTACAGAAACAAATATAAGTATTTTCCAATATAAAATTATGTCAAACTTGGCAAGCAGTTAGCAACTACCATGAGAAGTTTTGGAAGGTATAACTGTGTCTAAATAGCAAAACAATTGAGAATTGTACGCTAAAAAGTTGTCTTTTTTAATGAACTTATTAGATGATTTTTTTAACAGTGTGTAGTGAAGGGAATTTCTTTGCCAAAAATAACCAATCTCATGCACTTATATTAATTGACATGCAGGTTCTGTCTAGAGCTAAGGTGTCAATTAACAGGAACAAAGAAAAAACCATCGACATGCAATTCTTGGCTCCTTATCGGGGTACAAGGTACCACCTTAAAGAGTTTGGCCCAGCTAACAACCGTCAGCGACCACGCAATGCTCATGAGTTATTCAACCATCGACATGCATCTCTTAGAAATTGTATTGAACGTATTTTTGGCGTTTTCAAGTCTAGGTTTACTATTTTTAAGTCTCAACCTCCAGGTTTTCCATATGAGACTCAAAAAAGTATGATCTGGGCATGTATCGATCTGCATAATTTTCTGAAGATGGAGAACTCTAACGATGACTTTGAAGTTTCTGATCTTCCTCCAAAGGCACCACGCAATATTCCTCCGATTGATGGTGATTCTGATGAGGACGATGACCTACAAACTCAACAAGCACAGCGGACAGCTGCATCACGTTGGGGGGAACAAATGGCAAACACAATGTGGGAGGATGAGACAAACGTAGCCCAAGGAGTTTAGAACAAAGTTATATCACGGTAGATTAATATTTGTAATAATTAAGATTCAAGTTACTGACTAAGACTTTATTTGTAATAATTGAGACTTTATCATCATCATTGTAATAAATGTAGGAATGATTAAATAATTATTGCAGTTAAAATTTTTATTAATATAGCATAATATTTAAAATAAACTTCAAAATATTAAAAGATTGATTAATATTAATATTATTAATATTATTATATTATTTTAAATATTCTTAAACATAATATTATTATATATTATTATTATTTATTTAATGCTTTGATGTAATATTAAGTAAACTTGTACTTAATTTATCTATAAATATCATATTATAAAAAGATGACATATCAATTGTCCCACTCATTATCCCATTTTATCCCACTTTATCGCACACAAATTATCCCATTGGGTAAAATTACCCCATTGGAACAATTTAACCCAACTTGCTCCAAATTACACCAATGAATAACCCCCCCTAAAGGAAACACTTATTTCAAAATAGTTATAACATTTGGGGACCTTAGAGCAATTTTAATGATTTGACGGACTGATATCATAATATTAAATATTGAGGGGAGTTGTGGAGAGATCAGGACAAATTTTCAAAACCATCCACTTTTGAAATTTATTTATAAAAAACGACCCATTTCAACCTTAATTTCAAAAACCGACCCAGTTGGTTGAAATTGGGTCGGTTTTTCAAAAAAAAATTTAAACTTCACGGGAGTTGAACTCCCGTGAAGTTTTGTTATGAAAAAAAACTTCACGGGAGTTCAACTCCCGTGAAGTTTAAATTTTTTTTTCAAAAACAGACCCAGTTTCATCCAACTAGGCCTGTTTTTAAAATTAAGATTGAAAGGGGTCTTTTTTTGGGAATAAATTTCAAAACCGGATGGTTTTGAAAATTTGTCCGGAGAGATCAATGGAGGAGGAAGCTCGAGATGAAGATCAAAGGGGAGAAGCTGCGTCAGCTTCAATCCCACTCTTTCAACCCAATTTCAAATCATCCAAGTTCACCCGAGCCCAGCTCAACAAATTCAAGGTATTCATCTCCCTAATCTTTCCTTTATGCTTTCAAAACCCTAATCCTGATGTAAGTTGTTAATATGGGGCATGGGGCATGGGGCATGAGACATTTTGGTTATTAGCTCTAATTTGGAGAAAACCTAAGTTTAGATACGGTAAACGATATCAAATTTCTTTCTTAAAAGTAAGAGCATCTCCAACCATAAAACCCAAAATGGTGTAGTTTTTACACTAAGTTAGTGTAGTTTTTACACCAAATTACTATTCTATCTCTAACCAATTACACCAAATGTTACACCAAAAAGAATATTCCTTTTATTATTCTTATCTTTTAACATTTTTATCTATTTAAAATATTTAACAAATTATATAATTATATAATTATATAATACATTACATATAATTAATTATAATAATATATTTTATGAATAAAATAAAAATATAAAAATTAAATGCTAAATCAGATTAAAATATTACTTTCATAAATTCAACTAAAGATTACATTTAACATCACAAAAGAAAACATCACACTTGCAAGCAAAAAAAAAAAAAAAATGGTGTAGTTTTTCTTATTTCCTAATTTATTGCAATTAGTGTAATTTTTTATGTCCTAATTTTTATGTTGTATTTTTTTATCTAAATGGTGTAGTTTTTCTTATTTCTTCATTTGGTTTTAGTCAAGGTTATCGATAGCGGATAGCGTCGCGTAGCGGTGAGGCATCGCTAAGGCTATTTCGGGCCATTGCGACAAAATAACGGTAAAAAGTACAAAGTTAAATAGTGGTCTAATTTAGATATGTATAAATACTAAAAAAATTAAAAAAAATCTAAAAAAAAATCTAAAAGTACATATTGGATAATTTAAAGAGATCCTAAACATGAAATAGACATCTAACCATCACGTAATACCGAAGATGACTGGAGGAGTCAAAAAATCGCCGTCTTCAAGAAGAAGAGCTTAGCGGTGACAGGTCTGCCCTAAGAGGAGCTCACAGTGAAGGAGGTGAGAGGAAGTATCAAGGTAGGTGCCAGAGGCTATGAGAGGTGGCGGGTGTATGCTGAAAATCACAGGAGACAGTGAATTGCAATGGTCAAGAGTTGAGTTTAATTTTAAAAAAAATAAACATCAAACTGCTTTTAAATAGCAGTCAAAAAGCAAATTTTGAGTGCAACCGCTCACTATTTACCATTATGACACACTATTGGTCGCTTTTACGAACATACATATTCCATAATATGTCACCGCTATTGCGCGATAGCGTAGCGGGCGATAACGTCGCGGGAAGGGACTACTAACGCTATTAGCGCCGCTATTGTGAGGCTATTTACCGCTATTTATAACAGTGGTTCTAGTATTATGAAATTTTAAGTGTTTGGATTAAATTATCTATTTTTCCATTGTTGAATTTTATTTTAATAATTATTTTATACTCTAATTTTATTATAATAGTTAATACAAATAATAAATATTATTAATACAAATATTAAAAAAAAAGAATAGCGCTATTGCTAAAGTATTGCGCCATGCTTGGCGCAACACTGTAGCACCCCTCCAAAATAGCGTCCATTTTGACGCTACGTTGGAGGGGAAAAAAGGGCCCAAATAGCGCCAAAATAAAAATTTGGCGCTGCATTGGAGAAGCTCTAAGGGACAGAAATAGAGATAATGGGGCATAAGATTAAGGGTTAATTTCCACATAACCCCCATAACTTTGGGGGTGTTGCACATAAACCCGGTAAACTTTGTTTAGTTCACATATCCCCCTGAATTTTGGGGTGTCTCAAAAACCACCCTCCTATAGGTAATTTTCAAATAACTAAAATATCTTTGAAAGAAAAAATTTCAAACTTCATCACTTGTCATTTACAGGCAACATACATCTTCCCCTAAAATTTGGGGTTTTTTTTGTTGTCACAAAAATTTTAGTTATTTGCAAATTACATGTAAGACAAATTCAAAGCTTTTTTTATTGGGTTGGGTGTCAGGGGGAGGGGGTGGGGTATGCGATATAAACAAAGTTGAGATGGGTTATGTGCAACACCCCTAATAAGGGGGATTTGTGATATTAACCCTAAAATTAATGGAGGATATAATACTCAAATCCTATGAGATGCAATGGAACTGTAAACATAAAGATAATATAGGCTCATGAGAATCTCTAAGCATTTTAATTCATAACATTTGTTTGATAAAGTGTGACAATGTTTGATAAAGTGTGACAAACATTGAGCAACTAGTAAGGCAAATTACGGGCTATAATGAATTTATTGTTTGTGATAGTGGTTAATCAAAAGTTAAAATAAATGGACAAACATTGATTTTGGAGCACAGCTGGTATCTATAGCTTTCTGATTTTTCGTTGGAATCACAAACGTTTTTTCATTCGAATCACAAACAATAGGCCAATTACAATTTTTCGACTCTAAATCCCTAGTCATGATATAGAAGAAAAAAACAAGGCAGGATGTTATTAGCAACTGGTCCTGTCAGTCAGGTGGCCTATTGGTTTTTCTCAGTCAGAATAGACAGATTTCAGATTTTGATGTAGCTGCCAAGAGGAAATATTTGACCGAGGCTGCGGAGTATGTTAAATGTCGGAGGGGAGCTGGACTGATAATATTAGAAAACAATGTTACTTAATTGACCCCCTCCCAATAAAATAAACAATACACCGTGATCCAAGTTGTATGTACCCATTTGTGGTGAGTTTCCAATCTGGTCGAAATTGGCAACTTACGATATATAAAAATATAGGACTATTGACTAACTGATTCAAAGATCTCTCTGTATTTAGCACTAGAATGTTCTTTTTCTTAGTAGAATTAATGTGCAATTCTCAATACATATTTATTCTAGCTTTAAAGTTTGGACTTTGAATGGTGATGACCGTATCTTCTAGCTAAAGTTGTTTGCTTTCTATATTTCGCAAAGATGAAAACTTCTAGTGTCATACTGCTTGGTTTTACATCGCGTTACACTTTTATGTACGTCTCTCTGCTGTTGATATGCATAATTAATTACAGAAATGATCCTAGAAAGCATCCTTAGCGTACCGTGATTACTGCAATGATCCTAAAAATATCCCAATTGCACCATGACCTATATCACTGAAAGTAGCATATTGTGTAACCATGAAGTGAGGCATACCACAAATCTCGTAACTTTGAGAAGACATGATTTCCATGAACCTGCTTCCAAAAGTTTTATAAGTTTGTTCAGTAATTTTTTGGTTGTTTAGGCAACAAAATTATCTGGATTAAGTTTGTTTTAGCCACTTGCTGGTTCACATAGCTTGGTAGTTAAACCTTTTGAATTGGTAACGGGTTTTATGAGCTTTGTGTGGAAGCCCATCCAAAACTAGAGAAGACTGTATTACTTATAACGTGATTGTAATGAATAATTGTAAATAGATGAAATTAATGTTATAGAGTATGGTTCCTTATGGTGGATTTTGTGTCTTTTCACGCCAACATTCCTCTTTCCTCCTTAGTTATTGCTTTATTGTTTTTCTAGTCTCACATAAAAGGTCATCAACCATAATTGTAGATGAGTACCATAGTTGCTGATTTCATCCATCCTTATTTTCCAGGGGAGATGCTAGTTATACTACTTTATTTTTTATTAGTCTTATACTCGATAGAAGAACGTCCCACCAATTTGTTTTGAAGGCTGTGATAAGCCAAGGGTTGTTACTTTAGTATGTATGAAAGCAGTATGAAAACTATGTACCTTAGCACTATTCATTTTTTCTGAGGTTACGAACACGACGAACATTCTGTATCTGCTTTTTGTGGAAGAATTGAAGAACATCTATTTGGTGTGGCCTTTGTACATTGAATCTACCTAATTCCTAAGAATAAAGAAAAAGAAGGATCCATTTGAGCAAATCAAATGGTCGATCGACTTACCATTTCATATTCCAAATATTTGTGCTTTAGGAGAGAAGGAATCTTAGTCATATGTTTCTTCCTTTCTGACACACAAACAATTGTACAAAGGACACAAGCATAGCATATTTAAATTGAAGTCATTTCAACCTCTCATCATTAGTATTGATTATCAATGTTTTTAGATCAAATAGATAAACCTTAGTGGGTGGGCTTTTGACTAGTGGCATATAATTAATTTTAGTGGCGTTACCTATAGGTCCTTTCAAAGTATCTAGTGCTTAATCCATCCCAAAAAAATAAGTGGTAGAGACTATAAAGATCATACAGAACATGCTGATAAACAACACGTGAATGTGGAAGCTATGTTTTGGGGGTCAGTAGGCCTGAAACCTGTATCCAGCCCACAACGGATACAATTTGGACCTATAGTTCATCTTGAGTTGACTATAACCCCAAACTAAAATGGTTTTGATGTGGATTTTGCTAAACTATGCTCAACATGATCGACAAGTTAAATGTAATTTTATGTACCAATGAACTTTAGAAAGATCCACCCCACACTACCACATATTTGCTCTGACGCAACGGTTCAAAACCGTTGCGCTAGCCATGGAACCGTCGCCCTTGAGCAAGTGCGACGGTTCTCAAAACGCGCTCATATGCTGCCCTTGCCCTAGCTCTACCCGTAAACGAGGCGGGGGCGGGGGGGTTTTGAACTCTATGCCGACTGGTTTTTGAACCGTTGCCCCCTGCCCATCTAACGCAACGGTGTTAAAATGCCGTAAGTGCGTCGTTTTTAAAGCCATCTGCAACGCGTTTGATTGAGCTATATGCGACGTTTTTTAAGTATTGCAGCGGTTATTGATTAACGCTATTTTGTTTCTTTCTTTTTTTGTGTCCGACGCTGTTTTCAGCTACTGCAGCGCGTTTTTTTAGCATATACAACGGTTTAAAAGACCTAACGCCAACAGTTTTAGATAGGCTTAAAGCTGTATGGTTTGATAGACTACGGTAAACAGGTGACTATTGCAACAGTTTTTAAAAGACCTAACGTAACCCGGTTTTAGCTAGGCTATAAGCTATGGTTTTGATAAAAGCGTACGGCGACAGTTGGAGCTATTTGCCAACAGTTTTAAAAGCGACCTAACGCAACGTTTTAGTAGGCTATAGCTATGGTTTTGATAGAGCCACGGCGACAGTTGGAGCTTATTGCAACAGTTAAAAGACCTAACGCCCAACAGTTTGCCGGATTGCAGTTATCGCAAAACAGTTTGGATAGAGCTATGCAACCGTTTTAATCGAGCGTATTGCAACTAGCTCAATCGGACCTGTTTCTTGGTTTCCTACGTCAAAATATATAGTATCTCAATTACCCCCTGGGGGCCATGGACAATCTTTTTAAAGAAACATAGCCAAATCAAAATTTTAGATACACAAATATAAAGTGATTATAGTTGAGATAATCAACCATAAATATGAATAAAGTGCCAACATACATCCAGTATAGTATTAAAAACACAAAGTCATTAAATCCACACTCACCAACATTTCAACTCAAAAATATCGTACCGAACTAACATTCAAAACAATTGTACATCAACATTGATACAAAACATGAAGCTTCTCGGTCAAAGACTATATTCTCTATTTGTTCCAAAAACTTGTTCCTCAATGTCAAATACTCACTAGGAACCTGTCAGTATCAATCTCAATCTTGGCCTTTCATCATTTCTGTACCTGTATAAATCTTCGATGAATCAGCATAATTTTTGCAATTGATGATAATAAAATTGGGGGAAAAAAAAAATGTTGAAGAAGCGAAGTTAAGAGAACATATTATCCATGAGTACCAGCCAACGTGATGAAAGGAGCCAAAAAATTCTCAAGACATAAAGTATACTGATTACCTCCTGCAAAGGTACTGAAATCTATCCTACAGATTTATCCAAGCAAAATATGTAAAGTTGATGCGAATAAATGCTACGTGTCTTTCCTTACAGATTTATCCAAGCCTCAATTTTCGTTCATGTCTTCCTAGCTGCGCACCTAGAATACTACAATCTCTACTTAATATTTGTAATTTCAAAACCCTTTCAGTTACCCACATCCCATTCTGCCCGACAAAAGTCTATTATAGGGTAGTTTGTATTAACAATTCCCCTGAATAAAATTATGATTTACAATGTACAAAGGCTAAATGCAATAGCATGCAAATAGCCATGAATAATACTAAATTGCGGAAAAAAGATCTGCAATTATTCAAAATAAATAGCCTAACATAAAGAAATAAACCCACCTGCACATCAAAACCTTCCATTGAGTAAAAGTAGGTGCTACAGATTGCTAAGTGGTCTGCCATGTCAAACAAGCCCTTTTGCTTTCATTCAAAATGACAATTCTGCATTGAAGTATGGCGAACTGTCATAAACATTTGTATGCAACTACGAAATAACCATTTTCCTGTTAAAAAGATTTGACATAAAAAATTCAACAAAAATAAAATGTCATTTATGGTTAAACATCATATCTACATACATGTTATGCCAATCAATATTTGGTAACATTCTTATAAATTCCTTT
The DNA here is from genome assembly GCF_001876935.1 of Asparagus officinalis. Classification (NCBI taxonomy): domain Eukaryota; kingdom Viridiplantae; phylum Streptophyta; class Magnoliopsida; order Asparagales; family Asparagaceae; genus Asparagus; species Asparagus officinalis. Next base: position 26,115,709 of record NC_033798.1, read on the forward strand.
AACATTCTGAATCTCTCCTTTTG
>NC_033798.1:26117034-26121216 GCF_001876935.1 Asparagus officinalis
AAATGTTTGAATCATACTTGTAGCTTGGGCTTCTTGTTGTCTCTTCATCTCCTCTTGTTGAGTGGCCACCACCTTCTTTGTTATTGCTTGAACAATTGACTCAGGGACTTGATCACATGGATCAATAGCTTTCTCCTTATTGCTTTGTAGCATGCTTTGAGTGATCGCCCGTCCCCGGAGACGCACACGTCCAGGATGTTCTTTTTTATTGACAAGATGCCATGCATCTACATTTTCTCCTTCAGTTTGTTCCTGAGTTAGCTCTTGAGTTAGTTGTTCCAATGTATCAATCATTTCTAGTGTTTTTTCTGGTTGTGCTTTTTTCTTCTTTTTACGAGTCTCTAGAAACACTTCTGCATCTGTAGGAGGCCGGTTCAATTCCTTTTCCTACAATGAAACAACATATCAATCATTTAGCCATTCATTGCATGTCTAAATCATAGATAAGCATCTGGTGTTACATGTTGGTGCATTCAGCTCTACATTGTAGAAAACTGAAATGTTTATTTAACATCTATGTCTTTTATGCAAGGAATAAATAAATAAAATCTAATTCATCTCTGTCAAAACAATGTCTAACTGAAATGTTTATTTAACATCTCTGTCAAAACAATGTCTAACTGAATTATGTGTTATAATCAACATTATTAAGAGAGATTAAACTGTTACTAGTCGATGAATTGGCACTTTCTCTGACAACTGATTCCAATAATTGTTCAAAACTTGACCCAGAAAACAACTCTTTGTCTATTTCAGATTTGCAGTCTGAAACACTAGTACCCAAGTTTGAGAAGCAGCTACTGCCAATAGGTGTTATTATGTCATCCCAAGACTCTTGCCTTACTATTCGAGGGTTCATTTGAGGAGGTCAGTTTCCAATCACAACCGGTTGTAGATAAAATCTCAACTGGTTTGCTAGGTAAATCAATTGATGGACTACAGCTGATAGCTTCACTTTGAACACTTGGAATGTTATGCTCACATGGATCAACCTGAGATATTGTCTCGTGGTTTTTGAGTTGGAATGATGCAGATTGTTCAGGCACTGGATCTTGGGGTAAAGAGAGGAAATTATCAGGTAGCTCTGAGGCAATAGAGGATGATTTGGACGAGGATTTAGCAGGTGAAGATAATGAAATTGAGTGTCCAGAATGATATTGAAATGAGTTCATATGAGAGCTAGAATAATGTAAGTTTGCTGTCAATCCAGGCAACATTCTTTGTTCTGCTGAGGTGGCTAGTTCATTAGCCAAATTGTTTGCATTTAAGTTGGCAGTGAACTGATTGCTAGAACCATAACTAGCTGTTACAGACTGGCTTGTGACAGGAAAAGACGACATACTAGTTCTAGATTTCTTCAGGTTAGAATTCAATCTGTGCGCACATATTATATAGGACTAGCAAATATGTCCAAAAGCTAGAGACTCCAGAGTGAAATTTTTGACGCTTTTGTGCTCAGGTGGTTTATTTGTACAAAAGCTCTCTTTCTCTAAGTATAAAAGATAACAAATTTACTCAGGGTCTATCTGCCACAATAAAACTACAAGGGATCTATCTACAATTGATCGATGGTGAGGGGTCTATCAACAAACAACCCAATGTATGTTAGGAAGTGGGTGGAGACAAACCCTTTACAGCTTAGAAACCCTGTAATAGAGGGCTTAAAAGGCCAATACACAGAGATTCATGGACAACTCAGAGATGGTTCCTTGTATCTATCTGGCTTTGTTAAAAAATAAATGCTAATAACATATATGGGAAGAAATTTAAGTACGTGTTTAATGGCGGAAAAACATTACAGATCTTAAAACAGAGACTGAGAGATATTATTAATGCATAATTACACTGTAAATCATAGATAAACATCATGATTACCATATCTCTGCGAATTCTAATAAAATCACAAATGTCCCTAATAAAATAAGCAACACATCCAATTCCAATCTTGACACAAGTACAAAGTATTGAAGACAAATTAAGGAGTATCCTCCGTCCAATCCCAATCTGATTCATCTTTATCTCCACCTTCTGATTCATCTTGATCTCCACCTTCTGATTCTCCTTCATTTTCATCTTCTAGCTCCTCCATGTTTGGCAGAATGTCAACAATGGATCTCGGCAAACCATCTCTACACCAACCAATATTATCTGCATCATCATTATTAATGCTTGCAATCAAATCCATTTCGTTGTCATGATTCTCGGCCCAATATTGATCGCTATGAGTGACACCAAGATCTTCAAACACATTGCTTGGAATCTTCAAAACATAATGCCAATTCTTATTAACCTCTTCAACAGGGTCTTTCACATAAAAAACTTGATGCACTTGGCATGCCATCACAAAAGGATCATTTGTATGACATTTGTTGTTAAAATTTACACGAGTAAGCCCATATTCATCCGTGTCATGCTGAAACCAATCACACTTAAACAAAACAACACTAAAATTGCCCCAGTAGTCTAGTTCAATGATATCTTGTATGACTCCATAGAATGACACTTTAGCAGTTATAGGATTATGATCCCTAGAGCTTGCATAACTATCCACTTCACTTAATAAAGAAACACCACTATTTTGAGTTTTGCATGTATCATCGCGTGCTTTGATGTAGAAAGTATAGCCATTAATATAATATCCTCTATATCTCTTGGCGATATTGTTGGGACCCATCGAAAAAAACTTCATGTATTTGGGTATTGATTGAGATTCAGCCACGGTGTCTTTAAACCATACAAGAAAATCCTTACTATGCCTTTGAGCTTCTACCCATTTTCTTCTTCTACCTCGTTTTCTCGGTTGATTCTCAATCAAGAGTTTGTGCTCTCTGTATTAATAAGAAACAAACATAATATGTTATATAGTGGAATTTAAAGAATACAAAAAATAATATATAAAGATTTAATAAATAAAGTATACCTAATATACTCCCCAACTTCCCTATTACCGCAATTGAATAAAGCATATCTATGTGCATTAACCCAATCTACATCATCCAATGCAAATGCTTTACCTTTCCTTTTCCTCTTTCCACCCACTAGATGATCTATCTTTGGAAAAATAGGTGATGGCTCATCATCATCAATGACTTCATCATACTTTCTTGTATATCTATTAAATCTTGTCTTCACACCATCATGTAGATATAACGAGCAAAAAGTCAGCGACTCTTCAGCCAAATACCCCTCCGCTATGGAACCTTCAGGAGCACTTCTATTGCGAACATATGACTTTAATCTACAAAGATATCTCTCTACCGGATACATCCAACAATAGTTAACTGGCCCACAATCCAAAATTTGTTGAACTAAATGAATCGGCAAATGCACCATAATATCAAAAAAGCTAGGTAAAAATATTTTCTCCAGTTGACAAAGTATCTCCACAATTTCTGACTGCAATTTATAAAGATCATTTAAATTAAGAACTTTGCTACATAAGCCCTTGAAGAAAGCCCCTAATCTGATTAATGGAATAGAAACACGTCTAGGCATAGTCCTTCTCAGAGCAACTGAAAGCAAATACTGCATGAGAAAATGAGCATCGTGTGTCTTATACCCTGATATTTTTTTCTCATTAACATTGACACACCTCGAGATATTTGATGCACAACCATGCGGCATTTTAGCATTTTTTAACACACCACAAAATATCTTTTTCTCCTCCATCGTCATCGAAAAGCATGCTTTAGCGAATGTAAAATGCCGACCATCAGCTGACTTGGTTGGGTGTAGATCTCTTCTTATGCCCATATGCTGCAAATCAAAACGAGCTCTAACATGATCCTTCGTCTTTTCAGGAATGTCTAATAATGTCCCAATTATATTATCACACACATTCTTCTCTATGTGCATTAAATCCAGCAAGTGTAGACATGTATTCTGCTCCTAATAAGGCAAATAAAAAAATATTAACTTTTTTTTCCATGGATAGCTCTTTTCTAATTTTTTTTGTTTCTTCCCAAAGTCATTAACAAAGCCACGCAATTCCTCCATAATCTCTATCCCGGATAATGATTCAGGTTTTTTTCCTAACTCAACATGGCCATTAAAGTTTCTTCTATTTAACCGCCATGGATGATTATCACTCAAAAATCGACGATGACCCATGTAACACATTTTCCTACTGTATTTTAAATATTGCGAACAAGTGCCATAGTTGCAGCAAGGACAAGCCAACTT
>NC_033798.1:26122085-26127085 GCF_001876935.1 Asparagus officinalis
CCCCCAACTTCCATCCCAACAATCTCTCACTCTGGCTGTCGGTGAATTAGCAGATAATGCATGACTAATACAAGTTTGTTGTAAAATACTGAGGACAGAGTTCTCAAAGCACTGCAAAAACGCTAAAAGCAAAATACCAAAAAAAAATCGTTACTGAAAGGAGTTTGTTGTAAAAGACTCACGCTAACTTCAACACGGTGATCGTTTTCACTACCTTGTTTAAGCTTTGCTGATGTATCTTTCACTAGCTGTCCAATATGTAATCTCGTCTTGTGCCTGCGAGAAATGGTCGGAGATGAGATCGGAGACGGATTAGCTGCGAGATAAACTGATTAGTAAGCTACTGCGAGATAAAAGGCCATCAACAACTAAACAATTTCCCTAATAGAAAGGGGAAGAAACTGTAGAAATCAGAAATTAAAGGAACAAGGTACCTGAGAGTCCAAAGGAGAGTGAGATCGGAGACGGATTAGCTGCGAGCTCGACGACCTATATCGGAGATGAGATCGGAGACGAGACCAGCAGCTCGACGAAGAGATTAGTTACGAGATCGACGACGAAATCAGAGTTGAGGTCGGAGACGATGAGATCGAAAAACGGCGAAGAGATTAGCGACGAGTTAAGCGATGAGATCGACGAATTTCGGCCTTGGCGATCTCTCAGAGCGAACGAAGAGGGAGATTTTAGAAAGGGGTGATGAGTTGAGTGAGAGAGAAAGAGGGATATTTGGTAAAGCGGTGAGAAAAAAAAAAGAGATTTCGTTTCAGTGTTAAGCCCAAACCAGCCTATAAAATCGGCCCAAATCAAAATTATTGGGCCTAGCGAAGCGGTTTTTGTAAACCGTTGTCAAAGCGTTGTAAAACCGCCCCCATAGATACCTAACGCAACGGTCATAAACGTTGCACTAGAACTGTTGCGTTAGAGCAAATATGTGGTAGTGCCACCTAACCTTCGCAAAATTGTACACCTGAAACTAGTTCTAGTTGAGTCAAGATAGAGCTAGGGTTGGACCAGTTGCAGAAAACCTGCTTTGTTGAAAGTGAAAGAGATCCGCTAGGGAAAGTACTACATATGCAAGATATGGTAGAGAAATGAACGTTTTCTTCTGCATCATCATTGTTTCATTAATTTTCTCTCTGTGAAATTGTTAATGAACTGCTTCAACTGTCATCTTTCTCTTATCTGATATTTCTGTTAGTTGTGATTTTTATAACAAGGCATCGAAATTATGACTCCTCATTTGGATTTTTTTTTTTTCCACCCGAGTTTCATTCTTTCCTTTTGTTTGCAGGAAATATCAGATATGGTGGCTGCGTTCAGAAGTGCGATCCCAACCAGCAGCACTCATCAGATAAGAGATAAAGGACTCAGTGCTACGCTTATTGTGTTTTATTTTTTGTTAGAAGGTTGGTTTTTTCTTCATAACTTTTCGGCAAGGTAAGGACAGAGTAATGATGATGTTGGCAGTACTAAAGTGTTTTGTCACGCTATAATTTTATTCGTTTGCCCTGATTTAAAATTGGTAATAGACATGAGTCACCTTCTCTTTTCTCACTCAGACTCGGTAAGTTATTTTCCTGAATTGACTGCAACAAAGCAGGTAAGGTTTTTATTCAGGTGTGATTTGATCTTCATGTGGAAACAAAAGTATATACCTTCTTTCATCCTGAAGGTTCTCGTTCTGTGGGTAAGGTTCTGATATGGCATCACTTTAGTCAAGTTGATGAAGATCACACGCATTCAGTGGCGGCAAAAAAGAATCATATAGAGGCATGTCCCATTATCGATTTTAGGTTGAGTGATTGCACTTGTTCTTGTTCTGTTTGCATTGGTTTGTTGTCTTGTTAGCATCTATTTGGTTTTGTATATTGTTTGTGCAGTTGTAAGAGTGATTTTGTAACACGAACGGGCCGTTTTCCCTCCTTTCTCCTTGTATTGTTTTCTGCAGATCACTCACGGGGGTGGCAATCGGGTCGGGTCGGATCATAGTTGATCCGACCCGTGTAAGTGTGATCCGACCTGACCCGTTTAATAAATGGGTTAATGTGATCCGACCCGTTTATTATACGGGTTCCCGATCCGATCCGACCCATATAACCCAAATGATATCTTTAATAACTTATGGTATTTTTTTCCCAACCAAAATACAATTTGTAATATATGAATAACAGAGCGAGAAAATTTTGTGGCGTTTAAGTGCAATTTAGGCCAAAGAACAATAAGACGAAGGGCGTCAGAAATGGATGCATGACCCTTTTTTTATCATTTTTCCCGTACAGCACTGAGGATAAACATGAGATGATAATAAAGTATCCAACAATTCATCATGCCTAAAGTTAGAACCTTCAAACCAAGATTTTGGTCGGAAGATCAATAATCTAAGTTTAATTCACTATAATTCAAAACTCTCTACAAGCTAAAAAAAATAAAGAACACAGACTGTATGATGAATCTAAACTTTTCACATTATTGCAGAGAAACTCTATTTCATATAGGAGCTGCACAAGTAGTTCTAAGATGTCCTGCATGATTACACCGGCTACAATGCACGACTCTCCTCGCTCTTCCCCGCGAACCAAAAATGACATTGCAAAAGCTACTCTTCTATTGGGAATTTAACGCCGAAATCCCTAATGCAATAGAAACGCAAAATAGAGAAAGTCCACCAAGTTTTAACGAGGTTCGGCAACTGCCTACGTCCTCGGGAGCCACACAATCAATTTCTTATTAATCTAACAAGAAATTATAATTCAGAGCGAATCTCAAACTGAGATTCCTCAATAAACACCAAGGCTAATACTGTAGCTACAGTTCCCCTCTCCTTAAATACCCCTCTTTAATTCCTTTACAATAAATTTCTCCTCTTAAATCTCTTTCTCAATCACGTGAGAACAGAGAGAGATCGCTGAAGAGGGAGGGGATGAGCCGCCGCCGCCTAGGGTTTTGATCACGAGACAAAGGGGGGGAAAGCACTGCTGCTCGAGCCCTAGGGTTTCCCCTTTTATAGGGAAACCGTAGTTGGGCTGTCGACAGGCTGTCGACAGCTTGGATTTCAACCTCGCCTGCAGCGGTTCGCTCGAACTCGCGCTCGCCCGTTCGAACTCGCCCACGAGCTCGCCTGCGTAAAATCCGCCAGCCTCGAAAACTCACTTGATGATCGTGAGCTCGCCTGTGTCGTTCAGCCTCGCCTGCAGCGACAGCCACGAGTTCTCCTGACGATCGGGTGCTCGCCTGCGGAGGTGAGGTCTGCAGCGACAGCCACGAGTTCTCCTGACGATCGGGTGCTCGCCTGCGGAGGTGAGTTTGGCCTACACCCAAACTAACATCTTCAGCAACAGTAATGCCGATCTGACTTTGAAAGCAAATGCTATCACTCATGTCCAAGGAAACATATTAAAACAATCAAATAAAGAGCTTTACATACAAATAAATCAAACCATACCAACTTTAAAGATTTGATTATTCAAGTAATCAAAATTTATACTAAGTCAAGGAGACTTCATAGTATAAGAGATTCATACTTGTGTTGGCATAGATTCTCCAACATCTAATTGCATGATATCCTCGGAAAGCTCATCTAATTTTGATTGCATGTAATCTATCATTAATAAAAACAATTAAAAAACCAACAAGCCAATTCATAAAAATGTATTATGATACAAAAAAACGTAAAAAATTATAACATTAGTATTTATCTACATTTGATACCATATAACCAATCACACGTGCAAACTAAAGCCTCCACATTGTTAGGCTTAAGAGTGTTACGGTATTGGTTATAGATTCTCCCACATACACTAAAAGTACTATTCAAAGCAACTATAGAAATAGGAACTGCCATTATGTCCCTTGCCAATAGAGAGAGCTCGGGTTAGCTATGCTCATTAGTCTTCTAAAATGAAAGAATGTCGAGTCGAGCACCACGTTCAAGTCTTGGTTCATCTAAATAAAGTTCTATGGGTCTTTTGTTGGAAACATAATATAAAATACAGCGAAAAAATGCATATCATGTAGATTAATCGAAATTAATTAAAATCTAGAAAATAACCTGAAACGCTTTCTGAATTTCTTTGATAATCCGTCCCAAGATAGATACAGTAGCTTTCTCAAGAGAAAAAGCCTCTAACTGAAATCCACCCGTCACCGAAGAGGAACAATACAGAGAGATAGGTTCTCAAAATCTATTTCTTTTTCTCATCTCCTTTTGAGGCTACGTATGAGCCCTATATATATGATTGGATCTACCTTATGGATTTTAATTTCAAAACAATTAAAACTCTTATCCATAATATTTAAAGATAGAATATTCTTTCCATAACAATTAGGATAGAAATAGATTTATTCAAAAACTTTATCCATAACAATTAAGGATAGAATTATAATTGCATTGTATGTATACCTCTTCTAATGACATTAGTAAGACCAATTGGGTCCTATATCGAGAACCAATTATTTATCAAATTAATAATTTTAATTTAACAATCAAATCCCTATCCGACCAACTGTTCATAAAAGCTCTTCCTTAATATGGGATTAAATATTCGTGAATAATATTATCTTACATTCAGTCCCCTCCAGTATCAATTGATTTTAGGAAACTTTATTGAGCAGGACAAATCACCTACTTGCTCATTCCTAAAATTGCAATCCCATGATCATAAATAAAAACCATTTTTGAAACATCAAAAATATTTTATTTTATAAGAAAATAAATTTAGAAAAATAATTTTCACCATTTTTGAAACATCAAAAATATTTTATTTTATAAGAAAATAAATTTAGAAAAATAATTTTCAAAAAACCACCTGTCGACGGGAATTTAATATATTCATGGGATATGCATAATAAATTAACTCATAAAAATGAGTATACTAGATCCTATCTAGATATCCATCACTTCCCAAATGAAATCTAATAACCCAATATTTAAGGCTATATAACACTTGTAAAACAAGCTTAACCATCATATCAAAGTATATTAGATTATCAAATCGAAAATG
>NC_033798.1:26129585-26159309 GCF_001876935.1 Asparagus officinalis
ATATATATATATATATATATATAACATATCATATGTTATAGAAATATGAATCATATGCAAGACAAATTTGTGAGTATAATCCTAATCATCATAATATCATGTCAAAACACAAATGCATCCTTCAGAAGTTTGGTAAAAATAGTCTGCCAAATGAAATTTACCCGAAAAAAAGTTGAGAAAGAAACATCAAGCAAAACTTTACAACACACAAGCAATTGTTTCCTACATAGGTAGATTATCAATGAACCAAGATAATGTCATATTGAAACAGAAACCACAAGCACGACAACTGGAAGAATCTGAAAACAGTTTCATAAATTGCAAAAATTATTTGTATGAAATGATGAGTTACATTTTGAATTGAACTAAACAAACAAACATGATATTTGTTCCAAAAAATATTTATCAATCCTAAGAAAACTATAAAGAGCACCATTGACAGAAACTTTAAGAAATGCACAAACAATTGTATCATTAATTTGTTCACTAGCAATGAATAGGCTTTAGTAATTCCAGGATAAAAACATACGCAAACACAATGAAGGACTTAAGCAACTATTGAGAACCAATGCACCAGCAAGAAAAATAAAAGATTAAGGATTCTAAGTAAGATTTAACTGATAAGCACGTTACAATGTGGAAGTTGCAAGAAATTATACACCTACAAGATATAAATACATGCAAAAATAATAAAAACTAAGAGATATACTAATTACTTGAGAAAGAAATTACCCTCCAGATATCATGCAAACGAAAAGTTCCCTCCTTGCTTGATTTTTCCAAGTTTCTTCTTCTATCACCATCCATATTGCTCGAGTACTTATTAAAGAGAGAGAACAACTTGTCTTTTACATTCTTAAGCTCCGTAGAATTGTATCCATATAGCCCAAAATAGTGAAACTCTACAAATTGAATTATGTATCGACGGTGATCCTAGATGCAGACAATAGAAAGTAGAACATTGTACTCACTCCAATATATTTCAATTTTCTTATACATTTTGGTTGCTATTAACTTAACATATTCATCATTAATATCTTTTATCCCACTCTTTAAAGTACGTTGCACAACAAATACTTGAAGAAAGTAGAGATTATCCGGTGGATAATTTGTACTGGAGAAAAGACAAGTGACGTTATAGAAAGTGGCTAATAACCTCTTAACCTTCTCGGTCTTATCTCATTCTTCTTGAGATGGACAAAGTCTTGAGTAGTTGGAATCACTCAATTGCATGTGTATAAATGCACAACGATAGTATAAAGCACTCTCAAGCATTAGAAAAATAGCATTCCATCTTGTTGGAACATCTTGCCTTAAACTCTTCTTCACTTCCAAAGATTCATGAGAGACACATTCCCAAAATTTTTGTTTTCTAATTTGAGAGGCTTTTATATAGTTGACGCTTTCTCGAATTTTATCAATACAATCATGGACTTCTTTTAAACCATCTTAAACAATCAAGTTGAGGATATGAGTACAACATCTAATATGAAAAAAATTCTCCCTTCCCAAGAAGTGCTTCTTTCAAATTAAGTTGTTTTTTCAATAAATCAACAAAAACATCATTCGCGGAGGCATTATCAAGAGTGAAATAAAACAACTTCTTTTCAATTTTCCAATCAACTAACAACTTATAGATCTTCTCACAAATGGCAACACCAGAATGAGGAGGTGGCATATAAGAAAAGTTAAGAACCCGATTTTGTGATTTCCACCCATGATCAATGTAGTGTGCCGTGAGACAAATATATCTGTTGGTGGCTAATGATGTCCACAAATTGGAAGTCAAGTTAATTCTACCCGGAATCGATTCAAAAGCTTCTTTTAGCCTATTTTTCTCTCTTCCATAGATTTTAAGAACATCGGCTTTAACCATATTTCTTGATATGTGTTTTATATCCTCACAAAGATATGAGAAGATTGCTCGAATACCTTCATACTCAACAAATTGAAATGGCAAATCGTGCATAATGATGGCTGAGACTAAGAGCCCCCTAAACTTATCCGGATCAAAATTAAATCTCGAGGAACTCATTATAGAATATTTTGAGTTAGATAGACCCTCAATATCCTCTCTAGTAGCTTTCTTAAAAAATTTTGTATGTCTTAACATGTTCTTTGTCCCATAGTTACCTTCGGCAATATATTTGATTCCATACTTCTTACATAATTAATATTGTTTTCCACCTGGCTCTATTTTAACAAGGTCAAACATGTTCCATGCTTTGGACATTAATATTCTTTTTCGGCTTCTAACAATTATCGCTTTGGATTTTTTTTGAACAAGACTAGACATGTCTTCTAATTCTTCACTAAATGAATCCGCTTCAACATTATCCTCTACAAAATTATATGTAGAATTAGACTCCATTAACTGTGATGAAAATTACAAAACTATATGAGATTCATAAAATTAAATAAAATCATAATATAATCAAATAGATAATAAGAATTCAATAAATCTATAACTAGAGAATTGAGGGCTAAAAAAGTAGAAAAGTAGAAAAGTAGAAAAGTAGAAAAGAGGAAAATGGAGAATAAGAGAAGGAGAGGGTTAAAAAATTACAGCAAAGATTCTTGCTGCCGCCGCTCGCTCGCTCACCGTCGCTCGACGCTCTACGCCCTTGCCTCCGCTTGTTCATTATCACTCGTCATCACTGGCCTCTGCTCGCTGCCCTCGCTTTCCTGCTCTCACCACCACTTGCCACCACTCTCTGCCGTTCGCCACCACATAATCAAGCTCAGGTACGATTTCTGAAAGAGTCAGTTGGGTTACTAGTTCTTATTCGGGTCGGTGTTTGTATTATATGGGTTAGTCAGGTCAACCCGAATTGACCTGTTTAATAAATGGGTAAATTTGGGTTGGCCCGTTTATGACCCGACTCATATAATTCAACTTATACCCATTATAAATGGGTCGGGTCGGGTTGATGGATCGGGTCATAAATTGCCACCCTTATAGATGGGCATCTACAGTATTTGTGTCCACTTAATTCTCCCAGGCTTTAGTCTTATGTTATTTTTTCGCAAAATGCACAATGTCACATATACTTATCTTTTTCAGCATCTAGTATACATGTGAATTAAATTATGACGTAGCGGCCATATCGTGCTTTCAGGTATGGCATGCATTTTTGTTTCATGTCTCAGTTATGTGCTTTTGGTATCGGCCATTCGTGGTGACGACAATGCAATGTACTGGCAGCAAAAGAAGGATCAAAGCCAATTTCACCATATTTTCTAAAAGTATACATATGCTGATGTGCCCCTCCATGATCTTGACTAGTAAAATGGGATACACATACGATCACTGTAGTCAGATTATCAACCTATCAAGATCGTACAAAATGATTGGATGTGTTTTACATCAACAACACATTATAAAGAAACATCATCCTCCATTTCCACTTTCTTGAGGAAAATTCTTCGCACATGATAATTTAAAAGGGTATCCCTTTCTCCCAAAAACCTCTAAAGAAAATTCATTGTCAACTACAAGTATCCCGTTAGCAGTTATGACTATAAGGTTGAGCTCAATTCAGAAGAGGCAGCAAGTGAGAGAACTTGAAGTTGAGCTTGCGTCTTCCGTCTCCGTGAAGGACGTAGTTAGGTATATGCCTTTATGGGCTCACAAGTTCCTCATGAATGGTACTCTTTTTTGGGAACTTTAATGGTAGATGCTTTCTTTTGTGGCTCATACTCAATACCTACGTTTATTGATGCTCCCTAATGGAGTAACGCGGGGAAGCGTTAAAAAATGCAGGCTTCATGAATGTAGTTTGAAAATGGTTATAACATGTTGGAAGCGTAAATTTTTTCCCTACCCCACAAGGCTAACACGCACACAACCCACTACGAAATTTTCTAATAGTTCAGGATGATTCAATAGGATATAAATGTTTAGGGAGGTTTTCTATTTGAGGGAGTTTTGTGCAAAAATCTCTTCAAGTTCAAGAAGGATTTGTAGATTTACCCATGAAACCATAGCTTTATTTCGAACAGGCAATCCCAATTAAAATCATATTTCCTTTAAAAGCAAAAGTTCGGGAAAATTTTTTGATAGACAAAAATACCCTTAGAATTCAAATATTAATCCATTAAGTAAGAGTAAGTTGATAAATTGATAAATTCTTATTGGATATATATAGTATGAAGATAAAGATATAGTTTAAATTAAAATGTAAACCTAAATGAAAGAGAAACTTAGGTAAATTAGATAGTTTATTAAATACCAAATTTACCCTCCTAGCTCTTATATGTGATCAATGATCAAACTGCAAACAATTATTCACGTGCTACATGATTAATAATGCCAAACTGAGAATAACTATTCACATGCTATATGATTAATAATTACACACAACGTGGCGATCTCTCACCGACTAAAATTCAAGTAGTTCACGGTACGCTGAGGTTAATTAGACGATTTATTAAATGCCAAATTTACCCCCTCGCTCTTAGATGTGATCAATGAACAAACTGTAAATTATTCACGTGCTACATGATTAATAATGCCAATCTGCAAACAATTATTTACGTGCTACATGATTAATAATGTCAATCTGCAAACAATTATTCACATATTATATGATTAATAATTACACACTAAGTGGCGATCTCTCATCGACTAAAATTGAAGTAGTTCAAAGTACTGCATAGTTAGTTTCAAATTTTAATTATACTATTATTATTTAAATAGAACTCTATTTATAATTGTTATTCTCTCACATGTAACATCATATACCAATGTATATAAGCCAAGAAATTATAATAATTTCTATAGCACTTTTATCTCTTTCTACAGGCATGTGCCTTTGTTATTAGATTAGATTAAATTATTTTAAAGCAATTATTATATTGTATATTTGATCTTTTTTTTAGATTAAGAAATTATAATAATTTTTACAGTACTTTTATCTCCTTAAACAATTATGTGTCTTTGTTATTTCTTCTTATTAGAATAAATTAGATTGTTTAAGAATTATGAATTATAAAATTGCAACATTTTTTACAGTACTTTCATCTATTTTTTTCTTATTAAATTAGATTAGATTATTTTAAAGTAATTAATTATATTGTATGTTTGATTTCTTTTCATATCACAAAGTTTAATTATACTATTATTATATAAATAGATATTGTTTATACAAAAGTCAAAGAGAATCTCACACGTACCTTTGATCTTAATGCTAATTATAATACTTACATATAAGTTTTGGTTAAAATAAATTTCATGTATGGGGTTAACTTATATGATCCTACTTTAATCAGATAACATAATTTAACATTTGTTCTTTACACCCAAACTCTTCCATAAAATCAAGAGCTTTTCAAAATTAATCTTAGGGGTTGCTTGCATTAAATAATTATGTTAAGAGAGCCCATACAGTTTGTTTTATAGTTTAAGACTGTCAACATATTTTGTCTCTTATGCATATCAATTATGAGTAACAATATAATTTAATTAATCTAAGTATATGCTAATATATTTCTGGACTCTTGTCTTGTCTTTTGCTCTTTATTATGTACAAACCTAACGATTCTTATTCAATTCCTTCCTCTTTTCTTTTTTGTCTCTTAACATTGTCTTTTGTTCTTCATTATGTACAAACACATTTCATGGATTAGGGTTATGATTTTTGAGGGGGGAGTAGAAGACAAATGGGTTGATTTTGGTGTTGGATTTTATTATTTGAAGAGATTAATTTTAAGAAATTCAACTCCAACCTGATATCACAATTAATGTAGATGATGAAGACACTACTCTAGAATTGCCCAATAAAAGATAAAGGTGGAGAAAAATTGAAATTTGAAATTTGAATTAAATATGAAATAAAAAGAATAAATGATAATATTTTTTAAATATTTTATACTATAACTTGAATTTTGAGTAAAATTAGGATTTTTAGAAGGAATTTTCATGCAAAATTTTTTAGAATTTTTGTATGCTAAGTGATTGCTTTTATAACATAAAACTATACTATAGTTACCATTAATCTTTAGTTTTGTCTTTTTATTATTTTAAGTCTATCAAATAATGTAGGCCGAGATCTCATATATATATAATGTTTATCGTACTTCTTTTTTTTTTTGCTTTTGAGATTGTTTATTATAAAACATGAGCTTATAATGTTGAAAAGTGCAGTGTAATTCTATTTTCAATACAATAAGAAATGTTATTTTTTTATTGCTAGAACTATAGTTCATAATAATATTGTTATTCATCATTGATTCCATATCATAGCTTGGGATTGGTAGAGTTTAGAATATGGCATGTAGTTATTTGTGTCGAAAGTTAATTTCTTTGAGGAATTCATTACAATTTCAGGTGTTTACAACGAATTCAAAAGATGAGTCTTTTTATAAGATCTCTCTACACAAAAGAAATAGAAAGATTACAACTTTCTTTAAAATACACGTGGATGATGTTTATCACCCGCTGCTCACGTAGGGTTTTTATCTGTGCCAGGGTTTATTCGTAGACCACCGCGAATCAGATCTGGTTGATCAGAAGGCTAAATGTTCGTTGCTTTACAAAGGAAACAAGGTCAGAATTGATAATCTCAACTAAGTGAGATTACGACTTTTCTCAAGATCAGTACAAATTCTAATCTTAAGGAATGATGAAATGGGTCTCAGATCTCTCAAAACGCTCATTCTTTATGCTAAAGTTCACCAATATCTGCTAGCCCTCCTCTGAAATTCATGGGATTCATTCTTTAAACTGACAGCATCTCGCCCTCTTTTCAGAATTTCTGATCTCCTGTGTATAGGACCCTAGGTTTGTATTTATAAGCTTCAGTTGCGGTGTTTTTGGATAAGAAGAAATGATTTGGCCTCAAAAGATGAGTCTTTTTATAAGATCTCTCTACACAAAAGAAATAGAAAGATTACAACTTTCTTTAAAATACACGTGGATGATGTTTATCACCCGCTGCTCACGTAGGGTTTTTATCTGTGCCAGGGTTTATTCGTAGACCACCGCGAATCAGATCTGGTTGATCAGAAGGCTAAATGTTCGTTGCTTTACAAAGGAAACAAGGTCAGAATTGATAATCTCAACTAAGTGAGATTACGACTTTTCTCAAGATCAGTACAAATTCTAATCTTAAGGAATGATGAAATGGGTCTCAGATCTCTCAAAACGCTCATTCTTTATGCTAAAGTTCACCAATATCTGCTAGCCCTCCTCTGAAATTCATGGGATTCATTCTTTAAACTGACAGCATCTCGCCCTCTTTTCAGAATTTCTGATCTCCTGTGTATAGGACCCTAGGTTTGTATTTATAAGCTTCAGTTGCGGTGTTTTTGGATAAGAAGAAATGATTTGGCCTCATCTTCAAATAATAAAGGCCTAATCACATTTACAGATGATATCCAAGTAGTTGGGGGGCTCTGGAACGAAAAAAAATCCTGAGAAAATATCAAAATACGTGTTTTCGGGAACCGGGTGCGAGTCAGTTCAATGTGACCCGCGAGTGTGCGGGTCACATTAAGGTGACCTGCACGGGTGTGGGTTACATCAACCTGACCCGCATGAGTGCGGGTCACTTTCATGTGACTCGCACACTGGCAGGTCGCTTTGATGTGATTTTCAAGCGACTATGTCTTGTTTTGGTCTTGTTCTGTCGTTTCACAGATTTGTACATTTCACCGACTCGCTTTATACATTTCGTCATTTCATTTTGGCATCAGATAATCTCATGATGATGTTTATCGCTTTTTTTTTCATCTCGAACTACGTGTGAGAACCTATAGGTAATTTATGATGCATACAAATACCCCCTCCAAAGTGTTTTAGCCTCATTCTTTTATAGAGGAGTCTGAAATACTTTGGATTTGATACGCCCCATCTTCAATTCTTGAATTTCTTCAGCTTTCAAGCTATTCAGTATTTTGTCGAATAGCTAAAATCTTCTGGTACTACGTTTATGGTCTGACCATTATCGAAATCTTAAACTAAAATTGGTGTGTTGTTTTCTGAATTCAGCTCGGGTTATTGAATCGACGTTGAACTGATCATCTTCGTCGGGAATTCGTATCCGAACCACGATTAAATTCCCCTAAAATAACTCTTTCATCTAAAAATTACCCTGAGGCTTATTTTGGAAAAATTATCGACACATTGATCGGCATCGACCTTAATTACAACAAATTGACTAGTGTTGACTTGCGTCGACCGGTGTTGATTTGTGTTTATTGGTGTTGAATCGTATTGACCGACGTTGACTTTTATCATCACGCATTGATCGGCGTCGACTTTCATCATCACACGTTGACCGACGTCGACTCGCATTGACTGATGTTGACTTTCATCATCACGCGTTGAACGACATTTGACTTTCATCGTCATGCATTGAATGGCGTAAACTCACATTGACTGACGTTGACTTTAATCATCCCGTGGTGACCAACGTGAACACAGTTAATACTCATATGTTAATTGGACTTTACACAGTTTAAGCTCTTGAGGAGTTGGAGCGAGGAGGACTAGTTTATACTCGTATACTTCTGGGAGTTTTAGGAATCAGTTTAACCTCGTGTACCTATTAGAGGTTCAAGAAGATGTAGTTTAGACTCATATATTCATTGGAGCGTGAATATGGGTGTCGAATATATCAAAGACGAGGGAAAGTTGGTGAAAATACGGTGAAAACTACTGTAGGACCAAACCCGCGTGCGGGTCACCCTAAGGTGACCCGCACGAGGACGAGTCACCCTAAGGTGACCCGCACGAGTGCGGGTCATGGGGCGGTGCCAAGGAGTTATAATACTATGTTCTTTGCTTCTTCTCCCAAATTCAGGACTCCACCTCTCATCCAAATTTCCTCCCCTCAAGAACTCTCAAACTCTTCAATCTCCATTAGTTCTCTCCTAAGAATTCTTCTTCCCTAAGTTCTTTAAATTTATAGATTTCGGTCAAGGGTCCCTCCCCTTCAAAATCTAGGGTTTTGGTCTACCTTTTGCCTTGAGATCTTGTCGTTGATGTTCTCCTTTGACGGTGCTTCCTCGATCTCTCCTTAAACTCAGGTAAGGGCCGACCTTTACCTTCAGTTTCACTTTATTTTTTTACTTTTTTCAACTTTTAGTTTTGAGGATTTAGGGGTAAGGCCGAAATTACATCTTTCCCTCTTACTGTTTTTTGAGTGTAATAGGAACTTGGTGCTTGCTTCTTGGTGTTTGGAGGATTTAAAACTCCTTATGTAGCTTTCTTTGATTTCGGGTAAGCTCATCCATCAAGCTTCAAAAAATTTGTTCATTGCTTGATTGTTGAAACTATTGGTTGGGAGTTGAGTTCATAAATTTCTGTGTGGTCATGGCCAAAACTCTTACCTTGTTTGTTGTTTGATCGTGTGCACGACTTGATGTTAGTATTTGTATAAGTATTGACCCCCTCCTTTTCTTTTGACGACCTAGAAACTCTTTAACTCCTTAATATTCAGTTAGAAGGGGGGGGGGGAGGAATTGAAACATATCTTTGCTTGGTTGACAACCTAGCCTTCGTCTTGATGATGATTCATCTACATATATGATAACTGAGTTTAGTTGTGTTTGAGAACCAATACTTCAGATGAATGCTTGGATTATGTTCTTTAATTTGGCTCATCCCCTTGTATGGTAGCGTGCAGAGTTTGGACTAGACCCTCGAGACTTGTGACCATGGCTGAACCCTTGAGGCTTGATTTCGAACAAGAATCCAACATTGTTTTTTTTAATACCCAAAGTTTGAGTCTTTTGACTTGGGCATGGCCGAACCTTTTGTTTGACTTGGTTATATGTTGGATTTGAATCAACCTTATATACCCTCTTTTTTTTTATCACTGCACTTGTATATGGGGCACGGTTGCATGTTGGATCGTTGGTCGTGAATAAGAACTGAATCGAGTTTTCAATTTGAAGGAAATATCGAGGCTCTAATTCTTGAATTTGTGCATGGACTAAACTCTTTACTTTAATTTATTGAGCCTCGAACTTTTGGTTAGATGTGGAGTTTAAACTCCTTGAAGATATTTGGCCGAGGACTGAGTCGAGCCCTTGATTAGAGGGAATTATTGATACTTTAATTCCTGAGTTTATGCATGTACAAAATCCTTTGGTTCTCTTTTGTAATTTTTCACATGAATTGGTTCTTTAAATCATTACTCGCGCTTTAATTTTGGCCCAAACTCCCTATTTCGATTTTGAGAGCATGAATCGATATCAGCATTGTATGAAAATCGCATTTGTTGCCTTGACCTTGTATGCGTGTACATGAACTGAGACCTCTTTGATATGGTTGGATGTATATGAAGTGTTTGATCTGATACGTTAATCGAAACCAATTTGTGATGAGGATCAAGCTTTTGGATGCATGAGCGACTTATGATAATCAAATCCGTATGTTTAATCGGACCTTAACCGAAAAATCCTAACTTTCATAGGATTTCAGCTAAAATTCGTAATTTCCCTTTTAATCTCAGATTTATATATTTCGATTCTCGATATAACTAAACTGTTGTCTTTCATTATAGATTAGCTATGTTGCGAAAGAGATCGCGCATCCCAATGGGTCACTCGGCTACTCAGTCACTTGAGCCAAAGCCTTTTTCCTACGCAGGTAACCTTTTACCACCTTTTTGCTAGTGAATTCAATACTAATAAATTGTATACCGTATGCCCACTTTGTTCTCCTTGGTGAGGTAATTGGAAAGAGCTGATATCCTCCTTTGTGAGGGTTGATGCTTAAAAAATGCGTTTTTGCTTTGTCAAGACGCATCTTAAGGCAATAAGTAGCGATTTCATATTGTATCGCGTTCCGTAGGACTGAGTATATTGTCACGTTGTTTGCACGATAATGTACATTATCCTCCATGTGCATAATACAGTTGGAATCGTCTCGTCAATTACAGGGCAATGACTCTACCTCATGATTCTGTGAGATGAATTTAACGCCTTGTATTGCCTTAAAATATTCTTGTAATCACGTTTAATAAATACACATATTGCTTCAGTTGAATTCCCTTCAGATGTGTTTTCTACTCACGCGGTGGATGGACGTCGTAGTGAGTGCTACGCCGCTGCTGATGATCCAATGCTCATCGAGGCTACTCCTCAGTTTGCTCCGGATGCACCTAAAGAACTCTCTCAACAGGTCAAAAGGGGGATCACCATGTTCTGAGACAGTTGATCACCGATGCACCATTTGTAGAGGACCCCGATTCTACCGATCCTCTAAGTAAGACGGACTATCTTTTCATTGATTCAATTGAAGATCCGGCCACCGTATCTCTTGAGGACGAACAATGGTTAACTGATGATGGTGTTTTCAAATATCTCCCCCCTCCCCCCGATTCCTCGCCATCGCCCATTGACTGAATTACGGAGGTAGGTGGTGACACGAGAGATGTCATGGTGTTTGATGGAGGAGCACACTCATGTTCATTGTGGATATATTACAAATCAGCCACTCCCAAGCTCGAGCAACAAAAATCATATCACATGATTACACCCCGGTGTGTTGGGATTGGATGATCCACCTCAAGGAGAGTGATTTACAGTTGCTAACACCGTAAAGATCCGCCTTGCAAGATTAGGGCTAGAGTTACCTGTTTCGGGTCACAAATGCTATGGTTGGTCTCATTCTTTGGACAAGGTTTGGTAGGCTAGGATGACGAACTACGTCCTCAACGGATGGAGCGCGGACCTGAAGGGATTGTATGCAGCTGTCTGTGCTACTAAGTATGGGTTTGCGGTTAGTGTTCATCACTTCTTTGCATTATTAGAGCTCTACAACCTAGAGACGAACACTTTCCTGACCAAGCATGGGGAGTTAGGATTACCTCTCCACCAGATATATAACGTTTCTGGTCTACCATTAGGGAATATGCTATATCAGGAATACTTTCCTTCTAATCGGGAGTTAGATCAATTGAAGGTACACACACCTGATTGATACAACACATTATGGGAACTCACCTACCACTATCAGATAGATTTGGCAGGAGTTAACCTGATAGCGAGGAAGAAGTCATTACAGATAAGTCTGAAATAGTTTGCGAGTTACTTGTTCAAGCATCTGGATCAGCCTGGTGAGGTCGTTTGTGAGCTGTTATTGTTAAATCCTTCAGAGGTTAATGAGCTAATCAGGAGATCTGGTGCGTGATCCTATACCACTGCAGGTGTCGAGGGAAAGTTTCCTGGAGGTACCAAGTCCAAGACCTTTTTATGGCATGTACAGAAGCCAATCCAACCAATGACCCTTTTAGCCGGCTACCTCGCCCTTTGGCTGAAGAAATACGTGGTGCCATATCAGTCCTCTGATGCTCTACCGATAGAGGTGCTCTTTCTGGCTGTTCAGCTTGCCCACGGGAAGAATATATTTTTACTTCCGACGATGGTTGCCGACATTCACCGCGGTTGTAACGCCCCTGATTTTCATACTAGCTACAGTCCAGGGTGAACCCCAGAGATGTTAGAATCTACTTTACACCCTCCTCTGTGCATATGCAAGCTTAACATGTCACTGTTGCTATTACTCTAGCAGATATCAAACAACAATAGTAATACACCCCAAAGGCTAACCAAACGATCTTAATATCATGACAATTTCTAGAAATGAGGATATACAATAGGTATAAAATGATTTGTAATGTTCTTAAACTAGAATTTTAGAATATCACAGTTCGGAACTGAAAGGTGAACATATATCATACATATGAGAGGTTCTGAACAAGAACAAAAATCTAACAGATTCTATACAGATACCCAAGTACTACTAATATCTAACACTATATCAAAATATACATATCCATAGAAGGATCTCTACCTCCAAGAAGATACAACTTGCACGGTTATGACCCGACTTCGATCACAAGAGTACTGACAGCTAAAGTAACCCTGTGGAGTACTTAACTAACAAAAGTAAAATCTTTGCTACTACAAACTAGCCTACACCTCTTTCCACTTTGGAAGAATTTTCTAAAATAGCATTCAAGGAAAAAAAAAACAACAACGTCATACCGCTTTAGTAAGAACATAAAGACATCAAAATAAGCATCAGTATATAAATCTCATGTGCTTGCAAGAGCGAGGTAACTCGGTCATATATACTCAACAGTGTGTCCCAATCACTTTTGGAAGTAAGATCGCCTACTACAAGCTAGCCTACGTCTCTTTGTGCTCCTAAAGGTCTACCTAAATAGATTTAAAACAACAATATTGTACGTTGTCAAAAATATTTCAAATAAAAACTCGTAGAAGTTTTATATAAACCGGCTACACCAAGGTGGCTGCCTACGTACCCTCTCTCTCGAGGGATCAAGCCGCTCGCAGTTCATCTAAAATGGTCACGAATGACCTCAACAATCACAAATTTGCAACAAGTAACTCATAAATCTGAAAGAAAATGACAACAATATAAAAGCATGTAAAAACTCATCATGCGACAATATCTTTGATCATAACTAAAAAGAAACAACTTCCTAGAGAGCGAGCACTAACATGAAACCCAATCCTATAACAGTATAGATGAATGAGCATAGGCATTCGATGGCCTATCTCATTCACATGATTAAGCAGTTCACAACCAAATACAATTTTTTGTTAGAGTGGTTCGCTGTCCAACTCACATTTCTACTAGGTGGCTCGTAGGCCTAACCCAGGTAACAATCTGCTGAGTGACGTATAATCCTAACTCAGGCAATAGTCTGCTGAGTGGCTCATAGGCCCATCTCAAACAACAATATTGTGTTATCATAAACTAGCTCGTATCAATATATATTAAACTCATAATATCAATAATACAATAGATGATCATCATATAAAAACCCGACTACACCGATTTGGTTGCCTACATACCCTCTCTCCCAAGGGATCAACCTGGTCGTAGTTCATCCAATTGATCACGAATGACCTCAACAAATCATGAATTTGCAACAAGTTTCTTGTAACAACTCAAGAAATACAACTTTCTAAAGAGCACTAATGTGAAACCCATCCCATAACGGTATAAGTTAAGTAGTATAGGCCTTTGACGGCCTATCTCATAAAGGTGACTAAGTGGTTCACAACCAAACATAAATTTTCATTAGAGTAACTCATTGTTCAACTTATATTTCTGCTAGGTGGCTCATAGGCCTAACCCAGGCAACCATCTGCTGAGTGATATAAAATCCTAACTCAGGCAACAATCTCCTGAGTAACTCTCATAGTTTTCTCTCAGGCAACATTCTGCTGAGTGGCTAATAGGCCCAACTCAGGCAACATACTCGTATTATCATAGACAAGCTCATACCAACATATATCAGACTTATAATCCTCAACGGATGGAGCGCGGACCTGAAGGGATTGTATGCAGCTGTCTGTGCTACTAAGTATGGGTTTGCGGTTAGTGTTCATCACTTCTTTGCATTATTAGAGCTCTACAACCTAGAGACGAACACTTTCCTGACCAAGCATGGGGAGTTAGGATTACCTCTCCACCAGATATATAACGTTTCTGGTCTACCATTAGGGAATATGCTATATCAGGAATACTTTCCTTCTAATCGGGAGTTAGATCAATTGAAGGTACACACACCTGATTGATACAACACATTATGGGAACTCACCTACCACTATCAGATAGATTTGGCAGGAGTTAACCTGATAGCGAGGAAGAAGTCATTACAGATAAGTCTGAAATAGTTTGCGAGTTACTTGTTCAAGCATCTGGATCAGCCTGGTGAGGTCGTTTGTGAGCTGTTATTGTTAAATCCTTCAGAGGTTAATGAGCTAATCAGGAGATCTGGTGCGTGATCCTATACCACTGCAGGTGTCGAGGGAAAGTTTCCTGGAGGTACCAAGTCCAAGACCTTTTTATGGCATGTACAGAAGCCAATCCAACCAATGACCCTTTTAGCCGGCTACCTCGCCCTTTGGCTGAAGAAATACGTGGTGCCATATCAGTCCTCTGATGCTCTACCGATAGAGGTGCTCTTTCTGGCTGTTCAGCTTGCCCACGGGAAGAATATATTTTTACTTCCGACGATGGTTGCCGACATTCACCGCGGTTGTAACGCCCCTGATTTTCATACTAGCTACAGTCCAGGGTGAACCCCAGAGATGTTAGAATCTACTTTACACCCTCCTCTGTGCATATGCAAGCTTAACATGTCACTGTTGCTATTACTCTAGCAGATATCAAACAACAATAGTAATACACCCCAAAGGCTAACCAAACGATCTTAATATCATGACAATTTCTAGAAATGAGGATATACAATAGGTATAAAATGATTTGTAATGTTCTTAAACTAGAATTTTAGAATATCACAGTTCGGAACTGAAAGGTGAACATATATCATACATATGAGAGGTTCTGAACAAGAACAAAAATCTAACAGATTCTATACAGATACCCAAGTACTACTAATATCTAACACTATATCAAAATATACATATCCATAGAAGGATCTCTACCTCCAAGAAGATACAACTTGCACGGTTATGACCCGACTTCGATCACAAGAGTACTGACAGCTAAAGTAACCCTGTGGAGTACTTAACTAACAAAAGTAAAATCTTTGCTACTACAAACTAGCCTACACCTCTTTCCACTTTGGAAGAATTTTCTAAAATAGCATTCAAGGAAAAAAAAAACAACAACGTCATACCGCTTTAGTAAGAACATAAAGACATCAAAATAAGCATCAGTATATAAATCTCATGTGCTTGCAAGAGCGAGGTAACTCGGTCATATATACTCAACAGTGTGTCCCAATCACTTTTGGAAGTAAGATCGCCTACTACAAGCTAGCCTACGTCTCTTTGTGCTCCTAAAGGTCTACCTAAATAGATTTAAAACAACAATATTGTACGTTGTCAAAAATATTTCAAATAAAAACTCGTAGAAGTTTTATATAAACCGGCTACACCAAGGTGGCTGCCTACGTACCCTCTCTCTCGAGGGATCAAGCCGCTCGCAGTTCATCTAAAATGGTCACGAATGACCTCAACAATCACAAATTTGCAACAAGTAACTCATAAATCTGAAAGAAAATGACAACAATATAAAAGCATGTAAAAACTCATCATGCGACAATATCTTTGATCATAACTAAAAAGAAACAACTTCCTAGAGAGCGAGCACTAACATGAAACCCAATCCTATAACAGTATAGATGAATGAGCATAGGCATTCGATGGCCTATCTCATTCACATGATTAAGCAGTTCACAACCAAATACAATTTTTTGTTAGAGTGGTTCGCTGTCCAACTCACATTTCTACTAGGTGGCTCGTAGGCCTAACCCAGGTAACAATCTGCTGAGTGACGTATAATCCTAACTCAGGCAATAGTCTGCTGAGTGGCTCATAGGCCCATCTCAAACAACAATATTGTGTTATCATAAACTAGCTCGTATCAATATATATTAAACTCATAATATCAATAATACAATAGATGATCATCATATAAAAACCCGACTACACCGATTTGGTTGCCTACATACCCTCTCTCCCAAGGGATCAACCTGGTCGTAGTTCATCCAATTGATCACGAATGACCTCAACAAATCATGAATTTGCAACAAGTTTCTTGTAACAACTCAAGAAATACAACTTTCTAAAGAGCACTAATGTGAAACCCATCCCATAACGGTATAAGTTAAGTAGTATAGGCCTTTGACGGCCTATCTCATAAAGGTGACTAAGTGGTTCACAACCAAACATAAATTTTCATTAGAGTAACTCATTGTTCAACTTATATTTCTGCTAGGTGGCTCATAGGCCTAACCCAGGCAACCATCTGCTGAGTGATATAAAATCCTAACTCAGGCAACAATCTATTGAGTGACTTGTAGGTCTACCTCAGGTAACAATATGTTGAATAACTCTCATAGTTTTCTCTCAGGCAATATTCTGCTGAGGTGCTAATAGGCCCAACTCAGGCAACATACTCGTATTATCATAGACAAGCTCATACCAATATATATCAGACTTATAACGCCTATAATGAAATAGAAAATCATGCACGATTCGTCTTGGAACACTGTATCGGTAAATAATATGGTGTCTAATGAATGAGATGATGTTACTCGTCTTTACTTCCTTGAGTGGAACTGCTTCGACCTATTTTGAGAAGTAGTCAGTGATTGTTAGAATGAAACGGTCACCTTTAGCCGACGGTGGGCAAATAGGACCGACGATGTCCATGCCCCATGTCTCAAATAACCATGAAGTAGCCGAAGAGTGTAGGTTCTCCGGTGGTTGGTGCATGTTATTTGCTTGTATTTGACATGCATGGCACTGTCGGGCATAGTCAACTGCATCATTGACTATAGTTGGCCAATAATACCCCATTCTTCTGAGTCGATCATAGAGTTTAGGGCTAGGTTGGTGTGCCCCATAGATTTCATCATGTGCTTCCCTAAGAGCTTCTTCTGCTTCCCTAGTTGAAAGGCATCGGAGTAGCAGACCATCGTATGTGTGACGATACAACGTCTGGGTTGCCATGTTGTAATAGAATCTCGGTACTCTTTGCCGAAGCGAATCTCTCTCTTTTACGTCTTTCAGTAAAATACCATGCAAGACATAATTAATATTGAAGAAACGCTAGTCTCGAGGCTCGAGCTTGTTTTTGGCCAAGTGCGCCTCTTTGATGTCCAAGGCGCAATCCGATATAAAAGTTGGTGAGTTCTTACTGTGGCTAGTTGTTCTGTCTCGGGAGGCTGTGCCAGAGATACTACTAATACCGCCAGTGCATCTGCATATGCGTTCTGGTGACACAGAATGTACTCTATGAAGAACCCTTCAAATGAGTCTTCCATCTCGATGGTCGCCTGGTGGTACGGGATCAGGTCTTGGTTTCTGATCTCGTACTCTCCACGAATTTGGTTGACTATCAATTGAGAATCACCGAAAGCTTCGAGATACTCAACCCCCAGCTCTTTGGTGAAACTGAATCCAATGAGTAGCGTGTTGTATTCGACCATATTATTAGAGCATTTCCCAATTAATGAGTAAGCTTGGAGTATCACATGCTTCTCCGGGGAAACTAGGACAACTCCTACTCCTGAATAGATTTTAGAGTTACCAAGAGTACTTACCACATTAGTCGCTCGAGAAGCACTGTCGAAGTACAATTGCCACACCTGTTGATGCAAGGTAGTGTTGACTTTGTGGGTTTTATCCGGTAAATCTTCATACAATTTGGATGTATCCCTCACAAGGTTAGCCGCTAGAAGATCACAAATTGTTTGTCTTTTGACCGACTTTTGTTGCTTGAAGTGCTGGTCATATTAAGACAAAATCAAGGCCCATCTTGCTAACCGCTAGTTTATAAAGGCCAGTTTCGTCATGAATACCCGGACTGGGTTAACGTTGTAAATGATGTAGATCGTCTGTCCAATAAGGTAGTGCCGCATATTTTGGATGGCGAACACCAAAGCGAGGCATTCCTTCTCAATCATTGGATACCGAGATTCTGCACCTACCAAAGTTCGACTTAGATAATAGACAGCATGTTCATGACCGCCGTCATCGTCCTATGCGAGTAAAGCATTTAACGAGTGATTCATCGTCTTGACGTAAATCAAAAATGGTTTACCCGACTTCGGTGCAATAAGAACAAGAGAATTCACTAGATATGTTTTGATATCATCAAAGGCCTTCTAACAAGCCTTATCCTAGATAAAAGACACGCCCTTCTTTATGAGCTTAAAAAATGCTTAGCATTTCTTGGATAGGTTCGAGATGAATCGACGAATATAAGCCAATCTTTATTACAATCCTCCTAGTTCTTTGAGGTTTCTCGGGGGTTACAATTCATGTATCGCCTTCACTTTATAAGGATCAATATGAATACCCTTTGTGGTGATGATGAATCTGAGGAATTTGCCACTAAACATTCCTAGACAAGACTTAGTAGGATTCATCTTCAACTTATGACTCCACATGAGATCGAACATCGTCCTCAAGTCTTTAACCTGGTCATCTTTACTATGGATTTTCATGACCAAGTCATCAACATAACATTCAACGGTCTTCCGAAGATGTTCCTAGAAAATCTTTGACATTGCTCATTGTTAGGTGGCTCTTGCGTTCTTCAATCCAAAAGGACTATGTAGCAGAAGACACCGATGGGTGTCCTAAATACGATATGCTTGTCATCGCACCGGTCGACCACACCTGTGTTCATTCGTCAGTGGGTAGCAGAGAGTTTGTCGGTTGACCGGTGCGGTCGACCGAGAGATCGAAATTTCCATCGGTCGACCGCACCAGTCGACCGAAGAAGTCTCTGTTCGATTCTCAGTTTTGGATCTGGATCGCGGTTGACTGTAAGTTTTTTCGGTCGACCGCCAAGGTTTTCAAACGGTAATTTTTGTACTTTTACGGTGCCGCTTAGTACAGATCTCAGCGACGTTTGGTTCCAGATTTTGGGGGATTAAGGGATGGGTTTAAACAGCTGTTTTTCTCCTATTTAAACTCAACCTCTTCTTCTTCCTCAGTGTCCCAGCTTTTGCAAAAACCAGAGACGTTGTTTTCACTAAGCAAAATTTTCGAACCTGTTCTTTCTGTGTTTTTGTGTGTTCACTTCCCAGCTTCAGTGTGCTCTTTCTCTTTGCCATAGGGCAGATTTTGGGGGATTAAGGGATGGGTTTAAACAGCTGTTTTTCTCCTATTTAAACTCAACCTCTTCTTATTCCTTAGTGTCCCAGCTTTTGCAAAAACCAGAGACGTTGTTTTCACTGAGCAAAATTTTCGAACCTGTTCTTTCTGTGTTATTGTGTGTTCACTTCCCAGCTTCAGTGTGCTCTTTCTCTTTGCCATAGGGACGTTGTAAAGAGAGAGTCTTACACCATTTCTACTATCTTGTGAGTGTGATCTTGTGTAGATCAATTGTGTGGGAGTGATCTAGTGAGATTAACTGTGTAGTGTGAGATCGTGAGGGGATCGTTGTGTAGACGAACTTTCGGCTTCCAAACCGGGCTGTGTAGTGGATTTCTCCTCGAGAGTAGGAAGCGGGGACGTAGGTCAGCGGACCGAACCTCGTTAACATATCGCGCGTCACAGGATAACGATTCCTAACCCTATCTTCTCTATTTTGATTACATTAGAATACTATGGTTTGCTTGTCTTAATTTTATTGCATAATTATAGCCTCTTGACCCTAATCATCCCCCTTCTAGGGTCCAACAGTTGGTATCAGATCTTGGTCTCTATATTAGTTTTTGGTTTAATCACCTTAGAGAAAAGATCTTATGGAGGCTTCAATGAATGTGCATATGTCAGAAGGACAGTCCACCACTAGACCACCACTCTTCACCAGGAGTAATTTTGCTTATTGGAAGGCTAGGATGAGAATTTACCTTTGTTGCATTGATCTTGACATCCTAGAGCTCATAGAAAAAAAATATGTAGAGAAGTCCAAAGTCGGGAACAGACCGATGGAGAAAGGTACCAAGCCAATCTCAATGCTAAGGCTATGAATGCTTTAATTTGTGGTCTTTGCCCCAACGAGTATAATAGGGTTTCCACGTGTGCAACCGCATACGAAATATGGGTGAAATTGTGTATTACACACGAAGGAACCCCCCTAGTTAAGGAATCCAAGATTAGTGGACTTATGCATGAATATGAGTTATTTCAAATACTTCCAAATGAATAAATTGATGCTATGTTTTCTCGCTTCACTAACATTATTAATGAATTGCATGGTCTTGACAAGAAATTGACTTGTTTTCTCGCTTCACTAACATTATTAATGAATTGCATGGTCTTGACAAGAAATTGACTATTCAAGAGATGAACTACAAGATTCTTCGTTCATTGACAAGAAATTGACTATTCAAGAGATGAACTACAAGATTCTTCGTTCATTGACTCCGATGTGGGAACCCAAAGCGACGGCAATAGAAGAAGCTCATGACCTTACTACTTTACCTCTCGATGGCCTCATCGAAAAGCTCAAGGTCCATGAGAAGAAGCTCAAGAGGAAGGAGAAGGAGGAAGTGCCCTCACGAAAAGTTGAGGAGCCATCACCAAAATTAAAGACCATAGCTCTCAAAGGAGCTAGTGATTACTCCTCTCCGTAAGACCATAGCTCTCAAAGGAGCTAGTGATTACTCCTCTCCGTCATCGGATAATGAAGTGGATTTTTCTAGAGAAGTGACTCATCTCTCTAGAAGAATCTCTAGACTCATAAAAATGAATAAGAAATTTAACCCCCGATCTAACAACAAATTCTTTTCGCGTATAGGAAAATATTTCGAATGCAATGAACCGGACCACATCGCTAAGGATTACCCCAAGCTCAAGGAGAAGTACATGAAGTACAAGAAGAAGAAGGCTATGTATGCCGGTTGGGAAGAATCTGAACCAAGTGATTCGGATAGCAATGAAGAAGGAGCCAAACTTGCTCTTCATGACCCCAACATTTGTTTTATGGCCCATGAACAAGAGGTAATATCCGAGACCGAAAGTGAATCTTTCTACATGCAATGTGACATAGCTACGGCTCTAGAAGAATTGAACTTTGAATTTAAGAGAATGTCAAAAGAATACTCTTCTTTTAAAAAATTGCATGCGTCGTGTGATATTAAGCTAGAACAATTAACAACCTCTCTTGCATTAAAAGATGAATTGCTAGGAGATCTCGAACCTAAAGTTACTACATCTTCATCTTCATCTCTTGTAGGGAACATCACGGAAACGACGTAAGGAGATGTGGTACCTTGATAGTGGTTGCTCACATCATATGACGGGCAACAAAGAGTTATTTGCAACCCTATCAACGATTGAAGGAGGTAACGTCTCCTTCGGTGGTGATGAGAAAGGTAAAATCATTGGTGTTGGTTCTATTGGTAAGAAACCCTCACCCGTTATAGAAGATGTTTATTTGGTAAATGGTTTGAATCATAATCTTCTTAGCATTAGCCAATTGAGTGATAAAGGTTTTGATATTTCCTTTAAACCGGATAAATGCATCATTAGTATAAATGGAAAAATTGTTTTTATTGCTAATCGCAAATCTAATGTATACATTTTTGAGATGAATGAACTAGTGAATCAAGATGTGAAGTGCCTTGCGGCAATTGATAAAACCCTTGGATTTGGCACAAGAGACTTGGACATGCAAATATGGAATTGATATCAAAATTATCTAAAAGAAATCTTGTAAAAGGGTTACCTAGCTTGCACTTCATCAAAGATACCACATGTGAGGATTGTGCCAAAGGTAAACAAACAAAATCTTCCTTCAAATCCATCAATAAGGTATCGACTTCTAAACCTTTGTAATTACTTCATCTTGATTTGTTTGGTCCTATGCGTGCTACCTCTCTTGGAGGCAAACACTATGTTTTTATGATTATTTATGATTTCTCTCGTTTTACATGGACAATATTTCTTGCAAATAAAAATAATTGTTTTGAAGAATTTCTAAACATGTCAAACGAATTGAAAATGAAAAAGATTTGAAAGTTGTGAAAATTAGAAGTGATCATGGAGGTGAATAAAGTTGTGAAAATTAGAAGTGATCATGGAGGTGAATTTCAAAATAAATTTTTCTATGATTTTTGTGCTCATCATGGTATAACTCACATGTTTTCCGGGAGGTGAATTTCAAAATAAATTTTTCTATGATTTTTGTGCTCATCATGGTATAACTCACATGTTTTCCTCTCCTAGAACATCACAAAAAAATGGTGTTGTTGAACGGAAAAATCGCACCATACAAGAGATAGCACGCACTATGCTAAATTCATTTGATTTGCCAAAATATTTTTGGGCGGAAGCCATCAATACGACTTGCCATATTTTAAATCGTGTTTTGATTAGACCAAAGCTTAAGAAAACTCTTTATGAACTTTTTTATGGAAAAACTCCCTTTATTGGTTATTTTCGTATCTTTGGTTACAAATGTTTTATTTTAAATACAAAAGATCACTATGATAAATTTGATTCCAAAATTGATGTTGGTATTTTCTTAGGTTATGCACCTCGAAGTAAGGCTTATAGCATGTGAGCAGCCGATAGGTTACTCCGACGGCAACGTCGATGAGTTGTACTATCAGGCTGGGGGTGCGGTTGAATCTCGAAAGAGAATCACCAGGGAAGCGGATTCTCACTGTCCGTGTACCAAACTTATCAGGGCAGTATTATCAGCCTGTAGCTGCCCCAAGACTGCTCCACAGAGGGTCTCGATATTCGAAGGAATCTCCGATGGACCGACAAAGCCCAAATCAAGGCGTTCTCACCAAAGAGGATCAGTTGATCGAGATGACGAACTCCCAGAAGTTACCATCAACACGGTCAACAAAGGAAAATCCCCAATCATTTGTTGGTATTTTCTTAGGTTATGCACCTCGAAGTAAGGCTTATAGGGTCTTCAATAAACGAAGTCTCGTTATTGAAGAATCTATAAACGTTACTTTTGACGAGATTAATGTTGGTTCTCAAGTTGTTTTACCTAGGAAAGATGATGATGATGATGTTGACGGAGGATTGGACTTTTTACAAATTAATGATACTCCCTCTATAGAATCTCAAAAGGATATGGATAGCTCCAATGCTCATGAACAAGTTGAACTTCCTAAAGCTTGGAAATTCGCATCCAGATCAGATAGCCAAAATCATTGAAGAGGCCCTGACTAAGCAGAAGGAAATCTTCAAGTTCGAAATGGGAATGGCTATGCAAGAGATGAGACAAATGCACGACCAACGAATCCGAGCTTTGTCAAAACAGCCAGTGGAATCCAGCCATCGCATCCAGAACGCCGCAGTTGGCAGCAATCCAGAGATGGTTGAAATCGTCATGGCCGACGCACCACCCAAGAATACTGGGGGTGGCCCCACTAAAAATAACAACACGAAATGATGTTTGGAAATTAGTTCCTAGACCTAACAATGCTAGTATTATTGGTACTAAATGGGTTTTTAAAAATAAACTTGATGAACATGGCATTGTCACTAGAAATAAAGCTCGTTTGGTTGCCCAATGATACAATCAAGAGGAGGGCATAGACTATGATGAAACCTTTGCACCGGTTGCAAGGTTGGAATCTATTAGGATGTTTTTGGCATTTGCTAGCTTTAAAAATTTCAAATTATTTCAAATGGATGTTAAAGTGCCTTTTTAAATGGTTTTATAGAAGAGGAAGTATATGTTGAGCAACCCCCCGGCTTCATAGATCATGTTTTTCCTAATCATGTTTTCCGGGTTCAAAAAGCTTTATATGGGTTGAAACAAGCTCCTAGAGCTTGGTATGCTCGCCTCTCTAGTTTTCTTGTTGAAAATGGTTTTTCAAAAGGAACAATTGATAACACTCTTTTTGTGAGAAAAAGAAAAAATGATTTCATTTTAGTTCAAATATATGTTGATGATATCATTTTCGATGCTACTAATGAATCTTTGTACAAGGAATTTTCCAATGTTATGCAAGATCATTTTGAGATGAGCATGATGTGAGAGCTTACATTCTTTCTCGAGCTCCAAATCAAGCAAACTAAGGATGGGATATTCATTTATCAAAGCAAGTATGCTAAGGAATTGGTGAAGAAATTCAATTTAGAGAATTCTAAGCATGCACCTACTCCCATGAGTACAAGTGTTAAGCTTGATGCGGATGAAAGTGGTGAAGACGTGGACCAAAAACTATACCGAGGTATGATAGATAGTCTTCTTTATCTCACCGCTAGTAGACCCGATATCATGTTTAGTGTGTGTGCATGTGCACGTTTTCAAGCATCTCCTAAAGCATCTCATTTGATTGCGGTTAAAAGGATCGTTAAGTATGTTAATAGAACTTTTAATCTTGGTTTATTTTATCCAAAAAGTACCTCTTTTGATTTATATGGTTTTTGTGATGCCGACTTTGTCGGATGTAAGGTAGATCGCAAGAGTACGAGTGGAACATGCCAATTCTTAGGAAATTCATTTGTTTCTTGGGCTTCCAAGAAATAAAATTGTGTTGCATTGTCCACTACGGAAGCGGAATACATTACCGCCGGCTTATGTTGTGCTCAAGTTTTATGGATGAAACAAAGCTTAGTTGACTATGATTTGAATTTTCAAAATATAAAAATCTTTTGAGATAACACTAGTGCTATAAATATTTCCAAAAATTCGGTTTTGCATTCTAGAACTAAGCATATTGATGTACGCCATCATTTCTTACGCGATCATGTAGAGAGACAAGATGTATCCCTAGTATTTGTTGACACAAAATCTCAATTAGCGGATATATTTACTAAGCCTCTTGGAGAGGATGATTTTTGTCGCATAAGAAATAGCTTGGGCTTATGCACTATGTGAAAGTTCTACATTGCTTGCTTTTTTAATTACATTTTGCTTTCTCTTTACCCCATTTTTGATGGTGACAAAGGGGGAGAGAAATCTCCTCATTTGTTGCATATTCTTAGGGGGGGCTCATAGATAGGGGGAGCACCTATCTATAAGCTATCTTTATTATTATTTTTTTTTCTCTTATATAATTGTTGGTTGTCATCATCAAAAAGGGGGAGATTGTTAGCCCTTATGTTTTGATGATGTTTTACAACCACCATTATCGGTACTAATGGCTTATTGAGTACAAATATAGTGAATTCATATATCAAGCTTGTTAGTACCACAAATGGAGGATTGGATGGAATATGCGCTACAACGATGATATCCAAAGGAGGAGGAGGCATAGTGATGAAGCAAAGTTATTTCAAGAACAACAAATTCAAATTGAAGCTTCATCCAACTCAAGCTATATCAAGACTCAAGAATTGCATTCTATATGAGGATATTAGCTAGCTTTTATTTTTCTCTCTAGTGCTAGAATGTAGGCAAAGAGTTATTGATTTCACTTGAAGCCATTGGGATATCACACACACGTTTTCATACTCATGTTTTTCAGTGTTTTTCATAAAATACTATTTTTCACAAGTATGAGGACCTATCTACAAAATTCTTTTTCCTAACAGTTTGTTTTTAGTATTAAAAACATTTTACAAAGTTTCGTAATTTTCAGAGGTCAAATAAATATTTTACAAATATTTTAAAGTGAGTCAAAAACAATATTTTGGAATGTATCAGAATGCGGTCGGCCGCACCGGTCGATCGCACCGGTGTTTATTCGTCAGTGGGTAGCAGAGAGTTTGTCGGTTGACCGATGCGGTCGACCGAGAGATCGAAATTTCCATCGGTCGACCGCACCGGTCGACCGAAGAAGTCTCTGTTCGATTCTCAGTTTTGGATCTGGATCGCGGTCGACCGCAAGTTTTTTCGATCGACCGCCAAGGTTTTCAAACGGTAATTTTTGTACTTTTACGGTGCCGCTTAGTACAGATCTCAGCGACGTTTGGTTCCAGATTTTGGGGGATTAAGGGATGGGTTTAAACAGCTGTTTTTCTCCTATTTAAACTCAACCTCTTCTTCTTACTATCTTGTGAGTGTGATCTTGTGTAGATCAATTGTGTGGGAGTGATCTAGTGAGATCAACTGTGTAAGGTGAGATCGTGAGGGGATCGTTGTGTAGACGAAGTTCCGGCTTCCAAACCGGGCTGTGTAGTGGATTTCTCCTCGAGAGTAGGGAGCGGGGGCGTAGGTCAGCGGACCGAACATCGTTAACATATCGCGCGTCATAGGATAACGATTCTTAACCCTATCTCCTCTATTTTGATTGCATTAGAATACTGTGGTTTGCTTGTCTTAATTTTATTGCATAATTATAGCCTCTTGACACTAATCACCCCCCCTCTAGGATCTAACACAGAGATCACGCCGAGATGGGACTAAAATAAATCAGGTGCTGAGTGGGTGATCTTCTCCCATCGAACGACATAAAGTTAATCAAGTTGAACTTCACCGGATACAGAATTGATTCCCACTCTCTCAGATATAGGCACGAGATACCGGTCTTCTTCACCTCTTGAGTAGACATCAAAGCATTGATTTTGCTCTCGAGGTCCTTCATTTTCTTATCTTCGTCCGCATTTTACTTTGGGGCTTGTTAAAGAGTCTGAGAAGGCTCAAATAGACCACCCTCAGTGTTATTGTTGTTAGGAGGAGCATCGGTAAAAATGGTCTCGTCTACATCTAAGTCACTATCAACCATCTTTGTTTGAGTAGGTGTGGTATTTCAACGGCTGGACTCAGCTCGCTGACTCAGTTCAGGCTGTGATTGAGGCTGTTAGACCTGCAACTCCCTTACTTGTTGCATGACCAACTCCATCTCTGTTTTTATCTCAACTCACATTTCTTCCTGCTGCTTAGCTAGAGCGTCCTGAAGTATCTAAGCCAACTGGTCGGGAGTTATTGTTAACGCCTTCTGAATTCGTCCTGTGCTTGACATAGTGGCATCCGAAACGGCTGCAGAGCAAGCGTCTGATGCTTTGTCATCTGAGGATAATCCTCTGTTCATCGGTTGATAATCCCTTGGTCTTATAGTTTCGGATTGTAGCCGAGTTATACATCAGGATACTTCCAGAAAGGGATCGGGACTAAATTATCGTGTTGACTTTTCTTTGTTGGCCATTTTGATGATAACTTCTTGAAGTTCATCATCTTGAATGACTGATCTCTTCTTGCGTAAACGTCTTGGTTTGGGCTTTTACGTTTCAGTGGAAAGCCTTTCAAATACTGAGACCCTCTGTGAAGCGGTCTTGGGGCAACTACACTCTGATAATACTGCTCTGATAAGCTTAGCACACGGATAGTAAGAATTCATTTCTCGAATACCTCTTTTCCGAGACTTATTTGTACCCCCCAACCCAATAGTATAACTTATCAGCGTTATTACTAGAGCAACCTGTCGGGTGTCAGCACGACTTCCCAGGTATAACTTCATTATCATCTGAGGAATATGTTTCCTTCTGGGGACATAATGTCTTGTTAGCATTCTCAAGAGTCACATATTTAGAGCTACGCCTTCGTGAGCTTAGAGCCTTAGTGAGCTTCTAGACTTCGACTAGTAGTTCAATACGGTCAGTTACAGAAACGTTTCCATTATAGGAGGTCTTCAACTTATTGTGAGGGCATGTGCGACCCCTAGCGCGATGAGTCGCTCTGGGTTCATTCATCAGGCCCAAGCGTTCTTTGACCGGACCTTTGCCTTGATTCCCATGCAAAGGACCAAGGCGATCCGCCATCGTCATCTTAAATTGGGAGAGATCCACGCTGTCATGGAATTTCACTAGAGGTACAGGATCAACTGGGGAAGGATCGAAACTCGACGGAAGTGGATAAATAGTCATGGGAGCCTGACTAGCTTGGCTCCAGCGCATGACACATTGAGGTGACCCGCAGCTGGCCGGGTCACCTTGAGGTGATTCACGGCTGGCCGAGTCACCTTACGGTGATCTTTGTTTTTCGGTCTTCTAGGCCGTTGTTTTGGACTTGGGCATCCATATTTGGCGTGGTTTAGGTGGTTTTTTGGCCACCTCTTCATTTTGTAATTTTTGTGCCTCTTCTACGAGACTCCGCGCATACGCGAGTAGTGCATGATGCTTATGAATACGCTCCTCGAGAGTCGAATGGGTCCTTTT
This sequence comes from Asparagus officinalis, assembly GCF_001876935.1. Lineage (NCBI taxonomy): Eukaryota > Viridiplantae > Streptophyta > Magnoliopsida > Asparagales > Asparagaceae > Asparagus > Asparagus officinalis. Next base: position 26,158,077 of record NC_033798.1, read on the forward strand.
GACATGGACTTATTCATCAGTTGATGGTTTGGAGGAAGAGCCATTTGCTCGCTGCCAAGGCGCTTGGTGTTTCCTGAATTCCAGATCCGCCTTATAACAAATCCCGTCAACTGGCTCCTAGACCTTGGCTAGTTGATGCGCGAGGTGTTGGCGTTGCCTTTGATGAACCCTCTTTGACTGAATCAAAAATAGGACGATGATCATCGCCCTGGGTCTTCAGATCTGAAGACCAGCGGACCTTCCTAGAGGAGGAGATCTTCCTGTACTTGCAAGGGGAGGAGGATCTTGAGGAAGACAACATGTATTCCTCGTACTTTTGTTGGTCAAACTCGTACTAGACCTCTGTATCAATAGGATTAGGATCTTTGGTTACGACACTACAGCCTCGGCAGAGAGGCTTTTGGCTCCCACTGTGGTCACCAGCGTGTTTGTGTCCAAAGCTGATTTCTTTGAGGAATTCATTACAAATTCAGGTGTTTACAATGAATTCAAAAGATGAGTCTTTTTTTATAAGATCTCTCTACACAAAAGAAATAGAAAGATTACAACTTTTTTTAAAACACACGCATAGGATTGTTCGCGGGAAAAATTGCTTTCATTGAAGTCATTGTTTTCTTATGCAACAGTTTATCGGTTACAAAAGATCCGGTCTTTTTATAAGATCCGGTTACAACAAAATCAAAGAAAAAATAAAAATTACAACTTTCCTTTTCTCGAACAAATCACAAGATCCTGTTTTGTGGTCTCTTGCTTGTGTGGGTTCTTTGCCTACGCCGGGGTTAATCCGTGGACCACCGCGCGATCTTGATTCGGTCGGATCTACACGGTATGACGGGTGTTATTTCACAAAGGAAATAACAACCGAGGGGATTATTTCACCAAGGAAATAATAGCCCTAAGTAATGGAAATCGACCAAGCGAAATCGATACTCTTCTCGGGATCAAAAACCAAGTTTTGATCCGGAGGATGACCGTGTGGATCTCAGATCTGATCTCTCTCGAACTCCTGCCTTTTTTGACGTGGACGATCGCCAAGAACCAGATCTGAAAAGTTCGAGTCTTCAAAGCTCCAAAGTTTAGTTCTCAATCCGGCAAAGTTTCACCTCAAAAGTTTCCAGTCCTTCAAACAATGAGCCTAGGGGTCTATTTATAGGCTCCTCAAACCAGATCTGGGCTCAGATTTGGGCCCAGATCTGGTGGCTCGGCCCAGGTGGCTCGGCCACCTAGGTGGCT
>NC_033798.1:26159327-26261554 GCF_001876935.1 Asparagus officinalis
GCCTATTTATAGGCTCTCAGATCTGTGCCCGCGCACAGATCTGGGCGGCCACCCATGGGTGGCTCGGCCACCGAGCCACCTAGAGGTGGCTCGGTTTTGGTCGAACCCCCCCCGGTGTTTGGTTTTGTGCCGTTTTCCGGTTTTGCGGTTTATCCGAACTTCATTGTTGATCTGGACTCTAATTTGGCAGTCCGGATCCTGATTTGGCAGTAAATCCGCTTTGGTGTTGTAGTCTAACGATCCTGCTTGGATATATTGCCAGATGGTTCGTTGATTTATCGAATCACCGTGCCGAGCTGTGTTAAGGGACCTATAAGCAGTTTTATACGCCTACAGATACCCCCTCCAAAGTATTTCAGTCTCATTCTTTTATAGAAGAGTCTGGAATACTTTGGATATGATTGTCCCAACCTTCAATCGGTATGATAGGACTTCGGAATGGCTTCTATTCTTGATTCCTTCAATCCTCTAAGCTATTCGGTGCTTTCTCGAATGTCTGCAAGGGTTTTGGTGCTGCATTTATTGTCTGACCGTTGTCGGAATTTTGAACTTGAAGTTAATTCCTGATTTTCTGATCTTTAGCTCGTGTTTGCTGTTTCAACATAGAACCGACCATCGATTGCTGGCGTTGAGCCTTCATTTGCAACGCGTTGTCCGGCGTTTGACACAGTTTATACTCGTACGTCTGTTGGAGTCTTGAGAAGCAGTTTATACTTTTATACTTTTCGGAGTGTTGTTGAGTTATCCTTAAGAATATTTTTAGAAAAATATTCTCTAGAAACTTCTCAACAAAAATAGGGAATAGTTTATACTCGTATATATTATTGGAGTACTAAGAAGCAGTTTATACTCGTATACTTTTCGGAGTACTTTTCATGTCCGAATGAGCTGAACCGGCCCGATAATGACCCAAAAAAGGCAGTAATTAGGCTCAAAAAATCTTCTGACCCTTTCGAATGTGTGGGAGAGGAATGAATAAATAAGGGACTGAACCATCGGTCGATTTGAAGTCGTTTCGATACTCGGTTCAGCTCCAATTTGAATTTTGGTTCAAATCTGGTTTAAACTGGTTCAACCTGGTTCAAGACTAGTTCAACCTGGTTTAAGACTGGTTCAAGACTGGTTCAACCTAGTTCATGTCTGGTTCAGGACTGGTTTAGCCTGGTTCAGACTAATTCATCCTGGTTTGGCCTGGTTCAGCCTCCTTTGAACTGATTTAGCCTGTTCTGGTCTGGTTCAACTTGATCTGATCCAGTTCAGTCTGGTTCAACACTATAAAAGACCTTCTTTTCCTCCGTGAATACTATGATTGGCAGACCATAATACTCACAGGATTTTTGGCAAACCCTTAGCCTTCAACGGGTTTGATAAGCCTTTACCGACTACCGTTTGAATCGGGCTAGCATGCGGATTGTCTAAATCCGTTCCGCATGTAACGTTATGCTAAGAGAGTGAATTCTCTGAGACTTTGTGCTATGATGTTGAATACATAGGCTTTACCATTTGTTACGGGAATAGGCTACCTGGAGACACGTGTTAGGTGTTGACTTTAGGATTTTTGGCTAACCCCCAGCCTTCAACGGGTTTGAAAAGCCTTTACCGACTACCGTTTAAGTCGGGCTAGCATGCGGATTGTCTAAATCCGTTCCGCATATAACGTTGTGCTAAGAGAGTGAATTCTCTGAGACTTTGTGCTATGATGTCGAATACATAGGCTTCGCCAATGTTACGGGAATAGGCTACCCGACAACGTGTATTAGACGCTGACTTATCCCTACTTAGGCTTCGGGATAAAATACCCCAGACTGGTATTCTGGTATCTTTTTCAATCAGTAAAAGACTAAACCGGCGACGCGTGTTAAGCGTCGGCATATCCTTTCTTAGGATTCAGGATAAAATTCCCCATGCGTGTAAGGCATGGATTTTAGTTTTATTAATAACAACCTGCCACAATGTTGAATATGTGATAGGATGGGTTATCTAAACTGAAAATTGGTTCTTCGTTTATCGAAGTGGTATTTCAACTTTGGCTATAACCATGGGAAGGCTTGACCAAAGAGAAAGAGAAGGGAGTTCTTTCGTTTATCGAAAGGGGACTCCGAAATGAAAGGGGACCTCTTGTCTATGGAAATAGTCAAGAGGGCCAGATGGATACTTTTGGTGGACTCACCGTCAATTGAAACTAGTCAGTGAGGGATTTTGGTGGTAAAAAAATGATTTTGGGTTATCCTTTAGAATATTAAGTGTAATATTCTTCAAGGAACTTCCCGGTAAATGGGTTATCCTGAATGTACTAGGGATAGTACTTTTTCAGGAACTTCCCATTTATTGGCATTAATTGCCTGGCGCCCTCTTGAGTAATCAGGCGATATGCACCGTTTGAGTAGACTGTGTCTATCACAAACGGTCCTTCCCATTTGGGTTCAAATTTACCTTTCTTCTTGGAGTTGAGGATTATCGGTCGGCGAGCAGCGAGGACCAGATCTCCTTCCTTGAAGCTTCTCTGTCGGACTCTTTTGTTAAAAGCCCTAGATATTCTGGCTTGATAAAACTCAATGTGTTGTTGAGCTTCCAAGCGCTTTTCATCCAACATTTCGAGTTCTTCGAGACGTTTCTGATGTTGTTCTTCTGTCGTCATCTCAGTTGCGAGAGCGATCCGAAGGGATGGGATTTGGATTTTCAATGGTAGCATAGCCTCACATCCGTATACCAATGAATATGGGGTAGCTCCTATAGGTGTGCGTATGGTGGTACGATAAGCCCAGAGTGCTTCACCGAGTTTATCATCTCAATCTCGTTTATTAGTCTTCACGAGCTTTGACAGGATCTTAATGATCGTCTTGTTAAACACCTAAGCTAATCCATTCGCAGCGGGATAATAAGCTGTTGACGAAATATCTTGAATTTTGAACTTGTCACAAAACCTTACGAAGGCGTTGCTTATGAACTGTGGACCGTTGTCATGAATGATCCGTCTTGGCACGTCGTGTCGGTATATGACATGATGTTTGATGAAATTAATGACGTTGTTTGTCTTCACTTCTCTAAGCGGAATCGCTTCAGCCCACTTTGAAAAGTAATCCGTGATTGCGAGAATGAATCGATCACCTTTGACTGAAAGGGGAAAAATAGGACCGACAATGTCCATACCCCATGTCTCGAATGGCCAAGACATGGTTGACGTGTGTAAACGCTCTAGTGGTTGGTGCATATAATTTGCATGTACTTGACAGGCATGACATTCTCGGGCGTATTCGATTGCGTCACGAACCATTGTTGGCCAAAAATATCTCATTCTCCTGATGCGATCATACAGTTTGGGACCGGGCTGATGCGCACCACATTCTCCTTCGTGTGCTTCCTTAAGAACTTCTTCTGCTTCTTTGTTTGAAAGGCATCGGAGTAATAAACCATCGTACCCTCGACGATATAATATATGAGTCTCGGTATTATAGAAGAATCTTGGTGCTCTTCGGCGGATTGATTTCCTTTCTTTTACATCCTCTGGCAAAATACCATATTGGATGTAGTCAATGATAGGAAAACGCCAATCTCGGGACTCAGACCCAATTTGAGTTGAATTCACCTCCTTGGCGCTTATGTTTCTATCATCTTCCTCTTCAATATCCATATCGTATATGGGTATGCAGAGTTGATGCGTCCTTACTGTGACTAATAGTTCAGTTTCGGGAGGCTGCGCAAGTGATATAGCTAGTGATGCCAGTGCATCCGCATAAGCGTTCTGGAGACGAGGGATGTATTCAATAAAGAATTCTTCAAAAGAATCTCTGGAGACGAGGGATGTATTCAATAAAGAATTCTTCAAAAGAATCTGCCATTTTGATGGTCTCCTGGTTGTATGGGATTAGGTCTTGGTTCCTGACTTCATACTCTCCACGGACTTGGTTGACTATCAATTAAGAATCCCCAAAAGCTTCGAGATATTCGACCCCCAGCTCCTTGGCGAAACTGAGTCCAATGAGAAGCGTGTTGTACACGGCTACGTTATTGGAACATGGGCTAGTCAGTGAATAAGCCCGAGGCATCACATGCTTCCCCGGGGAAACTAAGACAACTCCAACTCCGGAGGAGACTTTAGAACATCTGGGGGTTATTGCCCTATTAACCGCCCTCGAAGCACCATCAAAGTATAATTGCCATACTTGTTGGTGCGATGTAGTGTTAACCTCGTGGGTTTCATCCGGCAAGTCATCATATACTTCTGCCGTATCCGTGGTCGGGTTTGCCGCCAAAAGATCACAAATCGCTTGTCCTTTGATCAACTTCTGCTGTTTGAAGTGCAAATGATATTGGGACAAGAGAAGGGCCCACTTTGCTAACCGCCAATTCATAGAAGCCGGTTGCGTCATAAATACCCGTACTTGATTAACGTTAGAAATGACGTAAATCGTCTGTCCAACCAAATAATGCCGCATCTTTTGCATTGCGAATACTAATGCAATGCATTCTTTCTCAATCATCGGATATCGAGACTCGGCGCCTACCAAGGTCCTACTTAGGTAATAGATTGCATGTTTGTGACCGTTATCATCGTCTTGTGCTAGTAAAGCACTTATCGAGTGGTTCATCGCCTTGAGATAAATCAAGAACGGTTTACCTGATTTTGGTGCAACGAGAACAGGAGGCTTTGTCAGATAGGTTTTGATATCTTCGAGTGATTTTTGGCATGCGTCGTCCCAAATAAATGACACACCTTTCTTGTTTAGCTTAGAGAATGGTTGGCACTTCCCAGAAAGATTTGAGATGAACCGCCGGATGTAAGCTAAATGCCCTTGCAATCCTCTGAGTTCTCTTAGATTTCTAGGGGGTTGCAGTTCATGTATCGCCTTCACTTTATCAGGATCGATATGTATACCCTTAGTGGTGACAACGAATCCAAGGAATTTTCCGCTGGACATTCCAAGGAAGGATTTAGTGGGGTTCATCTTCAATTGATGACTCCGCATGAGATCGAACATCGTCTTCAAATCCTTGATGTGATCTTCTTTGTTGCGACTTTTTACAACAAAATCATCAACGTAGCACTCGACTGTTTTCCTGAGATGTTCTTGGAAAATCTTAGTCATTGCCCGCTGTTACGTGGCGCCTGCATTCTTTAGACCGAAAGGCATCACCGTGTAGCAAAAGACACCAAGGGGGCGTTCTGAACGATGTATGCTTCTCGTCATTTGGGTGCATCTTGATTTGGTTATATCCTGAAAAGCCATCCATAAAAGACATTCTCTCAAACCCGCACGTATTGTCGATAATGACATCTGTGATTGGGAGAGGAAAGTCATCTTTTGGACATGCCGTATTCAGGTCCCTGAAGTCGATGCAAATCCTGATTTTACCGTTCTTCTTCATGACTGGAACGATATTGGCTAACCAGTCTGGATGTTGCTCCTCTCGGATAAATCCTGATTCGATCAATTTCTTAACCTCTGCCTCAATGGCTTCCATAATCTGCGGACGAAACCGTCTTTGCTATTGCTTGACAGGTTTGGCATCCGACTTGATATTGAGGCGGTGCATTGCCACATTGGGGTCGAGCCCTGGCATATCTTCATAGTTCCAAGCGAAGACGTCAATATATTCCCTGATGAGAGCAATTAATTCCTCCTTCTCATCTGAGGGAAGACTATCGCGGATGAATATAGGCTTTGGGTTGGCCTCGTCACCCATGTTAATTTGGACTATTTTATCTTCAGTGGGGGGTTCTCTCTGTTCGAACCTATCACCATACTGCATGTTTAGATGATGAACCCAGGGGTCTTCCATGTTGGCATTTGATCATCGTTCTCCATTGTGGACGGATCAGCTGTAGCCATGTTCTCCATTAGGGATTTGAATGCTTCCCCCAGACTTGTATCGGAATCCCATTCTGAGGAATCTGAAGGGTACCCATCTTTGTATTGCTCAGATGATTGGTTATTGATTAACCAGCAACATTCGTGAGGAATCTGAAGGGTACCCATCTTTGTATTGCTCAGATGATTGGTTATTGATTAACCAGCAACATTCGTCTTCTGAAGAAGATTCATACCCTAACCCTCGTCTGAATTTATAATAATCATCCGGTTTCCCTTTTGTTACATATGCCGCTTTGGCTAGAATACGAGGACCTCGATCGAAGTATAGACCTTCCACTACTGCAAAGGGGACTATTGGCGACAGACAAATCCGTCGCCAAAAGTCGAAAATCCGTCGCTAAATGTTTTAGCGATGGAAAAAAAGGAATTTCATCGCTAAAACGCCGTCACTATTATAAGGGTAGGTAAAGCGACATTTAGCGACGGAATATCCATCGCTAAATATTACCGACGGTTATATAGAGACGGAAAATCCGTCGCCAAATTCTATACTTTTTGGCGACGGAAATATCCGTCGCTAAAAGTAATCTGAAATTTTTTTAAATTTTTTTTTGAAAATTAGAAATTCCTGTACAATATATTTCACAACAATAATATGTACAATAAATTTACACAACACAAACACATATAACACATATTTTCATTCTCACGCATATATAACAATTATTTCACTAAAAACATAATAAAAACATAATAACAATTATTTCACTAAAAACATAATAAAATCAATCCCTATCATAATAAAATCAGTCCCAACATTATAAATGTTATTTATACAGCACACCCATTATTTTCAATGTTAAAACAAATAAAATCAGTCCCGATCATCATCATCCTCATCACCAACTCCACCTTGTCGAGAAGTCCCAGCCTAAAAATATAAATAAAACGTTATAGAGCAATACGTACATCATCAAAAACTGAATTTTACAGTAAAGTAACAAATTATAAAACAACAAGGCATGACATGCAAGTATAGCAATAATAGAGTATCATGGCATATTCTTACATGTTATATGATTCAGAGAGAGTATCATGGCGAGAGTTTATGTATTATACGCAAGCACGCACATGTTTTTAACAACGCACGCACACACTCTAACCTCACCTGCACACACGCACGCACTCGTACCTATCTCCACCAACACGCACACACGCACACACACAATACAACACATGCAACACCACAACACAACAATAACAACACCACCACCACCACAATAACAATCCCCCAACCCCACCCACCAACCAACCAAACTCCTACCCCCCAAACACCCACCAACCAACAACATAACCAACGACCCTACGCACGAACGCCCCACAACAAAATAAAATAACAACCAACTAACCAACTCACTAGCCAATACAACCATCGCTACGCACGCACGCACCATCAACACCACCATCACATAAAAACATTAAGTATATAATTTTAGTTGTGTTTCGGAGAGAGATATAGTTTGTGTGTAACAGTTTGTGTGATAACATTTAGTCACATGGCATACTCATAACTAAGTAAGAATTTTATATTTAATTCATTTAATTAAAAAAGAAATATATATATATTACCTGATCCGCCAAAAACCGTCTCCTATATGCCTCCTGAGCATCAGAAGGCAGAGTCGATATGAACTGGGTGAATTCCAGCTCCCTCTGCTCCCGGCGCCTCCGTTCTTCCTCCGCCATCTGGAGTAGCTCCGACTCCCGACGCGACTGCCAATCTTCCATCGCTTTCATCCGCTGCTCCATAGTCGGGTCTTGAGAAGAACTGCATCCTGGTGGAGCTGCAGACTCGTAGGTGCTACTGGACTCGTACGGCCGATGCTCGGATCCTCTCCACCTGTATCTGTTCTTCCTACTCGGTCCAATGACGGTCTCGATGATGCTATCCTCCTCCTCTCTACTTAATCGGGTCGGAGTGTTAGAATCGACCTGAGTCTGTGATAATTGCTCCTGCACCTTAGCATGTAATTTCTCCTGCGATATACCAAAACAACCCGGTCAATTCTAACACATTTAAAATGCATTGTTATAAAAATTAAATATACAAATTAACTGCTACTTACAGCCAGATCCCGGTTCTGCGCTTTCTTCACTTCATCGGCGTAATTTGGTCTCCAACCAGTCAGAATACGATCTGCAAAATGCCCGAGTTCTCCCCTTCCCTATTTTATTCACATATATCATTAACTCATAACACATAAATTATACTCAAATTGATAACCTAAGAGCTAATATATTATATACCTCAAGCGCCAATTGATGATAATGCTGGCTGAAGGACCTGGAGCCCCCGTGATGCTCGTAACTGCGGGGCGCATTGCGGTTCCTCCTTGCTATTTCAGCTTGTTCCTGCAAAAGAATGTTAAACAGATATAATATAGAATTTCAAACAATAAACGAAGATATATACTTCAATAATACCTGAGCTTCGGCCGTGTCCCAATAATCGCAAAGTGCAAAAAAATCAACTCCATCGGCGCGCTCGTCAAGATGCCAGTAACGCTCCCAATCTTCTGTTCTTTGAGTAAAATATTTTTTCTTCAGCTCTGACCGCCACCTCTTGAACGATAGATTGATTTGCGTGAAGCAGTAAGTCCAGGCATAAGCGTAATCGTCAAGAAAGAAAAATCGCTTCAGCATACAATGAAAAAAGAGATACAAATCAGTGTGTTAAACAAAATAATATAAACTATAAAATAAATGACTCACACATATATATCGCCAACAAGCCACCAGCGCATCAATCCGCTGCGACTTCCACGTCAAATATATGTTGAAGAAATCATGTCTCCTGGCTAAAGCGGCGAGGAAATTGTTGAAAGAGTTAGCAAATGGCCCGACAGGCACGCCGTTCTGCCATCGGATCACGGCCCTCCGACGAATATCTGGGACGAGGTTCTGTGGCTTGGTACTACTGCGGCCGCGCCTAGTAGGTCGCTCGGTACCTACGAAAAAATAAAATTCAGGCGAAATATAAATCAATCAATATCGATAATACAAATTAAAATATTAACATATAAACTATAAAAATCTATACACACCTTTCAATTCGAGGCATCTACGCCTTGCTTGTTCATACCTCTGCTGTGCGATAAGTCGCAAATCATGATAAGCATCCCAATCCTCCTTCACCTTGGCCGGGTCGTGGGCTCGCTGATCCGGAATAGAATCCGGCGGTAGTGGCGCAGCTTCTACAGCTGCGCTATATGGCTCATATCGGCGCTCCTCCAATACATCTGCAGCCTGAGGAGGCGACGGCGGCATCTCTGCATGCTGGGCAGGATCAACGAGTGTCTCCGCATCAGGTGGAGCATCTCCTCGTCCTGTGTCCTGTGGCGGCCCGTCATGTGTAGCAGCGATGCGGCCTGCGTAGGAAATGTGAAAAAATAATGTTAGGCTCGTATTAATAGTTTATAGAAATGTACAGATATAATAAATAAATAAAAATACCTGACGTAGAGCCATGTGCGTCGCCTCCATCATGTGTAGCAGCGATGCGGCCTGCGTAGGAAATGTTAAAAAATAATGTTAGGCTCGTATTAATAGTTAATAGAAATGTACAGATATAATAAATAAATAAAAATACCTGACGTAGAGCCATGTGCGTCGCCACCAGAATGTCTACCAAAAAGTCTCTCAAGCGCTCTCTTACGTAATCCTTTTGTCATCTATACTTTAAAAACAGAATGAGTACCCAACAAAACTATAATACATGACAAAAACTGATACATGATAACCAGTCAAACAGATAATATAAAGGCAATACTATAATACATGACACAAACTGATACATGATAACCAGTCAAACAGATACATGAATGTTCTTTTTAAATCATAACCAAGTATTATATTATTATGATGATGTTGAGGCTCTACTCTGCGACCGTGTGCGGTTAGCCTGCGACCGTGTGCGTGCCGACAAAAGGACTGTCCTTATAGTTTTATAGACTCTACCGTGGACTTGTTTTTTGACTTTACGCCTTGGCTCACATATAATCGCAGGTATATCAGGGCGCGCCAGTGCAATTTCATCCACCAGATTATTTTGTGTCAAGGAAAACTCAGCAACTGTTTCATCGGCCAAGATAACATCTTCCTGATCTTTGTCAGACACGGCTTCATGAATGTAGGATCTAGGCGGATTCTTAAGGACAACCCATTCGTCATTTTTTATTATATCTTTGACATAAAAGCACTGTTTAGTGTGAGCAGCTAACATGTACTTTTCAGTCTGATATATTTCCTTGTTAAGATTAACGAGTGTGTAACCGTAGTCATCCTTCGCCTTTTTCAGCTCACACCAACGAACCTTAAACATCACATGTCTGACTTCATTATTAATCCCATAGAAAATCTCCACAATGTCTTCTACCTGACCATAGCAATAGATTTCACCTTGTATCGGACAGAACACACTGCTATTTTGCGTTTGTCGTCTCTCTTCGAAACCGATGGTGTTAAACCTAAAGCCGTTGATACAGTAGCCTCCATAACACTTAACCACGTTAGAAGGACCTCTGGCATATAAACATATTTTCTCAGACAGGTTAACCACATTCGTAATACGTCGGTCAACCTTTAGGAAAAGAAACAGATAAAATATAAATATCTGTTGGCAGGCACATATTTGATATACAAATCAGAAATGTAAATAAATCTTACTTCACCCTTCAGCCATGCAGGGAATTGTCTAGAGTGTGTGTCCATAACTCTTTTATTTTTTGTTCTGCATTTAAGAATAGTCTGGACATATCGGATGTGAAGCCTAGAATAAAATCATTTATAACAGTTAAATAGAGATAGTTATTGTGATGTGATATGATCTGATTCAAACAGTTAAATACTTACGTCGCGTATATGTTAAATGTAGTATCATTGCTCAAGATATATGTGTGGGCTTGATCTAGCTCCATTCTGGGGAATCTAGTGTCCTCCCCACGATCATTATAGAATGTTCCGTCAATTATTCGTTGGGGACGGTTGAGCCTTGTCTCCACACCCCGCAAGTAACGAGAGATGAAATTCAAACTCTCATTACTTATATAGTTCTCTGCTATCGATCCTTCAGGACGTGCACGATTATGCATCAAATGTTTCATGAAACCCAAATACCTACAAGCATATAGTTTCATGATTTGTGACAAAATAAAACTGATATACGTAATTTAACAAATATTAATTGAGCATTATAATAATAAATACCTCTCCACAGGGTACATCCAGCGATATTGAACTGGTCCTGCGATGCGGGCTTCATATGCTAAATGTATTGTGAGATGCACCATGACCGTAAAGAACGAGGGTGGAAATAGAATTTCAATTTTACACAGTGTATTGGCTACACGTCCCTCTAATTCTTCAAACTCCCTGACATCAATCACCTTGGAGCACAACTGCTTGAAGAAACCGCAATATTCTATTACCACCATCGCGAGTTCCTTCTCAGCATGTCGCAACGCAACCGGGAGAAGTTGATGCAATAGAATATGATGGTCATGTGTCTTGAGTCCCAAAATTTTCCTGTCCTCAATATGCACATTTGCTGAAATGTTTGAAGCATAACCATCCGGTGTCTTCACGGACTTTAGAAATAAACACATATTATGGATCTCATCCTTCGACAGTGTGACACGGGAGGCTGGGAGTACAAACTTTCCGTCACCCTTATCTATAGCTTGCAGTTCGGGACGGATGTTCAATTCTGCTAGGTCTCGACGTGCCCTTAAGTCATCTTTTGATTTTTTCCCGTCCTGCAACAAAGTGTTCAAGAGATTCTCGCATATGTTCTTCTCGATGTGCATGACATCCAAGTTGTGACGTATTTTTAAACTTCTCCAATATGGCAATTGATAAAATATGCTGAATTTTGACCATCCATGCGGAAGTTCAGTACCCTTAGAGACACGCCCACGCGATTGGACAGTGCGAGGTTTATTTCCTTTCGAATTGCCTTTGAGAAATTGCTTACCCTTTTCCCTTCCCTTCCAATTTTGCTTCAATATTTTTCTCCTAACCCCAAATGGATTTTCTTTGTTGAATATTTTCTTTCCAAATATCTTTTTAGGTAGAGGATGTAGAAGCTCAAATATTTCTTCCCCTGTCAGCCTTGGTGGTGCCGGTCTGTTTTCTGGATTGCCGTCGAACTTTCCTACTAACTTTCTGAACTTGCCGGTCTGTTTTCTGGATTGCCGTCGAACTTTCCTACTAACTTTCTGAACTTGTGCCCTGTAGGTAACCCATCTTCTGTGTTGCCAATAACAGAACTTACGGCTGTATTTCAGGAACTTTCCCTCATAATCTGACATGCAAATCGGACAAGCAATCTGACCCTTCATCGACCATCCAGACAAGTTAGCATATGCTAGAAAGTCATTAATTGTCCACATGACCATTGCACGCATATGGAAAGCCTCCTTACCATAAGCATCGTAAGTGCTGACGCCTTCATCCCAGAGAAGCTTCAAGTCGTCAATTAATGGTTGGAGGAAAACATCAATGTCATTTCCAGGAGAATATCTTCCAGGGATCAAGAGTGACAGTATCATGTATGGCTGCTTCATGCACATCGATGGCGGCAGGTTGTACGGTGTCAGCAACACTGGCCAGGTAGACCAAGCAGAGCTCATTACTCCAAACAGATTAAATCCATCGCTAGCAAGCCCCAGCCTAATATTCCGAGACTCCTTACCAAAGTCAGGGTATATACAATCGATGTGCTTCCATGCCTCACCATCAGCATGATGTCTCAATTTCCCGTCCTCTTTGCGATCGGTCGAATGCCATCGCATATTCTCAGCCAGCTCGGCAGACATATAAAACCTCTGCAGCCTAGGAATAATAGGAAAATATCGGAGAACCTTCACAGGGATTCTGCTCTGTTTATTGGATGATATGCCTTCAGATGTGCCCGTATGTTTTTTCCAGCGTGATACATGACACGTCGGACATTCCTCTAGACCTTCATTACCCTTATTGTACAAGATGCAGTCATTAGGACAGGCGTCTATCTTTTTGTAATCAAGACCCAGGGTATCAACAATCTTGTGAGCTTCATAATAAGTTGTGGGGATGCTCTTCTCGCCGCCTGGAATGACTTTCCTGAGCAAGTCTAATAACATCTCGAAATGTGTAACAGCCATCCCACTGAGTGTTTGGATATGAAGAAGCCTCAGCATAAAAGAAAGCCTTGTGAACTCGGTGCAACCCTCGTATAACGGTGACTCGTTTTCTTCAACAAGTCTCATCAATCGGGCTACATCTTTAAACATATCAGTAGTGTTAACATCACTCGAAGACGGCACGGTAAGAATATCTTCCAACATATCAGTTGTGTCAATTGTCGGATTGTCGACATCAGTAAACTCTTCCTCTAATTACATCACCGGGACGCCTTCACCGTGATGACTCTAAAATACATAAGAGCTATCAAAGCCATTGATTGACAGATGGAAACTTACGTCACTCCTAGTGAGCATTATCATTCCTACAATTCTTGCAAGGACAAAAAATCAACCCGCTGAGTGACCGTAGAGGGTTAGTGTCAGAGTAGGCTAAGAAAGCTTCTATCCCATCCTTGTATCGATTGTCTAGATGCCTTCGATCACGTGGTATGCCCATGAACGATTTGTCAGGAATTGTCCGCATCTAGAATTTAAAAATTAATGGAAGTGAGCATATCCCTACATATATCATTTTAAGTTATAGGACAAGTGTGTGTGATCGGCTGTCAGAGGAAGGCTTCTATCCCATTAGGTATGTAAATGTAGCGTGTATATGTATTTACGTGTGTTCAAGTGTACTTTTATTTCGTCAAAATTTTGGCAGCTGGTATGCCCATGAACGATTTGTCAGGAATTGCCCGCATCTAAAATTTAAAAATTAATGGAAGTGAGCATATCCCTACATATATTATTTTAAGTTATAGGACAAGTGTGTCTGATCAGCTGTCAGAGGAAGGCTTCTATCCCATTAGGTATGTAAACATAGCGTGTATATGTATTTACGTGTGTTCAAGTGTACTTTTATTTCGTCAAAATTTTGGCAGCACCTACCCGCTGTTCTCCGAGTACACTATAGTACACGGAGAACAACGAGTAAGCACCGCCGAAACTCTGATGAAAAGAAAGTACACAAGAACACATGTAAATACATATGCACGCCATGTTTACATACCTAACCCGTCCAAACTGGACAAATCCAATAAATATTTATATATAAGCCCTCCGTCACATACGAGTACGGAAAGGTTATCGGACCGAACACGATGGTATCGTATCCGCCAACAATCCTGTACGCGTATGTGACAAGTAAATAAAGAGATTATATATAGTATTTATTGGACGGGGTATTCTACGGCTCGAAAATATGAGTGTATAGTGTGTGCAATTTCTATGTAATTAGCGATATAATAGTTAGGATAAACCCTCACAATCACCTCACCCTCATTGTAACCATCACCCTAACCCTAACCCTCACCTTCACCCTCCCCTAACCCTAAACCTAAACCTAACCTAAAACTCACCTCAAACTCACCCCCACCCCCACCCTAACCCTCACCCTCAGCATCATCCCCACCCCCACCCTAACCCTCACCCTCAGCATCACCCCTACACTAACCCTAACCCTAACCCTCAACCTCACCATCACCCCCACACTTACCCTCACATAACCCTAACCCTCACCCTCACCTTCACCCCCTAACCCTAACCTTAACCCTCACCCTCATCTAACCCTAACCTTAACCCTCAACGTCAACCTAAAACTCACCCCCACCCCTACCCAAACCCTAACCCTCAGCATCACCCCCACCCTCACCCCTATACTAACCCTAACCCTAACCCACAACCTCACCATCACCCCCACACTCACCCTCACATAACCCTAATCCTCACCTAACCGTAACCCTCAACCTCAACCTTACCATCACCCCTACGCTCACCCTCACCTAACCATAACCCTAACCCTCACCCTCACCTTCACCCTCCCCTAACCCTAACCCTAATCTTAATTTTCTTATATTATAATTTTAACAATATGAATATTTTTTATTAGGGTTTTGATTTTTCCATAATTTTTTGGTTTTGCAAAAATTAAATTATAATTATAACTATAATCTTAATTTTTTATTAGGGTTTTGATTTTTTTATTAGGAGTTTTGATTTTTCATAAATTATTTGGTTTTGTCAAAAATTAAACTATAAACTATAAGATTGAGGGGAGAGGGGAAAGGGGTACCTTAAGAGAGAGGGGGAGAGATCGAGGCGGTGGCGACGGCGGCGGCGCGGCGGCTCCACCCAAGCGGCGGCGCGGCGACGAGGGGGGGGGGCGGCGGTCTGAGAGTGGGGGGGCACGGGTTTGAGAGAGAGAGGGGGAAAGAGAGGGGGGCGGTGGCGGGTTTGAGCTCCACCCAACGGCGGGCGGCGACGGCGGCGGCGAGATGGGGCGGCGGGTCTGAGAGGCGGGGGCGAGGGTCTGGGGGACGAGATGGGGACAGAGGGGGGGTGGCGGGTCTGAGAGAGGCTAATAAGCCTCTCTCAGTAAATTCGGGCGCGGGCTGCCCAAAAATTTTGGGCGCCCGCGCCCGAAATTTTTTTCCCACCCAAAACTTTTAGCGACGGATTATTCCGTCGTTAAAAGTTATTTTAATGACGGAATTTCCGTCGCTAAATGATTCTTTACCGACGGAAATGAAGTTTGTCGGTAATATTTTAGCGACGGAAAAGTTTAGTCGCTAAAACAACATTTTCTGTCACTAAAACATCATTTTCCTACGAACATATAGAGACGGAAATTCCGTCGCTATAAGTCATGTTATAGCGATGGAATATTCCATCACTAAATGTTCGTAGCCAATAACCCATTTTCTAGCAGTGTTCTCCGAGTGTGAAATCATATCCCTGTTTTTCCATGAGCTTGCGCGCTTCCGTACTATACTTAGATAAATACCGACCAGGTTTGTCATCATTCTCATCTTCCCTTAAGAAATGATCTGGTAATGGAAAACTCTCTCCTTTACCGTAAATCACTTCTCTTTCGCCTCCTATTTTGGTAGGAATGACCAGGGTTGTTCCGAAAGAATGCTAGAGGCGTTTCTTTGTTATATAGGACGATCGAAGCGGCGCATATAAATCGGGATTATCATACAATTCTTTTATCACATCATCAAGAGACAGTGAGTACTCTAAATCGTTATTTATTTTATTATTGGCAAGTTGCCAGTTACAACTGCCATCTGACGATTGTTCATCGTCAATGTTGATTACAAAGGGTACAATGTCGTTTAAAACATAACCTCTATTGTAATCAAGTCCGGCTTCGGTATCAGCTTCTTCTTCGCTGTCTGTGCCATGGGCCGATGATTCAGTATCAGATTCGTTACCATAAAAGAGAGAATCAGTGAAATAATTCTCATACCCTTTGAATGGTTGCTTATCCGCGACCACCGTCCTAACCTTATTATCAGAGTCGACATATTTCAAACACTAATGGAGAGTGGAGGGGATTATAACGTTACTATGGATCCAAGGCCGACCCAATAGTAAGTTATATGAAGTCTCGGCATCGATCACATAACATGTGACTTCCGTCTTCAAATCACCCATTTGATATTTTATCCGGATCTTACCCAAGGGTCTTGACCCGCTAGTATTGAATCCATAGATGACAGTGCCTGTGGACGCCAACTTACTAACTGGAATGCCAAGGATAAGCGAAGCGGCATAATTCTCACAGCAGAACCCGGATCCACTTGGATTCGGTTGACTTTGTTGGAGCCAATGTACCCAATGAAGTATAGGGGTCGATCATGGTTCAAATTCTTCGTCTGCATATCCTCTTTGGTGAAGGTAATGCAGGGAAGGTTTTTAACCGCTATATTACAGTGTTGAATTGACGGTTCTGGCTCTTCAGGTACGGGATTGACCCGAGTAAGGAACACTTCTGAATTGGCCAAGGCTTCTTGCAAGGCTTCCCTGGTTTCTTTAGACAACTGTAGCAACTTATACAATGTTATCCGTGCTGGGATGTTAGCTAGTTGACCATAATATCAAAGACGTGCGGAGTGTTCGAGCTTTCCGGTTTATCTCTTCCAATCGGACGATTGAAACAAGACTGCTTCGGATTTTGAACCTCCTGGGCTTCTTTTCTTTCTGTTTATTAACCGGCTATCGTCGAGTTTCTTCAACCGGTCTAGGAGTCGTAATCACACCCAGCTCCGTGAGAGTTCTGGCTAGTCCTTGCTTAGTCACCCCCTGCTCAGCTAACTGATCACTAGATGATGGATAGTTGAAGTGATACTGATTTCCGCTTCTAGTGGCGAAGACTTCTTGCTCTTCTTCGGAGAGCGGGAAGGTAGGAGCTTCATTACCATCTTCTTCGAAGATCGCGGAGGTAGCATTGCCTTCATTACCATCTTCTTCGAAGATCGCGGAGGTAGCATTGCAGGACTTGCCTTTACCCTTTCTGGTTGAGGAAGTCGTCCACTGGAGGTAGCATTGCAGGACTTGCCTTTACCCTTTCTGGTTGAGGAAGTCGTCCACTGATCGTCTTTAATTAGATCGGGATGAACCCATAGGATTTTGCCGTTTGGGGCTGTGTGTGGCACAAGTCTTTTTTGACGTTGTCCATATGGGTCGTCATTCACCATCTTCATTCCTACTTTGGTGATGCGCTCTGGTTCAAACCATGCTGTGGGCACTGATCCAAAGCTGATTGATATTGCATTTGCTCCGACATTCTTGGACAGCTTCGGGGTTATGACGCCTACATCAATTAACGCCTGGATCTTATCCTTGATATGGTAGCATGACTTTGTAGGGTGATGGACCGCTCTATGGTATGCGCAATACTTCGGATCCGTCACTTTGCTAGCCCCTTCTTGATCCACGATCGCAGGTACCTGGATCTTATTATTTTCCAACAGGTACTTAAAGATGCCGGGAACTTCGTCATCTTTGAAGGAGTACACTTTAGGAAATCTTGGCTCCGAAGATTTCTGCTTTTGAGGCCGTTGTTGCCATTGCGACCGAGATTGTTGTGATGCTTGTTGTTGTGGCTGTTGCTGAGGTTGCAATTGGAAAGTTTGATTAGCATCAACTGCATTAGCATGTGCCTTACCTTTCCCTCGTTGGACGAAATTTTGCTGTGGAGCATTCGTCGCCTGTTGGCCTCTTTCCGCCTTCTTCCTTCTGAGGAATCGCTCGGCTTGCTCTCCTCGGACCTTCAAATCCTTCCATGTTTTGGACGGTGCTGTCCCCATTGCTTCCAACACGTCCAATGCGAGGTTGTTGTGGCAAGTCCGGAGAATGAACTCTTCAGTGATCGGGTACCGACAGTTCATCGCCTTGTTCCAGAACCTTTTGACGAAGGTATCAACCAATTCCCCGTCTTTTTGTTTCTCGTCAAGCAACAACCCGATGGATATCTCGGTGTCGTCGTTGAAGAAGTTAGTGAGGAATTTAGTCTCCATGTCGTCCCAGCTATTCACACTTCCTGGCTTGAGGCGGCGATACCAATCGAAGGCGGCTCCACGAAGAGTGCCAACGAAGGACCGTACCATCAGAGGCTCATTACCAGAGATAACCCCCAGGTGTGATTTGAAGTAAATCAAATGCTGAGTGGGCGAACCCATCCCATTAAACGGCGTGAAGTTAATTAGATTGAACTTCGCCGGATATGGGATCGATTCCCATTCTCTTGGGTATGGACAAGGAATGCCCGTCTTCTTCATCTCTTGAGCGGAAATTAATGTATTGATTTTGCTCTCGAGGTTTTTAATCTTCAAGCTTTCACCTGTGTTTTCGCTAGCATTCTCGTTACCACCCCCTGCATTGACGGGAGGATTACTAGCATTATGAGCTTCATTCGCACCTGTGTCCTCATCTTCCTGATTAACCTGGTTACGACGACTTGGTTCGCCTTGCTGGTTCATCAATGCTTGGATTTGTTGGTCATGCATTTCTCTCATATTCTGCATGGCTATCTGCATTTCAAACTTGAAGCTCTCTTGTTGTTTAGCCATGGCTTCTTCGAGCATCTTGGCCACTTGTTACGCACTTATCATAAGTGACTCGCGGGGTTGTCCCTCGCTAGATACTGTATTATCTGATGCAACCGCAGAGCAGGCATCCGATTCTTCATCTTCTAAAGGTAATCTTGTTCGAATCCTATCATAAGTTCCTCGTTTGATGGCTCCAGACTACAGACGGTTTATACGCCGGAGTGCTTTCAGAATCGACTCGAGATTATCCTGTGTCGATGTCCCTTTGCCGGTCATATTAGTGGTGACCTTCGGGAATTCTCCGTCTTCAACTACCGTTCTTCTTTGTCGAAAACACCTAGACCTTGGTTTTGGCGTTTTGATACTGAGCCTTTCGAAAACCGAAATTCTTTCGGGGACTGTTTTGATGCAGTTGCACTCAGACAATACTGCCCGAATGAGTTTAGAACAAGGGCATTGAGTTTCTAGTTCTCGAGGACTCCTTTTCCTGGTTTTACTCGTACCCCCAACACGATAGTACAACTCGTCGGTTTGAAGGTCGGAGTAACCTATCGTGTGTTGGCACGACTTCTCAGGTATAACGCTATCGTCATCAGACGACAATGTTTTCTTCTGAGGGCGAACTACCTTCTTTGGGCTTTCAAGAGTCACACGCCTCGAAACACGTCTTTGTGGGCGTGAGTTCTCAACGGGCTCCTGGACTTCAATGCGCAAACTGGTGCGCCTAGCTACCATGATCTCTTTGTCATGTTGAGGGTGGCGGCGACTCCCAGCATGTTGAGTCGTTCGGTGCTTCTTTATCGGGCACAAACGTTCTTGAACTGGAGCTTTGCATCCCTCATCGGGAAGTGGACCGAGACGCTCCAAAACTGACTTCCTTCTTCGGGATGGTCTTGCGGGATCTCCCGGAGCAGCTATGAGAATTATCGGCGATTTAGGTTGGTTCGCCGGAGGTTGAACTTGCGTTGAAGGCTGCTTAGCCTGAATCGCCACTTCAGACTTTGGCATCCATACTTTGCGGGTTGGTGGCGGCTTCTTGGCCACTTCCTTCTGCAGTCTTCTGCAGGCTTCTTGGACTTGAGCCCGTGCTTGCGCTGACAGTGCGCGGCGCTTGTGAATGCGCTCATCGAGTGTCGAACGATTTCGTTTAACACGGATCCATTCATTCGTTGGCGGCTTGGGGGAGCTGCCATTCATTGTTTGTTGAGGTTGTTTGCCTCTCCTGTTCTTCAGATCCGCGTTATAGCGGTTTCCATCAGTGGACTCCATTACCTTCGCGAATTATCGCGCCAGGCGTTAACGTCGCCTCTGGCGGGCTCTCTTTGAAAGAGTCACTACTCCCTTAGTGACCGAGGAATTGGCAAGAACAGATTAGACCTGGTTGGAGGTCGGTGGAGCTTCACTCGATGCAACTTCGACTTCGCCATCGATTGGGGTGAGATCTTTGTTGGCATTCTGCACTTCTTCGTACCAACAGACTTTTCTCTTGGAGGAGAACTTCTTGGACTTGAGGGGGGAGGTGGATCCGGACGAGGACGACAGATACTCCTCGAACTTTTGTTGGTCGAATTCATACTCGACCTCCTCCTCGACCGGGATCGAGATCCGCGGCTGCGACGCAACGATCTCAGCAGCGAGATCGGTGGCTCCCACTGTGGTCGCTAGATTGTTCGCGGGAAAAATTGCTTTTATTGAAGTCATTGTTTTCTTATGCAACAGTTTATCGGTTACAAAAGATCCGGTCTTTTTATAAGATCCGGTTACAACAAAATCAAAGAAAAAATAAAAATTACAACTTTCCATTTCTCGAACAAATCACAAGATCCTGTTTTGCGGTCTCTTGCTTGTGTGGGTTCTTTGCTTGCTCCGGGGTTAATCCGTAGACCACCGCGTGATCTTGATCCGGTCGGATCTACACGGTATGACAGGTGTTATTTCACGAAGGAAATAACAGCCGAGGGGATTATTTCACCAAGGAAATAATAGCCCTAAGTAATCGAAATCGACCAAGCGAAATCGATACTCTTCTCGGGATCAAAAACCAAGTTTTGATCCGGAGGATGACCGTGTGGATCTCAGATCTGATCTCTCTCGAACTCCTGCCTTGTTTGACATGGACGATCGCCAAGAACCAGATCTGAAAAGTTTGAGTCTTCAAAGCTCGAAAGTTCAGTTCTCAATCCGGCAGAGTTTCACCTCAAAAGTTCCCAGTCCTTCAAACAATGAGCCTAGGGGTCTATTTATAGGCTCCTCAAACCAGATCTGGGCTCAGATCTAGGCCCAGATCTGGTGGCTCGTCCCAGGTGGCTCGGCCACCGAGGCCCACCAAGAGGTGGCTCGGCCGCCACCATAGTGGCTCGGACCTATGGTCGACCGACCAAGTGGCGCCTCAGCCACCGAGCACCTCTGGTGGCTTCGCCGAAGCCGACCACCATGTGGTGGCTGCGGCCGAGCACCCCTTGGTGGCTCGCCGAGCCACCCTTGGTGCTCGCCGAGCCACCCTTGGTGGCTTCGGCGCGCCACCCCTTGGTGGCTCGTCTTTGGCCGAGCCACCAAATCTGGCTGGCTGGCGCCTTCGCCAAACGCACGCATTGGTGCTCGGCCACCGAAGCCACCAATTTGGGCTCAGTTTTGGCCAGACCGACCAGTGGTGCTCGCTTTGGCCGTGCCTCCAAGTGGTGGGCTTCGGTTTTGGCAAAACCCCCTCGGTGTTTGGTTTTGTGTCGTTTTCCGGTTTCGCGGTTTATCCGAACTTCATTGTTGATCTGGACTCTGATTTGGCAGTCCGGATCCTGATTTGGCAGTAAATCCGCTTTGGTGTTGTGGTCTAACGATCCTGCTTAGATATATCGCCCGATGGTTCGTTGATTTGTCGAATCACCGTGCCGAGCTGTGTTAAGGGACCTATAAGAAGTTTTATACGCCTACAAGGATGTTTATCACTCGCTTCTCGCGTGGGGTCTTTGCCTGTGTCGGGGTTTATCCGTGGACCGTCACGGATCAGATCTGGTTGATCAGAAGGCTAAATATTTGTTGCTTCATAAAGGAAACAAGAACAGAAGTGATAATCTCAACCAAGTAAGATTACGACTCTTCTCGAGATTAGTACAGATTCTGATCTCAAGGAATGACGAAACGGGCCTCGGATCTCTCGAAATGCTCCTTCTTTATGCCGAAGTTCACCAAAATCTACTAGCCCTTCTGTGAAATTCGTGGGATTAACTCTCTAAATCGACAGCACCTCGCCCTCTTTTTAGAATTTTCGATCCCCTGCGTATAAGACCCTAGGCTTGTATTTATAGTCTTTAGCTGTGGTGTTTTTGGGTAAGAATAAGTGATTTGGCCTCATCTTCAGTTAATAACAGTCTAACCACGTTTAGGGATATTATCCAAGTAGTTGGGAGGCTCTGGAACGAAAAAATCCTAAGAAAACTTTAAAATACACGTTTTCAAGAACCGGGATGTGAGTCAGTTCAATGTGACCCACACGGGTGCGGGTCACATTAAGGTGACCCGCATGGGTGCGGGTCACATCAACGTGACCCACACGGCTGTGGGTCATATCAACGTGACCTGAACAAATGCGGGTCAATTTCATGTGACTCGCACACTGGCGGGTCGCTTTGATGTGATTTTCAAGCGACTATGTCTTGTTTGGTCTTGTTCCGTTGTTTCACGGATTTGTACATTTTACCAACTCGCTTTATATGTTTCGTCGTTTCATCTTGGCATCAGATAATTGTTAGGTCTCATACTATGAGCCTACATCTTCTAATCTTGTTTTGATGATTACAAATAATTCCAAATATTGTTTGTTTAGTATTTATGTTTTCTTATTAGGTATTCTAGACAAACAATATGCTTAAAGGATGGATGGACTAGAGCTTTCACGATCATATCCATTGGAGGATGGAAGGAAATAGTGGAATGAAGCCTATGCATTCTAGTCAAAATCCAAGTTCAAGCTTCTTGCATGTTTACCAAGACGAGCATATTGAAGATCTATCAAGGTTTGGTATATTAGTTGTTTTGTAGTGTATATTGTGTGAATATATTTCTTGCTCTCTCTCTCTCTATATATATATATATATATATACACACACACACACACACACACACACACACACACATATTGAAGATCTATCAAGGTTTGGTATATTAGTTGTTTTGTAGTGTATATTGTGTGAATATATTTCTTGCTCTCTCTCTCTCTATATATATATATATATATATACACACACACACACACACACACACACACACACACATACACACACACACATACACACACACAATTTTGATTTTATTACAAAATGAGTTTATTTGAGAAAATAATGTAATATTGGTTTATTAATCTTGTTTACATTACATTCATGTTATATAACGTTTATAAAAACATTTCATAAAGTTTCCACATGTTCTTACATGTCAAACTTCATTTTCAAGATTCATCAAAAACATGTATTGTGTATATTTTTGATAAACGTTGAGTTTTCACAAATATGAGTATCTTTTTACAAAATTCCTTTTCAAACATGTTTGTCAAAATGTTTATAAACTGTTTACAAAGTTCCACATTTTTTGGAATTTATTTACTATTTTTTACAGAGCCTTGAAACTCAATTTCAAAATCGATTCGGGCTGATAAGCTGTTATCAGTCGACTGGTCAGTCGTCTGATGACATCAGTCGACTGGTCAGTCGTCTGATGACATCAGTCGACTGATGTGTCAATTGATGAAAGTGTCTGCAATCATCAAAAGTCTTTGTTTCATTTTGATCGACTGACCAGTCGACTGATAATCTATCAGTCGACTGATAAAAGGTCATCAGTCGACTGATAAGCTGTCAATTACCTGTAACGGTCAGCTCATCAGTCGACTGATAAAACTCGTCAGTCGACTGATAACCCTTCCAACGGCTAGTTTTGTGTAGTTTTCAGCTTTTTAGTTTTTGAACTGTTTTGTCTTTTTTCTCTGGGTTTTGGCTGATGTCTTGAGTGCCTATAAATACCCCAATGCATTCAACTCTTAATGTAATTAAGAAAATTGTTTTAATCAAGTTTTGAAAGAGTTTAGTTTGTGTTTAAGCATTGTTTTAAGTTTGTTTCAGAGTTTAGTTTGTGTTTAAGCATTGTTTTAAGTTTGTTTCAAAAGAGGAGTTTTTCACAATGAGGAAGCTTTTGATTTCAACTGAGGAATTCATCCTTTAAGTTTGTTTCAAAAGAGGAGTTTTTCACAATGAGGAAGCTTTTGATTTCAACTGAGGAATTCATCATCATCATCTATCTACAGCTCCTCGTATTTATAGAGAAGATTTTTAACTCTTTTATCTAGCTTATTTATCTTTTGATTTTCATATTCATATCTTAGCTAGTTTTATTTGAGTTAGAATTTTATTGTTCTCATTTATCACTCACACCTCAATTGAACTTTTAATATTATTCATACAATATATTGTTGGGTTGTGGTGAGTGATTTAGTGAGAGTGAGCTTCTTAGTGTTCTCATTCATTGTTAGAGAACAAATCTTTGTACTTGAACCTTATTGTGAGAGTATCACCTTGTAATACACATTTACACCAAGATGAGTGTGTGGTGAGGACGTAGTCGATACCAAGAGGAATGACGTCGGTAGTAAAGCCTAGAGAGAGGTAGTAAAGTCGAGCACTTGAGGGAGGCGATACATGAGGATCAACACTTGAGGTTGTAGTTTGTGTATGTACATTATGAGAGATTTGTAGAGTTTTCGGTGAGCTATAAAACCGAGTGTGTAGAGAAGTACCGGCTTCCAAACCGAGTGTGTTGATGGTGGAGTTCTCCCCGTGAGTGGGGAGCGGAGACGTAGGACGGAAGGTCCAAACTCCGTGATCATATCATTATGTTTGGATTGCTCTTTGTGTCCACTATTTTGTTTATATTATTTCTTGTTTATTTTTCCCTTTGCATATATATCCTTGCATATAGCTTATTGAATATTATCATTGTTAGGATATATTTGTTAATTAATTTTAATCGGCGTTAATATCTAATAAGATTAGCAGTAACCCTATTCAAATCTCATGATGACGTTTATCGCATTCGTTTCGTCTCAAACTATGTGTGGGAACCTATAGACAATTTTTGTTGTCTACAGTAGTATCAATTTAACTTATTTTCTTTTACTATTCAGCTTGAAGATATTATTATGTCAACTGATATATTTTTCTGTGAAAATCAATTATGATATCCCACTTAAGTATATTGATCACAGTTTAGCACAAAAATCCATTACATCAATTTTTTTATAATGTTTAAATAAAATTTATAGCAAATCTAATAATTAAAATGAATATGGCTTATTTATAGTAATAAAATAAAAAAATAAATTATTTTGATATTTAACCACGTGCATTTTGCACGTACATAAACACCAGTAAAGAAAAAGACGAAAGTCTATAGTATATAATGGAAGCTACGATTTTCCCAAAAAAAAAGTCATAGTCAGAGAAATTGACTTGAATGCTCTCTGACTATATATGCATTTTTTGAAATATATGTGTTCCTAGCTATTTAAAATGATTACATCAATGAACATGGTTAATCTTTCAAACATCTTAATTTTAATTTTATTTTTAAATATTTAAGTCACGTCATGTTGGTTGATCTTCAGACTTAGCCACATCATCTATTTTATATTATTAGGATCTGATCAAATCGTATGATATTATTCAAAGTCTCTATCAAACGTATAATTCTTTAGTGTACCAAGTTAAGATCTAGGAATGGAATTTAGTAATATTTGGCACGTATAAATCCAATCTAAAATGGACAACTGATTACTTATATAATTCATTATATACTAATTTAGAGGTTTGCTGCCAAAAAGGCTAAAGATTATGAGAATAAAAATATACTACGATTCTAAGAAGTGTCATTTTCCTCAAGTCTCTATTCTAAGTTGTAAAAATGTAAATGCCCAATGTGACACATATATGCAAAATCCCCGTTGTCGGCCCAACATCAAGCACGTGTCATTCTATTTGTGGCGCGCTTGTGTCCTCGTGATCTCCTAAAGAGGCTGTTTGCGGGAGCTCTATTTTTTTTATACTTATCAAATTAGCTTTTAAACTAGTTTTTTAATATCTATTTTTTTTATAAAATATATACTATTTATAAACAAAAGAGAGAATGAATGTCAAAACTTTTGAATGTCTATTTTGCCCCTTTCAATTTTCATAATTCCAATTTTTATATCTATACTATCTATACAACTTTAACCTTTAGAATTCCCCTCTCCCACTATTCTTATTAACCCGTTCTCTATCAAGCCCCCCGCTCAATTCTCTCTCTCTCTCTCTCATGCTGTGTTGGATGGAGGGTAGAGAAGGAAAAGGGAAGAAAATTTTGAGTTTAACCTTGTTTGGGAGTTTTATTGAGAGGGTAAAGGAGGGAAATGAAGGGAAATTTTACACTAAAACCTTACCCCCTAAAATAGGACATTAATAATAAGTACCGTTTTCAACCTTTCCCATTCTCAATGGATCATTCTCTTACATATCCTAAAATCCGATTTCTTTGTCAAAAACACTTCAGCAATTCTACACACCACCTGCTTCGATGACCATCTTCAACCCTCTGCGCTCCTAAATGTCGACCATCTGACTTTGACATCGCGCCCCGGTCCATAATCAATATTACTCAAGGAAAAACAATGGTCATTGAGGAAACACCGAAGTGCAACGTCCAGGAAATTCTTCACTGATTTATTTTTGGTTACCAAGATTGAAACTAGCATGATTTGACGTTTGTTCTTTTAATTGTCCATAATCAATATCTCATGCAAAAACTAATGAAAAATACATGGTTCGCAAGTAAAAGAAAGGATCGTGAAAGCCAAATCTCAGATTTATAGTGCAATTGCTAAAGGAAGTTCTTCGGCTTATAGGCTACAAATCATACACATATATGTATGCATTTGCTTAATTATTAGCTGATAGACCTTATAATTAATGTAGCTTCACACATGTGATGCTTCTTGAGTATTTATTACATGATTCTATTATTTTATTATAAAAGAAATTTTCATTCTTGATCTTCTGTTGTGCGTGCGGAAGCCAACAAACATATGTGCTTTGAAAAACCAAACCAAACCAACGCTGAGAGAATGCCAAACAAACCAAAATAACGGCACAAACACAAACAACCAATTCTAACGTGGTTCGACAATTTACCTACGTCCACGGGGCAAGAAGGGGATGTAGTTTCACTAATAGAGAAGAAGAGTACAAACTGAGATTACAAATCACTCAAACTCACCAATTAATCTCACCAACAAATCTCTAATTCTCTCCAAACAAAACTTTAACCAATAGCTCAGAACATACCTCTTTTTTGTGCTCCAAATATCCCCAATTCACTGCTCACAAACCCTCAAAATCGTGTTCCTATTTATATCAAAAACAGAAACCCAAACAGAATCCAAATAGGAACTCAAACTGTGCAGAAAACCCGACATAAGTCGACTTATCAGGCTCTATAAGTCAACTTGGCAGAGCGAAAATCAACAACTGGAGAACAGATCATAAGTCGACTTAACAGTGTCTATACGTTGACTTGACAGAGCAAAAACTAACAATTCCAGAACAGAACGTAAGTCAACTCGTGCACAGACACAAGTCGACTTACCATAAGACGACTTATGCATGTGCATGAGTCGACTTATGATACAAAATCTGGATTTTTTTCAAATTTTCCACAAATCTCCACCTCGGCGAAGTTTTTCCAAAACTGAACCGACACTAATACCAAGCAAACATCCCACTTGTTGTATCTAGTACGAAGCGGAATAAAACCACGACAATGGACTCAATCCACAACAAGTCGAGACCCAAATGAGAATGTGATCACTCTCCAAACATCGGTATCAACTCACCAAACCAGCTGCATCATAAATGACTGCCTACATATCTTCTTGCCTCAAGGAATCAAGCCTTCACGTAGTTCACCCAACGACCTCCAAAGGCCCTTAGTCAAATAGAAGAATTCATAACCCTTCTCTAACATCACCAACGAATCTGCAACTGATAGCTCTCCCAATGGCCCCAAAATGAAACAAACTAAATACATTCACCAAAGATGAACCAACGGTCATATCCAAACTGAAACTATGTCCACTAGCTGCACTCGAATCAACTAACTCATCATCTACATCCAAATCCAAATGATCCCCAAATTGTGCCACCTCAACTGGAATCTCAAACGATATAGTATGATCTGGAGTATGTGGAGTAATCTCCACCTAACGTAGAGTAGCATCACCCTCCGCCCACTATGATATCCCAATAATCTGATCAACACTCTCCACCTGCCGAGAGTCAAATATGACATACATGCTCAGAACAAAATCAAAGTCTCCCATCTGATAACCAAATGAACCTCTGAATCCCAAATGTGTAACCGGATCAAATCTCACATCCTCAATGTGATGGCTAGGCAACCAAACATCCGACATAATCCAAAATCTGAAGCAACTCCACCAGATCCAAAATTTCCACACGCAGCAGTCGGCAACCTATGACTAAGATGACCCAAATATGTCGAAGCCTAAAAACTTCTCTGTAATCCAATGCTCGACAACCAACACTGATCCTCCTCCAGTAAGGAACAACTCATCAAAACTATCATCTCATCTTGTCACCCTAATGTTTTCTCTCTAATGAAGTGTCTCAAACTGCCGTATGCTCGACACAAACACAAGAAAGAACCCCTACCAAAAACAGAACAACGGGTTACTTTTCTGTCAATACACTTCCTTCATCTGTTATTGACTACTAGGACTTCATACCAATGAGACTTGGTTGTAACCCACCAATGCCTAGAATAGTCCTCAATTATGAAAACCAAATACCGATTACCTCCTAATGATACCTTCTTGGAAGGCTCCCAAATACCTGAATGAACACCACCTAAAAGACCCCTCGATCGATAGATAGAAGTGCCAAACTCCACATCGGTCTTCTTGCTCATACCAATGTGCTCAAAGAACTTCAATTTGTAGGTCAAAGCACTCCTCAACAAACCATGCACAGCATAACCAATCAAATATCATAGCCTCAACAAATACCATAGTCTAGCCAAATCCAAAAAAAGTCATCATCTCTCTACCAATCACCATGCTCCCAATCAAATAATATAAATTCTTCTTCCTGACGCCCTTCATCATAATCATGGACCCAAATAAGACCTTTAAAGATGCATCCTCTAAGGTCACCCGATAGCCTGCTACCTCCAAAACTCTAAGTGAAATGATGTTCTTCTTCAACTGAGGAACAAACCTCACTTCATCTAACTCCCGAATCACCCCGTCACACATCCTAATACAAATGGTACCGATACCACCAATAGAGCATTTATGATTATTACCCATGAGTACGACATTCCCTCTTTCTAACTCCTGAAAGCTGGAGAACCAATCCCTCCTAGGACAAATGTGGTAAGAAGCACCCGAATCTAACATCCACTCTATAGAGTCGACAACACAAACTGATGGTAGTGCTAATGAGTAGCCCGAAGAATCCAAATCTGAATTATCGTCACTAGCCTTGACAACATTCATCTCTGAAGCTTGAATAGCTTTTTCCTTATTCTTTCCGGGTCGATCTGTCAACTTTGGGCATTTGGCTTTCCAATGTTCATCCTCTCTACAAAAGGCACACTGATTCCTACGAACTCCAGGATGTACCCCTCTAGACTACGATCTCCTACCACGGTTTGGACTCTTTGCTCTTGTGACCAATACCCCTGCTATTGGCTCAACTGAATTCTTCTTATCCTTCTTTCAAAGCTGATAATTCACAAGTGCAGCGGTGACCTCACTATACGAAAGAGATGTCTTCCTATTAATAAGAATAAGAACGAAGCTATCATATTCCTCATCGGACAAGGAACTCAACAATAACAACGTCTTGTCCTCATCTTTAATCATAACATCTACATTCGCTAAATTCGCAAGAAGCTTCGTGTAGTGGTTCATGTGATCACCAATGGAGGTTCCCTTCTTCAATTGGAAGCGATAAAGCCTCCTCTTCAAATGCAAGCAATTTTCCACACTCTTTGTCAAATACTTGCTATCTAGGATCTCACAAATCTTCTTAGCCGAAGTCTCATTGATCATATCATATTTTAAATCTTGAGTTAAACAAGATCTAATCACACCACATGCCGTTCTATTCATCTTCTTCCAAACCTTCTCCTTAATGTCATCCGGTTTCCCATCCAACTCCAATGTATCTTCCAAATTTTACGCATTGAGCGCATCTAAGACTTCACATCTCCAAAGACCAAAATTATTTGTGTCATTAAACTTCTCCACATCTATCTTCATAGAGTCGATATTCAAACTTTGGACGGTCTTCACGTCGGAAGTACCCTCCACAACTCCTTCTTTCTCGGTCATCTTTCTCAAAGCACCAACAAAACAATATTTGGTTCAAAATTTGGCTTTTTCATTGTCATTGAACCTGTTACAATCGTTTATCGATTACAAGTTAAAAAAATAGAAAAGTTGATCTTTTTATAAAATCCTTTTATAAGATCTTCTTACACAATGAAAAAAAATAAAAGATTATAACTTTATCAAACAACACATAGATCCTATTTATTAGTCTTTATTTACGTGGGATCTTTGCCTGTGCCGGGGATACGATAGTCCGTGGACCACCGTGGATTAGATCTGGTTGATAATGATAGATTAATGCTCTTGCTTCACAAAAAAAAACAATCACAGAAGTGATAATCTTGACCAAGAAAGATTATAACTCTTCTCGAGATCAAAACCAAGTTTGATTCGGAGGAAATGGGGAATGAGCCTAAGATCCTTCGAATAGCTTCCTCTTTATGCTGAACTTCGTCAAGATCTACTAGCCCTCCTCTGAAATTCGTGCTCCACTCTTCAATTTGACAGCATCTCGCCCTCTGATTTTAGATCCCTATAAATAAAGGTTCTAGGCTTGTATTTATAGGCTTCGGTTGTAGCATTTTAGGATAGAAATTGATGATTTGACCTTATCCCCAGCTAATAACCGCTTGACCATGTTCAGGGATAGCTTCAAAATAGTTGGGAGGCTCTGGAACAAAAGAATCCCGCGAAAACAGTTAAAAACCATCAAAAATGTATTTTTGACGTTTCTGAACGTGAGCCACCATCTGGTGGCTCGGAACTGTGTGAGCCACCAAATGGTGGCTCGGCCTTGGGCAAGCCAGTTTGTACCACCTCAGCTATTTTAGCTCCAACTCTCTCGTTCAGTCTAAGAATTAGGTGATTCAAGATGCATTGGAAATCTAATGAAAAGACCTACAACTTTTGTTTTTTGAGATACTCCAGAATCAAATCAAATCATGGCTGAAATATCAGTTCTTTGTACAATCCACCAAATGTTGGCTCGGCACTATGCGAGCCAGTTTGTATTTACTCGGGTATTTTAGCTCTAACTCTCTCTCTTTTGATCTCAGAATGAGATGATTCAAGATACTTTAGAAAGCTAATGAAAAGAGCTACAACTTTTGTCTTTTGAGTTTCTTTAGAATCAAATTGTATAATGGCCGAAATCTCAATTCTTTGTACAAGCCACCAAATAGTGGCTCCCCCCGGAATGGTGGCTCGACACTGTGCGAGCCAGTTTGTACTTCCTCGGGTATTTTAGCTCTAACTCTCTCGTCCTATCTTGAAATGAGGTTATTCAAGATATGTTGGAAAGTTGATGAAGAGACCTATAACTTCCAATGGGCGAGCCACACATGGTGTGGGCGAGACACACATGGTGTTTCACCCCTTTTGGACGAAACACAACTCCTGGCTGAGTTGTTTTGCCGTTTCGCGTATCATGTTGACTCGTATGTTTCATCGATTTTCTTCATGCATTTTGTTAACTTGGAGGTGACCGGTGAGTATGTTGGCCACTTGGAGCTGGCCGGTGAGCGCGCGGGTCACTTGGAGATGGCTGATGAGCGTGCGGGCCACTTGGAGGTGGACTTAGCGGCTGATGAGCACGCGGGCCACTTGGAGGTGTCTGACGAGTGTGCGGGCCCCTTGAAGGTGGCTGATGAGTGTGCAAGCCCCTTGGAGGTAGCCGGTGAGCATGTGGGTTGTGACGCCCTGGGTTCACACAAGGCTGCAGTCCAAGGTGAAACCAAGAATGTCAAACCTGCCATGTACCATATTGTACAATAACATGGTTTACCATCACAATTACTATCTCTCTAGTAGAGTCAATAGCAGGTGTAGGTACAAAAGCAAGTAAAAGATAATATAAGAGATAACTGATGAAATGATAGTGATCAAATTAATATTTTATCATCCAACATGCAGAAATACAAAGTCAATGTCTAAAGTAAATAAACTGGAGTTCTTAACAAGTCTCAAATACAAAATGTCTAAATAAGAGGAAATAAGGCACACAGCCTTAACAACTTCTAGAATAAATCCGTCAAATGTCTAATCAAAAGTCTACAGTGGAACTCAAAAGAAAAATATAACTAAAGTAGACAGCTGAATCACTAAAGTGCATCGCCATCAACCTGTGACTCTCCGGGCACCTGGCTCGTTATCTGAAAAGAAAGGGACAACGAGCGTCAAAGCGCTTGCGAGCAACATCACAACCAATCCCAAGGAAGAGGGCTTATTGTATATAGAAAATACGGTTAATACATATATACATAAAATCATTTATCCTAACAATAAGAGGAAATTACAACACGAGCATAGGTACGTCGAGCGAAATAATCCAAACAAGGAAACCCTCATGTATATACCTTGTAGCTCAAATTGTAAATCCCTAACTATAAGAGGATTTTAGTATTTAGAAAATTACAACACGAGCATAGGTACGCCGAGCGAAATAACCCAAACAAGGAAACCCTCATGTATATACCTTGTATCTCAAATTGTAAATCCCTAAATACCAAACCCAGAATCTAATACAGGAACAATGATAAAAAGAAGACAAATCCATCTCATAACTTAAATATTGTGTCATGTCACAACCCACATAAGTATCATGTCCAGCCTATGTAAGTGTAAGTCATACTCAAGGTTTAACAGGTGCCCAAGACATGGACTAAAACTAGATGTAGTGAATGTCCAACACATGACTGCATATGTAATTTGTCCAACACATGGATTGAAAAATGAATGTCCAACACATGGACTGAATATGATAAATGTCCAACATGGACTACATAATAATTGTCCAACACATGGACTAAATGAAATATATGAAAAGATGCATATACACTGAACATGGACTACATAATAATTGTCCAACACATGGACTAAATGAAATATATGAAAAGATGCATATACACTGATGTCACACGTGTCTTGGTGTGCAAATCTAAACTCGTGTCCGCAAGTCATCTCACATGTAGAGATACAAAATAAACATAAATTTATAATATCAGATATTCAAGGCGACTCCTCTTTCACATAGAAGCACGCAATGATAGTAAACATGTCCAAAAAGTTTTGATTAAAACGAAACAACCTGAACACATCCAAACTGAGGAAAAACTAGAAATTTCCTCATCAGTCGACTAGGATCATCGGTCGACTCATTGGTCGACCAGACAAACAGAAAAGAACACTGTAAACTCATCAGTCGACTAGGATCATCGGTCGACTCATTGGTCGACCAGACAAACAGAAAAGAACACTGTAAATTTCTCGTCAGTCGACTCATTGGTCGACTCATCAGTCGACTCATAAGTCGGCTGATAAGTCGACTGATTGGTCGACTGAGCAGAAAATTCCTAGTTTTCTGCATACGTTGATTATCTGCAAAAAAAATTCAACCTAAAGTTCCTCTTCATCATTTCTAGCAATATAAATATGATTCTTACATATATGTACCAAACTAAAACGAAAGATTTGCATGTAATTACTTACATTAAAACCCTAATCATATTTATACATGTTTTAAAAAAACGTATTGAAATTGATAAATCTCAAAGAAACCCATGTTTAAATCTAATTCCAGATCTGGATCTACATTACAAAATGTAGGTGAGTTTTTTATTAACTGAAACATTTAAATCTTGCAACCCATATTATAAAGAATCTATCTTTATACACAAAATACGTTTTAGGCTCAAAAATCCGAATTAAAACTCAATAAAAATTATACAAACAGTGGGTATAGGGCTGGGCGAGATGTTACTCGCCTCTAATGTGTTGTACAACTCTTGAATATGCAAGAGAACGATCTCCTTCGCTGCACTGCACAAAACTCCGTTGCAAACCCCTTCGAAACTCCCCCAAATCGCCAAAATCCGAGCTAGGGTTTGAGAGGGAAAGATGGGGGCTAGGGTTTTGTGAGATCTGATGGGTTTTGGGATTGGTTTCGGGTAAAAGAAATTATATATGAGCGGTCAAACCTGAAACAAAACCGAACAGACCAGCAAACTAAATGAAAAACTAGAAATTAGCCCGTCAGTCGACTCATAGGTCGACTCATAAGTCGACTTATAAGTCGACTGAGCAGACATTTTCCAGATTCGTGCATGTTTTGCTTATTTGGCAAAACCAATGCACAAAACTCTATAAAAATACACTCATACATCTCTAATAACTTGTTATCCAGTATATCCATGACCTCAAGCTATTTACCACAATAGAATTATTTATCACCAGTAATTCACAAATCTTCATAGTAAAAAAAATACGAGGTTTTACATTCTTCCCCCCTTAAAAGAATTTCATCATCAAAATTCAGAAATCATACTTAAACAAATAATATTACTCTAGATAGCATATAGAGATATTTATATTTAACCATCTAGGATGACTATATTCCCACTCAACCCTTAATCAAATAGAACTAGTACGTCAGGCGAAAAATCCAAATAAGGAACCCCCCATATATATACCATGTGCTCCAAAAGATTAAGAATTAAGCGGAAATATACTCATTCTAGCGTTAAATCTAAATATAATCACACACATAAATCAATCCACTTCCTCAATAGGTGCAGGAAGTAGCGCTACATAGCATCTTCGCGCTCTCAAAAATCATCTTCGATGTCTTACTTAACCATCTAAAATGTAAATACCCCCACTTAACCCCTAACTAAATGGAACAAGTACATCGAACGAAAAATCCAAACAAGTAACCCCTCATATATATACCATATGTTCCGAGTACTTAGGAGTTAAGTGTAAATACCCTCATTTTAGTGTTAAGTATAAACATCGCCATACATGTAACTATAAGTCATATATAAGTCATACAAAAATTTAATTTACCTGTTCAAACATGTGTGGGTAGTCGCGACGCATGTCCTCTTTGCGCTCCCAAGAAATCTCCTCAACGCCTCTTCGGTTCCACTGAACTTTCACCAAAGGAATTACCTTGTTTTTAAGTCTCTTGTCCTCTCTGGCAAGTATACAAACCGGAATCTCAATGTAGTCAAATCATCATGAAGCTCAATCTCTGGTGCATCCAACACTCTTTGCTGCTCCTCATCATGTAAGTGCTTCTTGAGCATAGAAACATGAAATATATTGTGTATACTAGATATCGATGCTGGAAGATCTAGTCTGTATGACATAGTTCTAATGTGCTCCAAAATCTGGAAAGATCCAATATACCTCGGTGCAAGCTTTCCCCGTCTTCCTGATTTTACAAAAGAATCCCGCAAAAACAGTTAAAAACCATCAAAAATGTATTTTTGACGTTTCTGAATGTGAACCACCATCTGGTGGCTCGGAACTGTGTGAGCCACCAAATGGTGGCTCGGCCTTGGGCAAGCCAGTTTGTACCACCTCAGCTATTTTAGCTCTAACTCTCCCGTTCAGTCTCAGAATTAGGTGATTCAAGATGCATTGGAAATCTAATGAAAAGACCTACAACTTTTGTTTTTTGAGATACTCCAGAATCAAATCAAATCATGGTTGAAATATCAGTTCTTTGTACAATCCACCAAATGGTGGCTCGGCACTATGCGAGCCAGTTTGTATTTACTCGGGTATTTTAGCTCTAACTCTCTCTTTTTTTATCTCAGAATGAGGTGGTTCAAGATACTTTAGAAAGCTAACGAAAAGAGCTACAACTTTTGTCTTTTGAGTTTCTCTAGAATCAAATTGTATCATGGCCGAAATCTTAATTCTTTGTACAAGCCACCAAATAGTGGCTCGGAATGGTGGCTCGACACTGTGCGAGCCAGTTTGTACTTCCTCGGGTATTTTAGCTCTAACTCTCTCGTCCGATCTTGAAATGAGGTTATTCAAGATATGTTGGAAAGTTGGTTAAGAGACCTATAACTTCCAATGGGCGAGCCACACATGGTGTGGGCGAGACACACAAGGTGTTTCACCCCTTTTGGACGAAACACAACTCCTGGCTGAGTTGTTTTGCCGTTTCGCGTATCATGTCGACTCGTATGTTTCATCGATTTTCTTCATGCATTTTGTTAACTTGGAGGTGGCCGGTGAGTATGTTGGCCACTTGGAGCTGGCCGGTGAGCGCGCGAGTCACTTGGAGATGGCTGATGAGCGTGCGGGTCACTTGGGCGGGCCATTTGGAAGTGGTCGGTGAGCACGCGAGCCACTTAGCGGCTGATGAGCACGCGGGCTACTTGGAGGTGTCTGTTGAGTGTGCGGACCCCTTGAAGGTGGCTGATGAGTGTGCAAGCCCCTTGGAGGTAGCCGGTGAGCATGTGGGCTGTAACGCCCTGGGTTCACACAAGGCTGCAGTCCAAGGTAAAACCAAGAATGTCAAACCTGCCATGCACCACACTGTACAATAACATGTTTTACCATCACAATTACTATCTCTCTAGTAGAGTCAATAGCAGGTGTAGGTACAAAAGCAAGTAAAAGATAATACAAGAGATAACTGATGAAATGATAGTGATCAAATTAATATTTTATCATCCAACATGCAGAAATACAAAGTCAATGTCTAAAGTAAATAAACTGGAGTTCTTAACAAGTCTCAAATACAAAATGTCTAAATAAGAGGAAATAAGGCACACAGCCTTAACAACTTCTAGAATAAATCCGTCAAATGTCTAATCAAAAGTCTACAGTGGAACTCAAAAGAAAAATATAACTAAAGTAGACAGCTGAATCACTAAAGTGCATCGCCATCAACCTGTGACTCTCCGGGCACCTGGCTCGTTATCTGAAAAGAAAGGGACAACGAGCGTCAAAGCGCTTGCGAGCAACATCACAACCAATCCCAAGGAAGAGGGCCCATTGTATACAGAAAATACGGTTAATACATATATACATAAAATCATTTATCCTAACAATAAGAGGAAATTACAACACGAGCATAGGTACGTCGAGCGAAATAATCCAAACAAGGAAACCCTCATGTATATACCTTGTAGCTCAAATTGTAAATCCCTAACTATAAGAGGATTTTAGTATTTAGGAAATTACAACACGATACTCAAGGTTTAACAGGTGCCCAAGACATGGACTAAAACTAGATGTAGTGAATGTCCAACACATGACTACATATGTAATTTGTCCAACACATGGACTGAAAAATGAATGTCCAACATATGGACTGAATATGATAAATGTCCAACACATGGACTACATAATAATTGTCCAACACATGGACTAAATGAAATATATGAAAAGATGCATATACACTGATGTCACACGTGTCTTGGTGTGCAAATCTAAACTCGTGTCCGCAAGTCATCTCACATGTAGAGATACAAAGTAAACATAAATTTATAATATCAGATATTCAAGGCGACTCCTCTTTCACATAGAAGCATGCAATGATAGTAAACATGTCCAAACAGTTTCGATTAAAATGAAACAACCTGAACACATCCAAACTGAGGAAAAACTAGAAATTTTCTCATCAGTCGACTAGGATCATCGGTCGACTCATTGGTCGACCAGACAAACAGAAAAGAACACTGTAAATTTCTCGTCAGTCGACTCATTGGTCGACTCATCAGTCGACTCATAAGTCGGCTGATAAGTCGACTGATTGGTCAACTGAGCAGAAAATTCCTAGTTTTCTGCATACGTTGATTATCTGCAAAAAAAAATTTAACCTAAAGTTCCTCTTCATCATTTCTAGCAATATAAATATGATTCTTACATATATGTACCAAACTAAAATGAAACATTTGCATGTAATTACTTACATTAAAACCATAATCATATTTATACATGTTTTAAAAAAACGTATTGAAATTGATAAATCTCAAAGAAACCCATGTTTAAATCTAATTCCAGATCTGGATCTACATTACAAAATGTAGGTGAGTTTTTTATTAACTGAAACATTTAAATCTTGCAACCCATATTATAAAGAATCTATCTTTATACACAAAATACGTTTTAGGCTCAAAAATCCGAATTAAAACTCAATAAAAATTATACAAACAGTGGGTATAGGGCTGGGCGAGATGTTACTCGCCTCTGATGTGCTACACAACTCCTGAATCTGCAAGAGAATGATCTCCTTCGCTGCACTGCACAAAATTCCGTTGCAAACCCCTTCGGAACTCCTCTAAATCGCCAAAATCCGGGAAAGAGGGGGGCTAGGGTTTTGTGAGATCTGATGGGTTTTAGGATTGGTTTCAGGTAAAAGAAATTATATATGAGCGGTCAAACCTGAAACAAAACCGAACAGACCAGCAAACTAAAAGAAAAACTAGAAATTAGCCCGTCAGTCGACTCATAGGTCGACTCATAGGTCGACTCATAAGTCGACTGAGCAGACATTTTCCAGATTCGTGCATGTTTTTCTTATTTGGCAAAACCAATGCACAAAACTCTATAAAAATACACTCATACATCTCTAATAACTTGTTATCCAGTATATCCATGACCTCAAGCTATTTACCACAATAAAATTATTTATCACCAGTAATTCACAAATCTTCATAGCAAAAAAAATAGGAGGTTTTACATTCTTCCCCCCTTAAAATAATTTCATCATCAAAATTCAGAAATCATACTTAAACAAATAATATTACTCTAGATAAGCATATAGAGATATTTATATTTAACCATCTAGGATGACTATATTCCCACTCAACCCTTAATCAAATAGAACTAGTACGTCAGGCGAAAAATCCAAACAAGGAACCCCCCATATATATACCATGTGCTCCAAAAGATTAAGAATTAAGCGGAAATATACTCATTCTAGCGTTAAATCTAAATATAATCACACAAATAATCACACACATAAATCAATATACTTCCTCAATAGGTGCAGGAAGTAGCGCTACATAGCATCTTCGCGCTCTCAAAAATCATCTTCGATGTCTACACTTAACCATCTAAAATATAAATACCCCCACTTAACCCCTAACTAAATAGAACAAGTACATCGAACGAAAAATCCAAACAAGGAACCCCCCATATATATATCATATGTTCCGAGTACTTAGGAGTTAAGTGTTAATACCCTTATTTTAGTGTTAAGTATAAACATCGCCATACATGTAACTATAAGTCATATATAAGTCATACAAAAATTTAATTTACCTGTTCAAACATGTGTGGGTAGTCGCGACGCATGTCCTCTTCGCGCTCCCAAGAAATCTCCTCAACGCCTCTTCGGTTCCACTGAACTTTCACCAAAGGAATTACCTTGTTTCTAAGTCTCTTGTCCTCTCTGGCAAGTATACAAACCGGAATCTCAATGTAGTCAAATCATCCTGAAGCTCAATCTCTAGTGCATCCAACACTCTTTGCTGCTCCTCATCGTGTAAGTGCTTCTTGAGCATAGAAACATGAAATATATTGTGTATACTAGATATCGATGCTGGAAGATCTAGTCTGTATGACATAGTTCTAATGTGCTCCAAAATCTGGAAAGGTCCAATATACCTCCGTGCAAGCTTTCCCCGTCTTCCGAATTGCTGAACGTCTTTCATAGGCGATACCTTCAGCATAACTGAATCTCCAACCTGAAACTCCAAGGGTCTTCGTCTCTTATCTGCATAGCTCTTTTGCCGGCTCTGAGTGGCTAGAATCCTCTCTCTGATCAATGCTACCTTCTCAGTAGTATGCCTCACGAGCTCTGGTCTAAGCATTAAGCTATCCTCCGGCTCTGCCCAATATATCGGTGATCTACAAGGTCTCTCATACAATGCTTCATACGGGGCCGGCCATACCGATTGTCGCTTGATAACTATTGTTATAAGCGAACTCTATCAGTGGAATATGATCATCCCAGCTACCTTGGAAGTCAATGACACAAGCCCGCAACATGTCCTCCAACACCTGATTTACCCTCTCCGTCTGACCATCCATCTGTGGGTGGAATACACTACTGTAAGATAGTCTGCTGCCAAACGAATCCTGGAAACTCCTCCAAAAATGCGAAGTGAACACTGAACCTCGATCTGACACAATCGTATCAGGAACTCCATAAAGTCAAACTATCTCCCGAATAAACATCCTCTCATACGTCTCAGCTGTATATGTAGTATTCACTGGAATAAAATGTGCTAACTTCGTCAACCTGTCCACTATCACCCAAACAGAATCATTCCCCTTCTTCGACTTCGGAAACCCTACAATGAAGTCCATAGAAATATCTGTCCACTTCCACTCTGGGATGGGTAAAGGCTAAAGTGTTCCTGCTGGCCTCTGATGCTCTGCCTTCACTTGCTGACAGGTAAAACACTTAGCTACATACTTTGTAATCTCTCTATGCATACCACTCCACCAGAAGTGTCTCCTCAAGTCCTTGTACATCTTAGTGGTCCCTGGATGTCTGTGTACCTAGTACGATGTACCTCATCAAATAACTCCCTCTTCAGCTCGGCACTGGATAGCATAACCAGCCTACCCTTCATCTGTAGACCTCCATCTGCTCTAATGGTCTAATCAGCCTTAGGCTCTTTGGTAATCTCCTCTTTTCGGATTTGAATCCAAGAGTCTTCCAGCTAAGCTCTGACAACTCTGATACTCCAAGATGGGTGCACTACACAGCTCCCAAAAATGCACTGGTTCCACTAATCTCGGGTCTGAAATCAAACTGGCTAAGAGTAAGAAGATCTCAATACAATGAGCACCTCAAAGCCGAAACCCGATGTCGACACTTCCTGCTTAAAGCATCTGCTACGACATTCGCCTTCCTCGGATGATACTGCATCGCGAACTTGAAATCCTTGATAAACTTAATCCACCTCCTCTGTCTCTTATTGAGCTCCTTCTGAGAAAAAAGATACTTCAGACTCTGATGGTCTGTGAACAACTCAAACTGCACTCCATACAAGTAGCGTCTCTATGACTTCAGTGCAAATACTACTGCTGCTAACTCTAAGTCATGAGTGGGATAGTTTTTCTCATGCACCCTCAACTACCGTGAGATATATGCTACTACATGCCAATGATGCATCTATGTAGACCACAAATGTCCTGTCGCTGCTCGGAATAGTCAAAACTGGCGCTGTAGTCAACTTAGTCTTCAATAGACCACAAATGTCCTGTCGCTGCTCGGAATAGTCAAAACTGGCGCTGTAGTCAACTTAGTCTTCAAGGTATCAAAGGCCTTCTGGGTCGCTGCTCGGAATAGTCAAAACTGGCGCTGTAGTCAACTTAGTCTTCAAGGTATCAAAGGCCTTCTGGTACTCCACGCTCCAAATAAACTGTACACCCTTCTTCGTAAGGCATGTAAGTAGCATCAAAATCTTTGAGAAGTCATGGATAAACTTCCTATAATAACCGGCTAATCCCAAAAAGCTACGAATCTCTGTCACCGTCTTTGGTGGTTCCCAATCAAGAACTATTGTAACCTTAGCCAGATCTACTGCTATGCC
Organism: Asparagus officinalis; assembly: GCF_001876935.1. Classification (NCBI taxonomy): domain Eukaryota; kingdom Viridiplantae; phylum Streptophyta; class Magnoliopsida; order Asparagales; family Asparagaceae; genus Asparagus; species Asparagus officinalis. The sequence goes on from NC_033798.1 coordinate 26,200,989, forward strand.
CTCTCTACTGATGACGTGGCCGAGAAATCTGACTTCTGAAAGCCAAAATACACACTTGCTGAACTTGGCATATAACTGATGCTCCTCCAGAGTCCTCAAAGCTAACCATAGGTGCTGCTCGTGTTCTGCCTCCGATCTCAAATAAATGAGAATATCATCGATAAAAATAATCACAAATTGATCCAAGAAGGGATGGAAAATTCGGTTTATCAAGTCCATGAATACCGCGGGTGCATTAGTCAACCCAAATGGCATGATCATGAACTCGAAAGATCCATATCGAGTCAAAAAAGCGATCTTGGAAATATCCATCTCCCGAACCCGCAACTGATGATAACCATCTCGAAGATCAATCTTCGAGAAATACTATGCTCCCTGCAACTGGTCGAACAAGTCATCAATCCTAGGTAATTGGTATCTATTTCGGATAGTGACCTTGTTCAACTCTCTATAATCAATACACAAACGCATACAGCCGTCCTTCTTCTTCAAGAAGAGAACTGGCGTTCCCTACGGAGATTAACTCTGACGAATAAAACCCTGAGCTAACAACTCGTCCAACTGGGTTCGAAGCTCCCTCATCTCAGCTGGTGCCATGCGATAGGGTGCGTGAGATATCGGGGCTGTGCCCGGCTGCAACTTAATATAAAACTCGACTTCTCTCATAGGAGGTAACCCAGGTATGTCCTGAAAGACATCCTGATACTCTAAATAACTCTAGTCTCTAATAAATCAAAACTCTGATACCGTCGCATCACCTCCTCAATGTACGCCAGAAATGACTCCGCAAAAAGGTTGCCCTGAAAGGTTGCCACAATCATCTTGGACCCATCGGACACTCGCAAATTGACTATCTTCGTAAAGTAGTCAATACTAACATGGTAGGAAGACAACCAGTCCATACTAAGGATAACATCAAACTTGGATATATGCAACACTATCAAATCGATAACGAACTCTGACTCATCTAAACTGATAGTACACCTCCTACAAACACTCTCCAGAAGCGATATCTAACCTAAAGGGGTGGAAATTGATAAAGGGGTGTTTAAAGGCTGAGCTACGAGCTGGAGTCTAGTCATAAAAGCATACGAAATGAAGGAATGCGAAGCTCCCGAATCGAAGAGAATACGAGCGGGAAAAGAATTCACAATGAACGTATCCTCCACCACTGCTCCGCTAGCTCCATGATCACACGGTACTACCGCATATACTCTGCTTGTGGCTGAAGACTGCTCTGCTGCTAATGCTAGAGAATACAGAACTATCTGCCCCTGAGGAACCTCCTAAACTGTACGAATTTGTCCTTTAATCTTCTGGGCTAATGGCGGTGCCTCTAGCCTCATCTGCTGACCCTGACCTCTGCCCTGAACTCACTGTTGCTGTTGGTTCGGGCCCTTGCCCTGCTGAGCTCCTACTAGTACGCTGCGGCACTCTGATACCTTATGTCTGACCTTACAACAGTTATAACAAACTCCCTATAATTTGCGTTGCTGAGGCGCTCTCTGATCATGCTGGGGTCCCTTCTTATGAGGACGTTACTACTGCTGCTGGGATCCAGAAAAAGGTCTTTTGTTCTTACTCTTGTCCCCGATTTGTCTTGCCTTGGCCTTTCCTTCCTTATCCTTCTGGAACATGGTAGTCTCAATCTCCTGTGAAGTGGTGGCCTCAGCTACCTCTCGAACTGAATAGAACTTCATCGAGACAAGGTATCGACGAAGATTAGGGCGAAGCCCTGCTAGAAACATTTGAGCATGGCGCTCTCCTGTCTGCCACATACCCGTGAAGTGCAGTAACTCCATGAACCTGCTCTCAAAATCTACCACTGAAATGTCCCCCTGAATTAACCGGGACAACTCAAATTCCTTCCCAGTCCGTGCTACAGAAGAAATATATCATCCATCAATATACAAAGTCCTCCCATGTGAGGGTCATCCGTTGTTCTGGAGTGAACTAGAGTCGATACCATCTCCCGGCGTCTCCCTTCAGACTGTAGGATCCCAATCCCTGCTTCCGGATCAAATCCACATTAAGTATGTCAAGTACATTACTCACATCCTCCTTCCACTTATGGGCTACAAGAGGGTCTGATGACCCCTGGAATTTCGGTGTCCTCATCTTCTGGTACCTCTCTACCATATGGAGCTAAGCCTCTTGCTCTGTGGCTCTATCCGGGACTGCTGGTGGAATAGCTGCAGGTGTGGTCTCTGGGGGTCTCTCACTGATAGGAACGACAGGTATCCCCTGCGGTGGCTGATCTCCTGGTGGTGGTGGTGGTGGTGGTGGTGGCGTGATATGATTCGCCACTAGCTCCTCAATTATTACCATCCTAGCGACTATGGGAGCCATAAGATCTATAGGATACTGGGGAGCCTACTACGGCTCCGGGGGCTATAGGATACTGGGGAGCCTACTACGGCTCGGGTGGTGCCTGTTGTGGCTCAGGTGGAGCTTGATGTAGCTCAGGTGGAGCCTGCTGTGACTCTGCCTGTCCAGCTCTCCGAATACGAGGTCTACCACGTCCTCCCATCTCTCTGATCATAAGAAATAAGAGTTTATGAGTCAAAATAAACATATACACATACATAACATATCACAATATGATCTTCATAACATTTAGTATTCACACAAATACTTTAAATTTACATAAAAATAGTTGTCATATAAAAAAAATATTCTCAAATTTTGAGATATATGCATATATCGTCCTCACTCATACTAGAAAATTCTTAGCGGACTCTATACATGAATCCTAAGAAGCTCTATCCTAAATCCATGACAAGACATAGGATGATCCTAAGGATACTGAAACTAGAGCTCTGATACCAACTGTGATGCCCCTGGGTTCACACAAGGCTGCAGTCCAAGGTGAAACCAAGAATGTCAAACCTGTCATGCACCACACCGTGCAATAACATGTTTCACCATCATAATTACTATCTATCTAGTAGAATCAATAGCAGGTGTAGGTACAAAAGCAAGTAAAAGATAATACAAGAGATAACTGATGAAATTATAGTGATCAAATTAATATTTCATCATCCAACATGTAGAAATACAAAGTCAATGTCTGAAGTAAATAAACTGGAGTTCTTAATAAGTCTCAAATATAAAATGTCTGAATAAGAGGAAATAAGGAACACAGTCTTTACAACTTCTAGAATAAATCCCTCAAATGTCTAATCAAAAGTCTACAGTGGAGCTTAAAAGAAAAATATAACTAAAGTAGACAACTGAATCACTAAAGTGCATCGCCATTAACCTGTGACTCTCCTGGCACCTGGCTCGTTATCCGAAAGGGGAGGGACAGTGAGCGTCAAAGTGCTAGCGAGCAACATCACAACCAATCCCAAGGAAGAGGGCCCATTGTATACAGAAAATACAGTTAATACATATATACATAAAATCATTTATCCTAACAATAAGAGGAAATTACAACACGAGCATAGGTACGTCGAGCGAAATAATCCAAACAAGGAGACCATCATGTATATACCTTGTAGCTCAAATTGTAAATCCCTAACTATAAGAGGATTTTAGTATTTAGGAAATTACAACACGAGCATAGGTACGTCGAGCGAAATAATCCAAACAAGGAAACCCTCATGTATATACCTTATATCTCAAATTGTAAATCCCTAAATACCAAACCCAGAATCTAATACAGGAACAATGATAAAAAGAAGACAAATCCATCTCATAACTTAAATACTGTGTCATGTCACAACCCACATAAGTGTCATGTCTAGCCTATGTAAGTGTAAGTCATACTCAAGGTTTAACAGGTGCCCAACACATAGACTAAAACTAGATGTAGTGAATGTCCAACACATGGACTGAAAAATGAATGTCCAACACATGGACTGAATATGATAAATGTCCAACACATGGACTACATAATAATTGTCCAACACATGGACTAAATGAAATATATGAAAAGACGCATATACACTGATGTCACACGTGTCTTGGTGTGCAAATCTAAACTCGTGTCCGCAAGTCATCTCACATGTAGAGATACAAAATAAACATAAATTTATAATATCAGATATTCGAGGTGACTCCTCGTTCACATAGAAGCACGCAATGATAGTAAACATGTCTAAACAGTTTCGATTAAAACGAAACAACCCGAACATATCCAAACTGAGGAAAAACTAGAAATTTCCTCATCAGTCGACTCATGAGTCGACTGGGATCATCGGTCGACTCATTGGTCGACCAGAAAAATAGAAAAGAAAACTATAAATTTCCCGTTAGTCAACTCATTGGTTGACTCATCAGTCGACTCATAAGTCGGCTGATAAGTCGATTGATTGGTCGACTGAGCAGAAAATTCCTAGTTTTCTGCATACGTTGATTATCTGCAAAAATAATTCAACCTAAAGTTCCTCTTCATCATTTCTAGCAATATAAATATGATTCTTACATATATGTACCAAACTGAAATGAAAGATTTGCATATAATTACTTATATTAAAACCCTAATCATATATATACATGTTTTAAAAAACGTATTGAAATCGATAAATCTCAAGGAAACACATGTTTAAATCTAATTCAAGATCTGGATCTACATTACAAAACGTTGGTGAGTTTTTTATTAACTGAAATATTTAAATCTTGCAACCCATATTATAAAGAATCTATCTTTATACACAAAATACATTTTAGGCTCAAAAATTCGAATTAAAACTCAATAAAAATTATACAAACAGTGGGTATAGGGCTGGGCGAGATGTTACTCGCCTCTGATGTACTGCACAACTCCTGAATCTACAAGAGAATGATCTCCTTCGCTACACTGCACAAAATTTCGTTGCAAACCCCTTCGAAACTCCTGCAAATCGCCAAAATCCGAGCTAGGGGTTTGAGAGGGGAAGAGAGGGGCTAGGGTTTTGTGAGATCTGATGGGTTTTGGGGTTGGTTTCGGGTAAAAGAAATTATATATGAGCGGTCACACCCGAAACAAAACCGAACAGACCTGCAAACTAAAAGAAAAACTGGAAATCAGCCCATCAGTCAACTCATAGGTTGACTCATAAGTCGACTGAGCAGACATTTTCCAGATTTGTGCGTGTTTTGCTTATTTGCCAAAACCAATGCACAAAACTCTATAAAAATACACTCATACATCTCTAATAACTTGTTATCCTGTATATCCATGACCTCAAGTTATTTACCACAATAGAATTATTTATCACCAATAATTCACATATCTTCATAGCAAAAAAATACGGGGTTTACATGGGCCACTTGGCAATGGCTGATGAGCATGCGGGCTACTTGGAGGTGGCTGGTGAGAACGCGAGCCACTTGGAGGTGGTTGATGAGTGCCTGGGCCACATGGAGGTAGCTGATGAGCGCACGGACCACTTAGTTTGCCATTCTGGTGGCTTGTTGCTATGTCATTAACGATTCACCAATTCGCTTTATGCGTTTGTCGGCGTCAGATAATTCTTCTTGATTCGGATAATAACATTCATCGTCTTCTCTCCATCTCGAACTACGTGTGGGAACCTATAGGTAATTTTGGACGTCTATAGATACCCCCTCTGTAGCGTTTTAGTCTCGTTTCTTTTATAGAAGAGCCTGAAATACTTTGGATGTTATAGGCCAAAACTTCAGTCGGTGTAAAAGGACCTATAATTAGCTTCAGTTCTTGACTTCTTCAATTCTCAGTCTATTCAGTATTTTGTCGAATAGCCGAAATTCTTCCGACTCTACATTTATCGTCTGACCATTGTTGAAGTCTCGAATTAAAACCGGTGTGTTGATTTCTGATTGTAGCTCATGTCGTTGAGTCGACGTTGAACTGATTATCTTCGTCAGGGATTCGTATCTGAGTTATAGTTGAACCCCCTGGGATTATCCTTTGTTTCGGAGTTAATCTAAGCATTATTTTGGCGAGAATTGATGATGCGTTGACTGGCGTTGACTTTGATTATAACGCATTGACCGACGTTGACCTTCATTACAACAAGTTCAAAGTCTTTTATGGAAACTTCGGCTGGAATTGATATTCTCCCGGGTGTTCAAGCCACGAGAATAACTGATGAAGCTGGTGCGTTAGTGACTATCGTGCTTATAGAATTTTTGGCAAACCTTTAGCTATAAACGGGTTTGACGAGCCTTTACCGACTACCGTTTAAGTCGGGCTAGCATGCGAATTGTTTAAATCCGTTTCACAGATGATGTTATGCTAAAAGAATGAACTCTCTTAGACTTGAAGCTATGATATTGAATACATAGACTTCGTCATTTGTCGTGAACGCATGTTAGACACAGACTTTAGGATTTTTGGCAAACCCTCAGCCATCAACAGAGTTTATATGCCTTTAGCAATTACTGTTTGAATCAGGCTTGCATATGAATTATCTAAATCCATTTCACATGTAATGTTGTGCTAGGAGAATGAACTCTCTTAGACTTGGTTCTATGATATTGAATACATAGACTTCGTTATTTGTTGGGGAAAGACTAACCGGCAATGCGTGTTAGGAATAGACTTATATCTATTCAGGGATTGAGATAACATCCCCCAAACCACAGACTTTAGGATTTTTGACAAACCCTCAGTCATCAACGGATTTGATATGCTTTTATCGATTACCGTTTTAATCGGGCTTGCATAAGAATTATCTAAATCCGTTTCACATGTGACGTTGTGCTAGGAGAATGAACTGTCTTAGACTTGGTGCTATGATATTAAATACATAAACTTCGTCATTTGTTGGGGAAAGACTAACCGGCAACGTGTGTTAGGCATAGCTTATATCTATTCAGGGATTGAGATAACATCCCTCAAATGTGAATCCTGGCGTTCTTTTTATAGAGAAAGGTTAATCGGCAACGCATGTTAGACGTTGACTTATCTCTACTTAGGATTCGAGATAAAATTTCTCGTGCGTGTAAGGCACGGATTTTGGCGTTATTAATAATGGTCTGCCACGATGTTGAATACGTGGGCTTTTGTCCTTTTTACGGTAAAGAACTAACCAGCAATGCGTGTTAGGTGCTGATTTATCCCTACTTAGGATTCAGAATAAAATTCCCCGTGCGTATCAAGCATGGGTTTTAGCGTTATTAATAACGGCCTGCCACGATGTTGAATACGTGGATTTTTGTCCTTTTTTGTGGTAAAAGGCTAACCGACAACGCGTGTTAGGCGCTGAATTATCCCTACTTAGAATTCGGGATAAAATTCCCTATGCGTGTTAGGCATAGATTTTGGCGTTATTAATAATGGCCTGCCACGATATTGAATACGTGGGCTTTTATCTTTTTTATGACGAAAGACTAACTGGTAACGCATGTTAGGCGCTGACTTATCCCTACTTAGGATTCAGGATAAAATTCCTCATGTGTGTCAGGCACAGATTTTGGCGATATTAATAACAGCCTACCATAATGTTGAATACGTGGGCTTTTTTTCTTTTTGTGGTAAAAGACTAACCAGCAATGCGTGTTAGGTGCTGACTTATCCCTACTTATGATTCAGGATAAAATTCCTCATGCGTGTCAGGTACAAATTCTAGCGTTATTAATAACGGCCTACCATGATCTTGAATACATGTGTTTTTATCCTTTTTATGGTAAAAGACTAACCGGCAATGCGTGTTAGGCGCTGACTTATCCCTACTTAGGATTCAGGATAAAATTGACCATGCATGAAAGGCATGAGTTTTTGGTGCTACGGTGTTGAATACGTAGACTTGGTCGTTTTCACGGGAGTGGACCACCATGTAGCATGTATTAGATGCAGACTTATCTCTGTTTAGGGATCAAGATAAAGTTCCCCATGTGTGTAAGGCATGGATTCTGGCATGGATTCTGGTGTCTTCTCTTGGGGCAAAGACGAACCTGATGCTAGAGAGGAAAATTTTTATATTCTATCTCCATATGCAAAAGAAACTCAAAGTGGAATCGCCACTTTAAAAATTCAGATAACCCTAACTATCGTTAGGTTTGATTACCAAATCTGAAGGTGGATTTCTCGTTTATCGAGAGGGAACCCTAGTTTTGGCCCTAATTATAGGAAGGTTTGACCAAGTGGGAGGTTTGAGACGATCCTAACTATAGGAAGGTTTGATCGGTCGATTTAAAAGTGGACCTTTCGTTTATGAAAGGAATCGAGAGAGGATTTTGGCTTTGGTCCTAACTATAGGAAGGTTTGACCAAGAAACAGTAGGAGTGAAGATACAACTAACACTGGGAATGTTGACTCGCACAGATCAGTTAGTGGGTTTTTTTAGTGTCAAGGGGCTAGGACTTAACACGAAGGGGTTTGATGATTGCCATGGATCAACATCTTGAATTTTTGAATACCGTGTTGAGACTTTGACATTGGGAGTGTTAAGTACACCAACATAGTGGGAGTTTGGATGGACTCAGCTGAAAGAATTTTGGTGGACCTACTATCAGTTAATTTGATCAGTGAGGGACTTTGTGGTCGAGGACTGTGAATCTTCAAGCACTCCATAGTTACACTATGGGGGTTTCGCGAGGGAAGATTGACCGGATGAAGTTATTGAATCTTATATCGACGAAAGAGTGCTCGGAAAATCACAATGGGTGGGTTTTAATCATCTTGGAAATGATTAAATAGCCATGGTGGGAGGTTCTTAATCATAATTAGGAATGAATTCCGATGACTGGTTTTCACCATGAATAATCGGTTTTGGGTTATCCTTAAGAATGCCATGTGTAGTATCCTTCCGGAACTTCCTTTTGGAATGCATTGAGGTATCCCACCTCCAGCTCTATGGCGAACCAGAATCCAATTGTATTCGATCACATTATTAGGTTATCCTTAAGAATATTAAGAGTAATATTCCCCAGGAACTTTCTGCTATTGGAAATAAGGGAAATAGTTTAACCTTGTATACCCGTCGGAGGAATAGGGAGAAGTAGTTTATACTCTTATACTTGTCGGAGTCTTGGAATGAGAAGTTTATACTATTATACTTGTTGGAGTCTCGGAAGGAGCAGTTTATACTCATATACTTTTCGGAGTGAACCATTCTCATTCGGCTCATTTCGGCGTTATGATGTCGGCGTCAACCAAAGCTTGAATGTTATTTTTGAGAGAGAAGTAAGCCTTGATGGGATGAAGGATCCTCCTGTGGTACGCGTAGTACTTTGGATCCAAAGTGTTATTAGCTTCCTCCTAATTCGTAATAGGTGGCAGCTTAATTTTGTTGTTTTCAAGGAGGTATTTGAAGATAGCCGGAACCTGTTCATCCTTGAAGGAGTACTCATTTTGAAGTCTCAAATTTGGGGTCCTTCACTGCTTTTAATGTTGGTGTTGTGACATCTGATTAGCATCAACAGTTGCTACAGGTACCTTTCCCTTACCATGAGAAGCAAAATTTGAGTTCGGGGGTTTAATCGTCGGGTGGCCTCTTTTAAGCTTTTTTCTTTTGAGAAAGCATTCGGCCTGTTCCCCTCGTAGTTTTAATTCTTTTCATGTTATGGATGGTACAACCCCCAGGGCTTCCAAAACGTTAATGGAAAGGTTATTATGGTAGGTTTGGAGGATGAATTCCTCTGTGACCGAATCTCAGCAATTTATCGCCTTGTTGCGGAAGCGTTTAACAAAACTATCAACTAACTCCCTATCCTTTTGCTTTTCATCCAAAAGGGCTCCGATCGACACTTCAGTGTCATCGTCGAAGAAGTTGTTGAGGAATGAGCTCTCCATACGTCCCAATTGTTGATACTTCCTAGCTTGAGATAGTGATACCAATCGAAGGCAGCTCCGCGAAGGGTGCCAACGAATGACCGGACTATCAATGATTCATTACCGGAGATCACACCCAGGTAGGACTTGAAGTAAGTCAGGTGTTGAGTGGGTGAGCCCTTTCCATCGAACGGTGTGAAGTTAATTAGATTAAACTTTGCCGGATATGGGATTGACTCCCACTCCCTTGGGTAGGGACATGGAATACCCGTTTTCCTTACTTCTTGAGTGGACATTAAGGTATTAACCTTATTCTCCAACTCTTTCATCATCTCGTCCTCACCTGTATTCTTCTTCGGGCGATTTCAGGGAGGAATAACTAGACCACCCCTAACGTTATCATCCTCGATAGGGCCACCCCCAGCATTTTGGTCAACAGGAGGGGTATCAGCGTTGATATTTTCTTCAATGTCTGAATCACTATCTTCTTGATTGGTAGCGTTGTGACAGTTAGATTCACCAATCTGATTTGATAAAGCTTGAATATGTTAATCATACAGTTCCCTTATCCGTTACAGTCATTTCCATTTTGAATTTGAAATTCTCTTTCTGCTTGGTTAGTGCGTCTTCGAGGATTTTGGCCATTTGTTCAGCGTTGATCATGAACACCTCATGAGATTGTCCTGTGGTGGACACTGTATTGTCAGAAGTGATCACGGAGTTGGCATCTAATATTTCCTCCTTCGAGGAGTGTCCTCTATCCGGTCTAGGTCGTCTAGTTCCTGACCGTAACCAAGTGATGCGCTGAGATGCCTCCGAGAAAGAGTCAGGACTGTAACATCTTAGCGATTTTCCTTTATCGGCCACATTGATGGTAACTTTTGGAAGCTCGTCATCATGACCGGCAGATTTTTTTTCTTATAGAAGTATCTTGATTTAGATTGGGACACTTCGATGGAGATTCTTTTGAATACCGAGACCCTCAGTGGAGCGGTCCTGGGGCAGCTACACTCTGATAATACTTCCCTGATTAACCCCTCACAAGGATAGTGAGAGTCTGATTGTGGGGTACTTCTCTTTCAAGATTTTTTCGTACCCCCAGCCAGATAGTACAACTCATCAACTTTGTGATTGGAGCAACCTGTCGGCTATTGGTTTGAGAGTCTAGGTATAACGTTGTCGTTCGACATACATGTTTTCTTCTTAATAGGTAACGCCTTATTGGCGTTCACAGAAGTCGTGCGTTTGGGACCACTCCCTCATGAGGGTGCATCCTTAATGGACTCCTGGTCTTCTACACGCACCACCAAGCGGGCTGTTATAGGAATGGTCTTATGCACGGTGCACGAACATGTACAATGAGGTGTCCCAATTTGTTTGGAGGTGGCGGGATACCTTTGAGCAGTAGATGGCTTGGCGAGAGGACGTGTACGACCCCCAGTCTGTGGAACTACTCGAGTTTTGTTTATGGGAGCTTTGCCTCGATCTTCGTATAAAGGACTAAGGTGATCTGCCATCATAATATTGAATTTTGATAGGTCAACACTATCGTGGGAATTCACCGAAGGTACGGGAACAGTCGGAATAGGAACGGGGCCTGTCAGAAACTCAAAAATAGTCGCGGGAGGTGAGGCGAATGCCGGCCAGGTTGACCTGGCTCGACCATGGCACGGGCCAGCTTGAGGTGGCTCGGCCTTAGCCAAGCCACCCTTTGCCAGCTCGGCCTTGGCCGAGCCACCATTGGCTGGCTCGGCCTTTGGGTGTCTCAGCACTTGTCTGAATCGCTGTTTTGGATTTTGGCCTCCATTCTTGACGTGGTTTTAGTGGTTTCTTAGCCACCTTGTCCTCCTTCATGTCTTGAACCTTTCGTGCTAAGGCACACACGCGTGCGGTACATGCGCAGTGCTTTTGGATGCGCTCCTCGAGAGTTGAATGTGTCCTTTTGACATAGACCCATTCATTAGCTGGTGGCTTAGAGGAGGGGCCATTTGCTTGCTGTTGAGGTGTTTGGTGCTCCCTAAACTTTAGATCCGCATGATAACGAATCTCATCAACTGGCTCCAAGGCCTTGGCAAGCTGACGTGTGAGGCGTTGGTGTTGCCTCTGGCGAGCCCTCTTTGTCAGAATTAGCACGCCTTTGTTAAACAACTCCTGGACTAAGTAGGAGCCGTTGTGATCTGAAACCTTGACTTTATTGGATGCCGGAGGGGCGTTGCGAGGGGATGCCGTAGCAACAATTGTGTGAGAGTCACCCTGAGCCTTCTTAGCTGCTGATATCTTTTATACTTGCAGGACGAGGAAGATCTTGAAGAGGATGAGGAAAAGTATTCATCAAACTTGGCCTGGTCGAACTCGTACTCGACCTCTTCTTCAACCGAAATCTTGATCTGTGGTTGCGGCATGGCAGCCTCAGCAGAAAGACTATTAGCTCCTATTATGGTCGCCAGCGTGTTTATGTCGAAAATTGATTTCTTCATTGTCATTGAAGTTGTTACAATTGTTTATCGATTACAAATTTAAAAAATAAAAAAGTTGATATTTTTATAATATCTTCTTACACAATGAAAAAATAAATAAATATAATCTCCTTAAAACACATGCAGAGGATGTTTATGACCCGCTGCTTCGCGTAGGATCTTTGTCTGTATCGGAAACGCGTTAGTCCGTGGATCATCACGGATCAGATCCGGTTGACAGTGATAGTTTAATGCTATTGCTTTACAAAGGAAACAACCACAGAAGTGATAATTTTGACCAAGTGAGATTACGACTCTTCTCGAGATCAAAACCAAGTTTGATCCGGAGAAAAGGGGGTACGGGCCTCAGATCCTTCGAATACCTTTTTCTTTATACTGAAGTTCGCCAAGATTGGCTAGCCCTTCTCTGGAATTCATGCTCCACTCTTTAATTTGACAGCACCTCACCCTTTGATTTCAGATCCCCAGAAATGAAGGCCCTAGGCTTGTATTTATAGGCTTCGGTTGCAGCATTTTAGGATAAGAATTGATGATTTGACCTTATCCATAGTTAATAACAATTTGACCATGTTTAGAGATAGATTCAAAACAGTTTGGAGGCTCTAGAACAGAACAATCCTGCGAAAACAGTTAAAAACCATTAAAAACATGTTTTCGGCATTTTTTGGTGCGAGCCACCATCTGGTGGCTCGGAACTATGCGAGCCACCAAATGGTGGCTCGGCCTTGGGCAAGCCAGTTTGTACCATCTTGGGTATTTTAGTTCTAACTCTCTCATATGGTCTCGGAATAAGATGACACCGCTAGAAAATGGGGTTTTGCCTACGGAAATATAGCGACATAAGTTTCCGTCGCTATAACATTACATATAGTGACAAAAATTTCCGTTGCTATATTTTCGTTGGCAAAACTTTTTTGCCGACGGAATTAGATGTATTAGCGACGGAAATTTTTCGTCGTTTTAAATTTCTCAACAGGATTTTAGCAACGGAAAATTTTCGTCGCTAAAAACATCTTTGGCGACGGAAATGTCCGTCGCTAAAGAAGTTTTCAGGGAAAAAACTAGGCGCGGGCTCTCTCAAAGTACCACTCTCCCCCCATCAATCTCTCTTTCTCTCTCCCCCTCAATCTCTCTTTATCTCTCCCTTATATACTTCTCTCTGCCTCTCTCTCGTTGGCCGACGCCGGCGATCGTTGGTCGGCTGGCCGCCAGCGTCGGCCGACGAGAGAGAGATAGAGAGAAGGTTATGTAGGGGAGAGATAAAGAGAGATTTATTTTTTTTAGTTTTGAATTTATTAATTATAATTTTTAATTACAATTAGAGTTTAATTTTTGCAAAATAAAAAAATTATGGAAAAAACCTAAACCCTAATTAAAATGTTCATTTTGATGAAATTATAACATAAAAAAATTAAATTTAGTACCGGTTATGGTTAGAGTTAGGGTTAGGGTTAGACGAGGGTTAGGGTTAGGGTTAGGGTTAGACGAGGGTTAGGGTTAGGGTTAGGTGAGGGTTAGGTTTAGGTTAGGGTTAGGCGATGGTGAGGGTTGGGGTTAGGGTTAGACGAGTGTTAGGGTTAGGGTTGGGTGAGGGTTAGGTTTAGGGTTAGGTGAGGGTGAGGGTGAGGGTGAGGGTTAGGGTTAGGGTTAGTGTTAGGGATAGGGTTAGGGTTAGGGTTAGGTGAGGGTTAGGGTTGGGTGAGGGTGAGGGTGAGGGTGAGGGTTTGGGTTAGGGTGAGGGAGAGGGTGAGGGCGAGGGGTTATGGCGAGGGAGAGGGTGAGGGTTAGGGTTAGGGGTATGGCGAGGGTGAGGGGTTGGTTATGTTTGGGTGAGGGTGAGGTTTAGGGTTAGGGTTTGGGCGAAGGAGAGGGCAAAGTCGGGGGTTATGGCAAGGGCGAGGGTGAGGGTTATGGTGAGGGTGAGGGTTAGGGTTAGGTGAGTGTTAGGGTTAGGTGATGGTTACATTGAGGGTTACAGTGCATAGGAACTGTACACACATATTTTCAAGCCGTAGAATTCACCATCCAATAAATACTATATATAATCTCTTTATTTATCGGTCACATACGCGTACGAGATGGTTGGCGGATACGAGACCATCGTGTTCGGTCGGAACAACCTTTTCGTACGCGTATGTGATGGGGGGGACTTATATATAAATATTTATTGGATTTGTCCAGTGTGGACGGGTTAGGTATGTAAACGTGATGTGTATATGTATTTATGTGTGTTCTTGTGTACTTTCATTTTGTCAGTTTCGGCGGTGCTTACTCGTTGTTCTTCATGTACAATGTCGGAGGGATATGCAGGAGTATATCCTTCCCACTACAGTATACTCGGACAACAGCGGGTAGGTGCTGCCAAAATTTTAACGAAATGATAGTACACTTGAACACATATAAATACATATACACGTCACGTTTACATATCTAATGGGATAAAAGCCTTCCTCTGATAGTCGGTCACACACATTTGTCCTAAATTAAAATGATATATGTAAGGATATGCTCACTTCTATTAATTTTTAAATTCTAGATGCGGACATTTCCTAACAAATCGTTCATGAGCATACCACATGATCGGAGGCATCTAGACACCCGATACAAGGATGGAATAGAAGCCTTCTTAGCCTACTCTGACACCAATCCTCTACAGTCGCTGAGTGGGTTGATTTTCTATCCTTGTAAGAATTGCGAGAATGGTAAAATGCTTACTAGGAGTGACGTAAGTTTCCATCTGTCAATCAATGGATTTGATAGCTCTTATGTATTTTAGAGTCATCACGATGAAGGCGTCCCGGTGATGCAATTAGAGGAAGAGTTCACTGATGTCGACAATCCGACAGTTGACACGACTGAAAATGTTGGAAGATATTCTTGTCACGCCGTCTTTGAGTGATGCCAACACTACTGATATGTTTCAAGATGTAGACTGATTGATAAGACTTGTTGAAGAAAACGAGTCACCGTTATATGAGGGGTGCAAGGAGTTCACAAGGCTTTCTTTTATGCTGAGGCTTCTTCATATCCAAACACTTAGTGGTATGGTTGTTACACATTTTGAGATATTATTAGACTTGCTCAGGAAAGTCATTCCAGGTGGTGAGAAGAGCATCCCCACAACCTCTTACGAAGCTCACAAGATTGTTGATACGTTGGGGCTTAATTACAAGAATATAGACGCATGTCCTAATGACTGCATCCTGTACAATAAGGGTAATGAAGCTCTGGAGGAATGTCCGACGTGTCATGTATCACGCTGGAAAGAACATACGAGCACATCCGAAGGCGGTTCATCCAATAAGTAGAGCAGAATCCCTATGAAGGTTCTTCGATATTTTCCAATCATTCCTAGGCTACAGAGGTTTTATGTCTGTCGAGCTGGCTGAGAATATGCGATGGCATTCGACCGACCACAAAGAGGACGGGAAACTAAGATATCTGGTTGATGGTGAGGCATGGAACCACATCAATCGTATATACCCCAACTTTGGTAAGGAGTCTCAGAATATTAGGTTGGGGCTTGCTAGTGACGGATTTAATCCGTTTGGATTAATAAGCTCCGCTTGGTCTGCCTAGCCAGTGTTACTGACACCGTACAACCTACCACCGTCGATGTACATGAAACAGCCATACATGATACTGTCACTCTTGATCCCTGAAAGATATTCTCCTGGAAATAACATTGACGTTTTCCTCCAATCATTAATTGACGACCTGAAGCTTCTCTGGGAAGAAGGTGTCAACACTTATGATGCTTATGGTAAGGAGTCTTTCTGTATGCGGGCAATGGTCATGTGGACAATTAATGACTTCCCGGCATACGCTAACCTATCTGGATGGTCGATGAAGGGTCAGATTGCTTATCCGGTTTGCATGTCAGACTATGAGAAAAAGTTTCTGAAATACAGCCGTAAATTTTGTTATTGGCAACACAGAAGATGGTTGTCTACAGGCACAAGTTTAAAAAGTTAATAGGAAAGTTCGACGGTAATCCAGAAAATAGATCAGCACCACCAAGGCTGACCGGGGAAGAAATATTTGAGCATAGGTACGAACAAGTAAGGCGTAGATGTCCTGAACTGAAAGGTATGAATAGATTTTTATAGTTTATCTGTTATTATTTTAAATTTTAATAGCAAATATGGATTGATTCATTGTTTTATTCGATTAATTGTTTCATAGGTATCATGCAACCTCCTAGGTGCGACCGCAATGCTACCAGGGAACAGAGCCTCATCTATGATATTCATCGTAGGGCCGTGATCCGATGGGAAAACGGAGTGCCTCTCGGGACCTTTGCCAATACTTTCAACGATTTCCTCGCTGCGGTAGCCAGGAGACATGATTTCTTCAATATTTTTTTAACGTGGAAGTCGCAGCGGATTGATGCACTAGTGGCTTGTTGGAGATATATATGTGTGAGTCATTTATTTTAATTTTTATCATTATTATTTATTAGTTTATTATTATGTTTAATACACTGATTTGTATCTATTTTTTTATATGTTGAAGCG
The DNA here is from genome assembly GCF_001876935.1 of Asparagus officinalis. Lineage (NCBI taxonomy): Eukaryota > Viridiplantae > Streptophyta > Magnoliopsida > Asparagales > Asparagaceae > Asparagus > Asparagus officinalis. The sequence continues at coordinate 26,217,665 of NC_033798.1, forward strand.
ATTTTTCTTTCTTGACGATAATATTTGTGCCTGGACTTACTGTTTCACGCAAATCAATTTATCATTCAAGAGATGACGGTTTGAGGTGAAGAAAAGATATTTTGTTCAAATAACAGAAGATTGGGAGCGATTCTGGCATCTTGATGAGCATGTGGATGGAGTAGATTTTTCTGTACTTTGCGATTACTGGGACATGACTGAAATTCAGGTATTATTGAAGTATATATTTTTAATTGAGAGTTTGAATTTCTATATTGTTTTGATTTGACATTGTTTTGCAGGCTCAAGCTAAAATAGCAAGGAGGAACCGCAACGCACCCCGCAGTTACGAGCATCACGGGTGCTCCAGGTCCTTCAGCCAGCATTATCATCAATTGAAGCGTGAGGTACATAATATATTAGTTTTTAAATTGTCAAGTTGAGTATAATTTATGTGTTATGGGTTAATAATATATTTGAATAAAATAGGGAAGGGGAGATCTCAGATATTTTGCAGATCGTATTCTGACTTTCTGGAGCCTGAATTACACCGATGAAGAGAAGAAAGCAAAGAATAAGGATCTGGCTGTAAGTAGCAGTTCATTTATATATTCAATTTTATAACAATGCATCATTAGTAAGTCGACTTGCCCGGGTTGTTTTGATATATCGCAGGAGAAATTACATGCTAAGGTACAGGAGCAAATGACTCAGTCTCAGGTCGGTTCTAACACTCTAAGTAGAGAGGAGGAGGACTCTATCATCGAGACGATCATTGGACCTAGTAGGAAGAACAGATACCGATGGAGAGGATCCGAGCAGAGGCCGCACGAGTCTAGTAGCACCTACGAGTCTGCAGCACCACCAGGAACACCAGGAAGCAGTTCATATCAAGACTCAATGGAGCAGTGATTGAAAGCAATTGAAGATTGGCAGTCACAGCAAATAATATATCAGCGGATTGCAGAGAAAGAACGGAGGCACCGGGAGTAGAGAGAATTGGAGTTCACACAATTCATATCGACTCTGCCTCAGGAGGCTCAGGAGGCATATAAGAGACAGTTTATATCGGATCAGGTAATATATATACTTTACTTTTTTTAATTAAATGAATTAAATATATAATTCTTACTTAGTTATGAATTTTCTTTGTGACTAAATGATATCATACACACCGATACACACTGATACAAGCTGTTACACACAAACCCTAACTCTAATCCTAACACAAAGCCCAAAATATATACTTATAATATTTTTATGTGATGGTGGTGTTGATGGTGCGTGCGTGCGTAGTGGTGGTGGTATTGGTTGGTGGGTTGGTTGGTTGGTTGTGGTGTTGTGTTGTGGTGGTCGTTATGTGATTGGTTTGTGGGGGGTTTGGTCGTGGTGGGGGAGGGGGAGGAGTGGGGATTGGGTGGTGATGGTGGTGATGGAGGAGGAGAGTGTGGTTGGTTGGTGGGTGGGGTTGGGGGATTTATGGTGTTGTTGTCGTTGTTGTTGTGTTGTGTTGTGTTGTGTTGTATAGTATTGTGTTGTGTTGTGTAGTATAGATGTTATGTTGTGCTGTGGTGTTGTGTTGTTGTATTATTGTATTGTGGTGTTTTGGTGTTGTGTTGTATTGTGTTGTGTTGTTGTGTTGTGTTATGGTGTTGGGGGAATTATATTTATATTTGCACACTCTTATTAACGGTTATACACCCTCGTTAACGTTTGATTTATATTTGCAGACCGGGACTTCTTCACAAGGTGCAGCCGGGGGTAGTCATAATGTAGCTGGTGTTGAGGATGATGATGATGATCAAGAGGATTGATTGTAATTAATTTAACTTTGAAAATAATTTCTTGTGTTGTATAAAGAATATTTATTATGTACGTGTCGGGAAACTTTTATTTGTTTTTATTGAAATATATGTGTGATATATGCGTGGGATTAAATATTATACTGCTGATTGAACAGTGTTTTTAAAATTATTATCGATATTGTACATGGTTTTTAAAATTTTTAAAATATTTTTTTAAAAAATAGTTGTTATTATTAGCGACGGATTTTCCGTCGCTAAATATATATTTAGTAACGGAAAACGGACATGGGAAAAATTTAAAAATAATAAATATAACTTTTAACGATGGATATTCCGTTCCTAATAACATTTTTAGCGATGGATTTTTATATATTTAGCAACGGAAAACGGATACAGAAAAAGAATTTTAATAATAAATACAACCTTTAACGATGGAAAAAGAATTTTAATTTTTTTAAAAAAAATACGGCCACGAAAAAACTATCGCTAATATCTCGTCACTGAATTTTAGTGACAGAAAATCCGTTGCTAAAAGTGATTTTAGCTACCCTCAATGTGCGGACGGTATTTTGGTGACGGAATTTGTTTTTTTCCGTCGCTAAAAGTTTTAGCGACGGATTTGTCCGTCGCTAAAAGTCATGTTTCCATTAGTGTGATTCAAGATGCGTTAGAAAACTAACGAAAAGACCTACAACTTTTGTCTTTTGAACTTTTCCAGAATCAAATCGCATCATGATCGAAATATCAGTTCTTTGTGCGAGCCACCAAATGGTGGCTCGGCACTGTATGAGCCAGTTTGTATTTCCTTGGGTATTTTAGCTCTAACTCTCTCGTCCGATTTCAGAATGAGGTGATTCAAGATGCATTGGAAAGATAATGAAAATTCCTACAATGTTTGTCTTTTGAGTTTCTCCAGAATTAAATTGTATCATAGCCTAAAACTCAGTTTTTTGTGTGAGCCACCAAATGGTGGCTCAGCACTGTGCGAGCCAGTTTGTACTTCCTCGGGTATTTTCGCTCTAACTCTCTCGTCCGATCTCGAAATGAGGTGATTCAAGATATGTTAGAAAGTTGGTGAAGAGACCTATAACTTACAATGGGCGAACCGCACATGGTGTGGGTGAGACACATATTGTGTTTCGCCCCTTTTAGACGAAACACAACTCCTGGCCGAGTTGTTTTGTCATTTCGCGTATCATGTTGACTCGTACGCTTTACCGATTTGCTTCATACATTTTGCTAATTTAGAGGTGGCCGGTGAGCATGTTGGCCACTTTGAGCTAGCCTGTGAGTGTGCATACCACTTGTAGGTGGCTGATGAGTGTATGGGCCACTTGGAGTTGGTCGGTGAGCACGCGGGCCACTTGACGGTGGCTGATGAGCGTGCGGACCACTTGGAGGTGGTTGATGAGTGTGTGGGTCACTTGAAGGTGGTTGATGAGCATGCGGGACACTTGGAGGTGGCCGGTGAGTACGCGGGCCACTTGGTGGTGGCTGATGAGCATACGGGTCACTTATAGGTGGCCGGTGAGCACACGGGCCACTTGGAGGTGGCTGATGAGTACCCGGGCCACATGGAGGTGGTCGGTGAGCGCATGGGCCATTTGGTTTGCTATTCTGGTGGCTTGTTGCTACGTCATCAACAATTCATCGATTCGCTTCATGCGCTTATCGGCGTCAGATAATCCTCCTTAATTCGGATAATGACGTTCATCGTGTTCTCTCCGTCTCGAACTGCGTACAGGAACCTACAGGCAATTTTTGATGCCTACAAATAATGCGGAACAAATTAAGAATAGATCCAAACTGAAAAAAAGAGATTTTTACCTCTAACTGAAACCCTAACAAGGGCCTCCAAAAGATCACCCCACACAACGGAAACAAGATCGACAAATAGGAAAAATCCCATCTTTATCACCAACTGAAGCCCTAGACGAACTTCTAAAGCGATCTACTCCTCCAATTAGCTAGCCCAAGCATAGCTCAAGCTCTGATACCACTTGTTGTGTGCACGGAAGCCACCAAACCTATGTGCTTCGAGAAACCAAATCAAACAAATGCCAAGAGAAGGCCAAACAAACTAAAATAATGACACAAACACAAACAACCAATTTTAACGTGGTTCGACAAGTTGCCTATGTCCACGAGGCAAGAAGGGGATGAGTTTTCACTAATAGAGAAGAAAACTACAAACTGAGATTACAAATCACTCGAACTCACCAATTAATCTCACAAACAAATCATTAATTCTCTCTAAACAAAACCCTAACCAATAGCTCAGAAAATACCTCTTTTCTGTGCTCTAAATATCCCCAATTCACTACTCACAAACCCTCAAAATCGTGTTCCTATTTATATAAAGAATAGAAACCCAAACAGAATCCAAATAGGAGCTCAAACTATGCAGAAAACCCAACATAAGTCGACTTATCAGGCTCTATAAGTCGACTTGGCAGAGCGAAAATCAACAACTGGAGAATAGATCATAAGTCGACTTAACAGTGTCTATAAGTCGACTTGACAGAGCCAAAACCAACAATTCCAGAACAGCACGTAAGTCGACTCGTGCACAGATACAAGTCGACTTACCATAAGTCGATTTATGCCTGTGCATGAGTCGACTTATGACACAAAATCTTGAATTTTTTCAAATTTCTCCACATCTTCTATATGCAGGATGATTTTTTTTTTAAAAAGTATTATTTTTTGGTAATGTAAAGTGAAAATTTAAAAGAAAAACACACCCACAACATGAGGTGGTATAGCACTATTTAGTACTATTATAAAAGTATGTCTCTCCTACAAAAAAAATTCAAAAATGCCTCAACAATTATAGGAAACGTTCAATAAACAACAAATTGTAAAAACCTCAATAGGCGCCATTTATGCCTTTAAGACACACATTTTATTAGAAGGAAAGCTTTATATATAGAGCCATAATGAGAATTAACATGAGACTCTCTCATCCTCTCTTATCTTCACCTTCAATAACTTGGATAGCTAAAAGCAACAGCTTTCTTATATGTGGTTGTGAACTAACTAGCACTTCATTGCTCATCTTTGTCATTTACCTGTCAATTAAATCTTTAAGAGGTCAGGTTGGCATGTTAAAGTTATAGCACAGGTATGCTTTCACTTTCATTTGACCACTCCTTTTATCTAATGTGCACGGCTTCACTTTATCTGATGAATCAAAGTATTTTAACTAAGAAATTGAAGAAACTAAGTAAGTTCATGTCTAATAATGTGCATATTAGTATTATATTTTTGTTTTATTAAGAAATAACAGTGCATCAGCCCAAAATATGCTAGCTTTATCTATCAAAATTCATTTCTTTTTACTAGTATAAAGCACGTGCATTGCACGTGGACGTCCGTTTTGATTTAAAACTTTGAAGAAAAGTATGACAAAAGTTTTAAATATTACATGGTACATGAGTCCTAATTGTTCTTTTTTTAATAGTAAAATAGTCGCCTCATTGTTGGATTTTTTTTGTCAAAACCGCTTTCCAAAATGAGTTTTCAAACTATATACATATTAACTACAAGTACTTTTTATAAATGCTTAGTAACCTAGTGGAAAATTAATGTTTTGTTATTTCAAAAGGTTCATTGTTCGAGGCTTGCCAACGGCAAACCGAGAAGTATTTTATTTTAATTAATCACTCATAAGTTCTCGTGGGCCGTGGGCCATGGGCCCGGGATCGGGGCTAGTCGAGCTGAGGCGCTAAGTGGCGCTTTGTTAGACGCACTTTGCACTTCGTCTTCATCTGATTTGCTGAGATGTGACCCTCGTATTTCGTAGTTAGGCGTCCATTGATTGTTTGTATTCAGGAGTTACTGCATACAACAGTTATAACGACATTTAGAGCAATTTAACGTATTGATGTTATAATCATAATTGCCATTGAGAATTGTAACAGTCGCATTAATTAAGGGTGACTCTTGAGCTGATCTTAGAGACATATAAATAGCACCCTTTAGGTAGTTCTTGGAGTTTGCTAGAGAACATGGAATACGAACGTCGGATCAAGGAGATCTTGACGTTATTGCGGCTGTTGTGCCGCTACTGCATAAACTGTACTCACAAGAAATTGTCCTGAAACCGAAAGGTTTTGAACCGAAAGGTTCTGAGATCAAGGAGATCTTTACCTTGACCGAAAGATCTTATAGATCGAGGAGATCTTGACAGTACTGGGTTGGTGCACACCAGGGTACTGTACTGCTATTCCTGAAAGTAGTTTGGCATTGGAATCCTTGCACCGGAGTAGGCTAAATATTGCTTTAAGCACAACGTTTCACAAACGCACAGTAGTTAAATTAAAAAAAAATTTAACTTACAGCACATCTGTTTTTTTAGTTTAATTCCAGATTTAATTAAAATTTGTAACAATCTTAAAGCAATATTTTTGATCTACAATGGATCCTGCGAGGACTCTTGGAGTGGACTGTCTCAAGTTAGAGAATTTTGATGGATCCAACTTTGAAGAAGACTCTGAGTCTAAAGCCTCTTGGGCTAAAGATAATCATTTATGCAGGAGTTATCTCTTTAACTGTCTGGCTGATCATCTGACAGATGCTTACACCAACAAGCCATCTGCAAAGGAAATCTGGAATGCTCTGGAGGCTGGCTGATCATCTGACAGATGCTTACACCAACAAGCCATCTGCAAAGGAAATCTGGAATGCTCTGGAGGAGCAATACAAGGATGAGGAGAAGCTTTCCAAGTCTCACCTCATTGATAAGTTTCTGGATTTCAAATTCGAAGACGACACTAAGGTTTTGTCACAAGTCAAAGAGCTCAAAAAGCTTGTTATGAAGCTGAAGGATGAAAAGATTAATCTTTGTCAAACCTTCATTTCTGGAGCAATTGTGAACAAGCTTCTTTCATCTTGGATGTCATTCTCCATGGATATTCAAAGAAGAAAAAGACAGGTGACTCTGTCTGATTTGAAGAGGTTCTTTCGGATCGAGGATGAGATTCGGACTTGCACGAAGAATGAGCTCCTAGCTAAGCAAAAGGCGTCTGCTAACATGGTGGTTGCTAACTCTGAGAAGGGTACCGGTTCTTCTTCTAAGAAAAAAAGTCCTTTAATAAAAAGAAAAACCATAATCCGAAGAACCTGAATGTTCATAAAAAAGATTTCAAGAAGAGCGGCAAATACTTCAACTGTGGGAAGCAATGACATTTTGCCAAAGACTACAAAGCACCAAAGAAGGGAACAACACACAATTTTAATCAAGTTGACAATTGTGAGTCTATTCTCTTCCAAGTGATAACTCCCAATAACATCTCTGGTTGGTGATTAGATACAGGTGCTACATGTTATGTCTGCTCCAACAGAGATTTGTTCTCTTTCTATGTTGCTGCCAAAGAGAACGTATCAATGGTTGATCATTCTTTGGTTCCTGTTCTTAGAACTGGGACTGTGGTGCTGACTCTCTCTTTAGGGAAGACTCTCATATTAAAAGATGTGAAACATGTTCTCTTAATTACCAAAAACTTACTTTCTGGAAGCCTGCTGTGTGATGCAGGTATGAGGCTGGATTTCCAAGGAAGAAAGGCTATGTTATCATTTAAAAATATATATTTTAGCAAAGCATATCGTACTGATGGTATGTATAAGATCAGTACTATTATACCCAACTCAGTTGTAAATGAAGTATCCTCTTCTACTTACTCCTCTGTATTATGGCAAATTAGGCTAGGACATGTAAATTATAGAAAACTATCTAGCATGTAAAAATTAGGATTACTTACGAAATATGGGGGTAACAAACCTGAGAAGTGTGAGGTCTACGCGTAAGCTAAGCTAACAAATAAGCCATTCCAAATGTCACAAGGAGCACCAACCTATTGGATCTGATTCACTCAGATACTTGTGATTTCAAGAGCTTCGTCACACGAGGCGGCATGAAATACTTCATCACCTTCATTGATGATCACTCTCGCTTCTGCTACGTATACCTGCTGAAATCTAAAGATAAAACTTCAGCAAGTTTCTCGAGTTTCGGACTCGAGTGGAGAAGCAGTTTGGACTTCAGGTGAAAAGACTCAAGAGCGACAGAGGAGGAGAGTACCGATCTAAGGAGTCAGAGGCATACTTCAAGGACTATGGAATCATTACTGAAACTACTGCTCCGTATTCTCCGCAATCTAATGGAATTGCAGAAAGGAAGAATTGTACATTGACCGAGATGGTGAATTCGATGCTAATCACATCCGGTCTACATACATGCTATTGGAGAGAGACTTTGCTAATGGCAAATTGGATTTTAAATAGAGTACCCTATTCTAAAACTGATAGTACTCCTCATCAGTTATGGTTGGGATATTCAGATCCTTTGGATAGTCTCAAAGTGTGGGGGTGTCTCACATATGTTCGAGTTCCAGATATCAGAAGGTCTAAACTCGGACCAAAGGTAAACATATGGGTGTTTCTTAGCTTTGCTGAAGATAGTGATGCTTACAAGTTCCTTGACCTTGGAACCAACTCCATTATTGAAGCTCAGGATGTAGAATTCTTTAAGGATAAGTTTATCAAAAATAAAAGTTTATTGCTCAAAGATATAGCAGAGAATGCTAGTACGTCAGATGCACCAGAGGAGCCAGTTTCGTGAGAAACTGAAAGTGTCAGTGATGAAGGAGTTACTGAACCATCTTCCAAGCGTGTCAGGAGACAGAAAGATTTTAGAGATGACTTCATCACCTATAATATGGAAGGAGACCTACAGACTTTTCAAGAAGCAATGCAGTTAACAAACGCTCTCCTGTGGAAAGAAGCTATAGATGATGAGATGGATTCATTGATCCAAAATCGCACGTGGGAGCTGGTGGATGTACCTGAAGGTGCTAGGCCTATCAGTTGCAAGTGGATCTTTAAAAAGAAGCTTCGTTCTGATGGTACTAATGAGAAGTACAAAGCAAGACTGGTAGTTAAAGGATTCTCTCAAAGAGAATGAATAAATTTCTTTGATATATATGCACTAGTTTGTAGGATCACTAGCATCAGAGTGCTTATCGCCTGGACGGCAATAAAAAGGTTCGTCATACATCAGATGGATGTGAAGACTGCCTTTCTTAATGTAGACCTCACAAAAGAGATCTATATGGAGAAACCAGAAGGACTTGATGCTCTAGCTGGTAAAGTTTGTAAACTTATTAAGTCACTATATAGACTTAAGCAGGTACCGAAACTCTGGCATGAGAAGTTCAATGGGGTTGTTCGCAACAATGAGTATCAAGTCAGTAAGTCTAACAAGTGCCTATACATCAAGGTCGCTGAAGGAAAGATGGTTGTTATCTGCCTCTATATGGATGATATGCTCATCATCGGGAGTGATTTGGAGATAGTAACATCTACCAATAAATTTTTATCAGCACAGTTCAGCATGAAAGACCTTGGAACTGTGGACATGATTCTCGGAATCAAAATCATATACTCTAAAGAGGGTACTGGATTGTCCCAATCTCATTATGTCGAGAGCATGCTAAGGAAGTATGGCTACTACGACATGCCAGAACTGTCAGTGTCGTATGATTACAACAAGAAGCTTCAACGAACACTGGAAGACCAGTAGAACAGCTAAGGTACTCAAAGATAATTGGAAGTCTTATGTACATGATGAGCTGCATAATGCCAGATATAGCATTCGTTGTAGGAATGCTTAGTAGGTTCACAAGTAACCTGGAAAGCTTCATTGGGATACTATCCAGAGATTGATGAGATAATTAAAAGAAACTACAGGTCTGGGCCTATTCTACACTGGATATCCGACTGTAATTGATGGCTATTCAGATGCGAACTGGTGCTCAGAACCAGATGAGTGCAGATCTACTGGAGGTTTTGTCTTCACCATGGGTAGAGCTGTCATCTCGTGGAAATCTAAGAAGCAAACTATGATTGCACAGTCATCGATGGAATCTGAGTTCTTTGCACTCTGTGCTGTAGGAGATGAAGTTATGTGGCTCAGTTGTATTCTCCATGACCTTCCATTGACAGAATTGTAAGGCACAATTACAATCTATTATGATAATCAGGCAACGGGTGTTGTGATAGCGAACTCATTATTCAATGGAAAGAAGTGGACCATTCGTCTGAAGCATGGCTATTTGAGAGAACTCATTTGCCAAGAAGTCATCTCGGTGATTGACGTTCGGTCTTCAGAGAATGTGGCTGATCCTTTGACTAAAGGTCTGAAAAAGGACATAGTCGAAATGATATCCGCTACAATAGGTCTCAAAGTTTTGTGAGTCTTATAAATACTTACCATGTTCATCTAATTATTAGTTCAAAACCTACACTACTAATAATAAGATTACTGGTTCAAAAGTCAAGTAAGATTTGCAAAGTTTAGTGAGTCTTACAAATACTTACCATTTATATCAAGTTATTAGTTCAAAGCTTACACTACTAATGATAAGATGATTGGTTCAAAAGTCAAGTAAGATTTACAAGTAAAATCCTATGATGTAAAGAGGTTTGCTGTTAAGCCTTAATAAGTCTAAAGTATTTTGGATGCGGGATGTTGGATAGGTAACATGCCTAAAGGACTCGTCGATGATCCTATCATATAAATGGGTTAGCTGTTAAGCCTTAATAAGTCCAAAGTATTTCGGATGCGAGGTGTTAGATAGGAAACACACCTAAAGGACTCACCTAGAATCCTATCATGAGAGAGGATGACTCTTAAGTCTTAATGAGTTCAAAGCATTTCGGATGTGTGATGTTTGATAGGAAACATGCCTAAAGAACTCACCGATACATGACTGGAGATTTGGCCGTCTCCTATGGTATCTTGTGGAAAGATACCTAGAGCCCTAGTAGAAACTAGGATATGCACAGAGTCATAAATGTGCATAGCAAAGGCAAGTGTGGTTCAAAGTGAAAACTACCACAGATGAGTTTGATCTTATATGATCGTTAGATTTTAGACATGTGTTGGTTCAAGTCTCTGCGACACCATGCATCTATTTTTTATTCAGTTGGTCTAAGGGGGGTTCAAGTCCTTGCGACATCTACCTTATGCAGAACGATAGAAACAACAGCATCATTTCACGATACTAGTTTAAAAACTTGTGGGGGATTGTTGGATTTTTTTGGTTAAAACTGCTTTCCAAAATGAGTTTTCAAACTATATATATATATATATATAATATATATATATATATATATTATATATATATATATATATATATATATATATATATATATATATATATATATATATATATATATATATATATATATATATATATATATATATATATAATATATATATATATATATATATGAACTACAAGTACTTTTCATAAATTCTTAGTAGCCTAGTGCAAAGATAATGTTTTGGTGTTTCAAAAGGTCTCTTGTTTAAGGCTTGCCAACGACAAGCCGAGAAGTACTTTATTTTAATTAATCTCTCATAAGTTCTAGTGGGTCGTGGGCCCGTGGGCCATGGTCTAATGGGCCGGGGATCGGGGCTAATCGGGCTGAGGCGCTAAGTGGCGTTTTGTTAGGCATACTTTGTACTTCGCACGGAGGCATCGAGGCTAGGTGGCACCACGAAGGATGCCTTGCAAGCTGCTTCGCAGCATGTGGACAAGGTATACATTCGTACGAGGGTGTGACCCTAATGTTCTCGAAATCAGACGAGGTTTGTTGAGATTCGTCTGATTCACAAGATCAGATGAAGTTTGCTCGTCAAATGAGGTTTACCTGTTTGACAAGGTTTTCTCGTTCAACGAGGTTCATCTGTCATACGAGGTTTGCATGTTTGACGAGGTTTGCTCGTTCAATGAGGTTCGTCAGTCATACGAGGTTCGCCTGTTTGACGAGGTTCACTCATTCAATGAGGTTCGCTCGTTCAATGAGGTTCGCCTATTTGATGAGGTTCTTCTATTTGATGAGGTCCGCCCGTTCGACGAGGTTCATCCTACAAACGATGTTCGTCTGATTTGCTGAGACGTAACACTCGCGTTTCGTAGTTAGGCATCCATTGATTGCCTCATATTCAGGAGTTACTGCATGCAGGAGTTACAATGAAATTTAGAGAAATTTAATGCATTGATGTTACAATCATAATTACCATTGAGAATTGTAACAGTCGCATTAATTGAGGGTGACTCTTGAGCTAGTATTAGAGGCCTATAAATAATGCCCCTTGGAATACAAACATCGGATCAATGAGATCTTGACGTTATTGCGACTGTTGTGTTGCTACTGTAGAAACTGTGCCCACAGGAACTTGCCCTGAAATCGAAAGATTTTGAACCGAAAGGTTCTAAGATCGAGAAGATATTTACCTTGACCGAAAGGTCTTATAGATCAAGGAGATCTTGATAGTACTGGATTGGTGCACACCAGAGTACTGTACTACTGTTCCTGGAAGCAGTTTGGCCTTAGGATCCTTACACCGGAGTAGGCCAAATATCGCTTTAAGCACATTATTTCACAAACGCACAACAGTTAAATTAAAAAAGTTTAAAATTACAGAACATCTATTTTTTCAGTTTAATTTCAGATTTATCCATAATTTCCAACACTCATAACTAAATAATTATACATTTTAGCTAAAACTATGTAGAGTAGAAATAAGCAGCCCTATATACAACTATAAGCACTAATCTGCTCATTGCATAGGCTAGTTATATGTCCTCCACTTATTCTACTATCATTTATTCACTTGACCACTGAGAAAAGCCACATTACTTTAATATGGCTTTTGAGATCAATATTCTCAAGAATTTAGGATAGTTAGAATCCCGTAGAGACTATAAAATACGTTTATTTGAATTCCTTACATCAAGTGACTATGAGTATCAAAGTATCTTAAGCTTGTAGAGTTAACTGAGAGTAAAATGATATACTGGACCGATAATATAAAATGATGAGCAAGACAACGAGGTTTCTTTTTTCGGACATGGAACTTAAAATAACCCTCATCAACATTAAAGTTGCCATTTGACCTGTAGATTTTGGGCATGCCACACCGCATATATAGTTGCAAATTTTTACATTTATATAAAAATAATAGATATTGATAATATTATAAAAGGAAAATTGATACAATCTGGTGGTCAGAATTTTTAGACATTGTGGAGAAAAATAATCGATACAAACTTCAAGATATGTACAATTAGAGCAAGTAGATTTTCATAATCAGTTGTGGGGAACATGATCCTGTGGCATACCCACCTAAACAAAAAAACCTAACATAAGTCTTTATCCTCAATAAATTTAAATAACAATTCTAATAAAATAAAGTCAAATTTAAGTGGGCAAGTTATTTCATCATACCTTAATTTTCGATTGTTTGACAATGAGAGGGTTATAACCAGAGAAACGACTTTCAAGGTTTATGTAATCAAAGAGTAAAACCCATCTTTATATAGGTTGCAAGTAAAAGCTATTAGTATTTCTAACTATAACTTAAAGAATTATGACAAAATATAGGTTTTTTGGATTCCATAACAATTGTTTTAATCTATACTATATACTAAAGTAAAACTCTTAATTGCCAATTGGCAACTTCTAGAACTTACGCCGCTTGGCAATTTTCTAGAGTTTTTGGCCATTTGGCTTTCACTTTTTCATAAAAATCCAATTAATGCTAAGGACTTTTACTTATAATTATGTTATTGTATCATGAAGGATCTGTCTCCTTAACTTCTAGCCCATTTATTAATAGTACATTCTTTTATGTTTCATAATTTCATAATTAACAAATTATCTTTTCCCAAAATGAACAGTAAAACTTAAAGTATCCATTTAGTTGTGAAATAATTAGAAAAGCTCTTTGCCTCGACATGAACCCATTCAAATTCAAATAACAATTGCAACTACTATTATTATGTCTCAAATGCTAATATATACACATTCTTGCTTTTTTAAAGTATTATTCCGTAGCGTACTCTATTCATGCATCAATCTTGACTGGATACACTTTAAGGAGAAGAATGACAATTAGCAGTTTAGCTAAAATTTTAATTTTTTTTTTCAAATATATAGGCTTTAATGCTGCATCTATTTATATCTATATCTATCTATCTATATATATACTAAAACAAAGCTGTTAGAAAGCATGTAGCATGCTTTTAGAGATTTGACCTTCAATATTTTCTCCTATCTATATCTATTGTTAGAGCATAAATGTACTAATATACTATATAATTATCAAGATTCTATTGTTAGCTGTTAACCGAAATCCTTTTCAAATTTTGTTGTTACTCTTAGAAAGTGACTGATTTTCATGAACTAAGATTTGACTAATGACCATTTATATCTCTGTCCTCTGTATATTCTATTAACAGAAAGCCCAAAATTTAATGTCTTTAAAATCTAAATTTCAATCGCAATAGATTAAGATCATTGATTAAATTAAATGCTCTTCCAAAATGTGAGAAAAATTTGTCTTTGCATATAAATTTATTATTCTGATCTCCTTTCAATTGATCATCTTCTCTAGGTAAAGGATTGTTCATCTAGATATTGAATAGATTAAACGAGAAGGTAAATATCTCCTATTGCTTCTTTTGTTTTTTTTAACTTCTTAGTTTATTATTGTATTGAGTTATTTATTGTATCATCATTTCTAGTATGAAGAACTTAACATGAACTATATATTATTCCTCCGTATGATTGATGATTGACTACATTGTAATACAGCTAAATGATTCAAATACAATTGAGTATTTGGTTAATTTTTTATATTTATTGAATACTTTCACAATATTAGAATACATAAAGATTTGTTTGGTTAGAAAATTTTGTAACATTTTTCATAGTTAGAGGGACAATTGGAGATATAACTCTGTGGGATTTTTTTAGGTATGTCCAACTAAGTTTCAATTATTTTTCTTTTTTTAGCATCTTTAATTTTTCACATATTGCTTGAGCATTTAGAGAAAATAAAGTAAAGTCTATCCAACTCAAAAAATATGAAAGTAGACTAATTTTTAAAATATTTCCGCAGCATGGCGCGGGTATAGCATTAGTTTCTCCTAAAATAAGGACTATAATTTAAATGTAACTCATGATTCAAGTATGCATAATGCATGAACTAATGGCATTTTAAGTTGACACATTATTTGCAAATGAAATAGTAGTATTAGTTTGATACATTTATCATATCAATTATCCATATATCCTATATTTACTATAATATTTGTATTTATTATATTGAGCATGTGATTTATATGTATATCATGTGATTTATATGTATTGAATGAGATTGAGACTTTATATGCAATTAATTAAAGATAAGATTGAAAAATATCAAAATCATAGGGGCAAAAAAGGAATTCAAAAGTTTTAATACTTGAATCCTCTTTTATATGTAGTATAGATATAGATATAGATAAATAGATAAATATAGATAAATTATAGAAATAATTGGTGCTATGCAAAGCTTTCAATTGATGAATTGGCTCTATATAATAACAGTTAATATGCTTGCTCTGTTGTTGAATGCAGTATTATTCATTGGGATGAAGCTCGCTTTTACCCAAAAACAATGATATCTCTTTCTTCAGTTGTCACAAATCTTAATATTAGTTTACAGGGATGAATTCTTGAAATTGTTACTTTAGTATTTCTATAATAATTGTTATCCTTACGCAATTAAGCATCTTCATTACCAATTTATTCTGTAAATCATTTTTTAATGCTTTGTTTGGTTATACGATTGGTTTGATTTTTTTTCTTTTTTTGACATGTTAAAGTGTGTTGTTATATATAATGCTTTCTTCATTATTTCTTACAAACTACGCTGAGATTGATTAATAGTTGGACCCTTAATGGTATTATAAAACAAATATGTTCCTGTGCAAACAAAGTTCCCCATACTAGTATCAAATAAATTAACTTATATGTCATATTTTAAAAAAGCTAAGAAAGCTTGTATGCCCTAGCTTTTGAAAAACTAGCTTATAAGCTCTTCTAAATAAGAAAGGTTTGACCAAAAAAATATTATCGTACACAAATACTTTTTATAGAATTTTTATCGTAAAAGGTAAAAGACAGTAAAGACTAGCATAACTTATAAGCTTTAAAGAATAAGCCCTTCCAGACACCCTCTAAAACGTTCTCAAGCAAATCCTAAGCTTTTCTGAAAAAGTCCGAGATTTTACTTAAATTCATAGTGAAATTTTGCAAGATCTATTTAATAAGAAAAGTCAAAGCAGTCTCAAATTTAATTTCAAGAAGATTGACCATGACACTTCTATTTTTTTAGTCATTTTTGCATTCTTTAAACTACCCTTCCTTTCTTAAGGGCATGTACTCATCACTCTGCGTCTTTTAATGAGTATTTTTTAAAATTCATTGATTCGTTGTTATATTATTCTAATATTTACAAAAATCATTCACAAAATTAAAGAGTCCTAGAGGATTTGTAAGAAAATTGGGTTACAATGATAGTTTCTTTAAGAATTTTTTGAAAAACTAGTGTAGAAGGTAACATGATTATTAACTGACCGTGTTTAAAAAGTCACTTCTTTATGAGATCCGTAATTTTATTATGAGTGATTCACCATTTAGGATAAATTTTATGATACTATCATGAAATATTAGGTACTTCGTACAATAATATTAAAGCATTTTTTCGAAAGGAAAATATCATGAAATTTTAAATCTGTATAAAACTAACATGCCAGTTGTTGTGTAACAAGAAATGGGGACTATCATGTGGCTATCATTAGTCCGATGCACCAAGATTAGAGGAAGAAGTCCCAAAAAAAGTTACATACTTTACCAGAACCAATCTGAATGAGCATACTACACAATTTTCTCGATGGCAATCTCCAAACAAAATAACAAAACAAATATCCATCTGAACTTTCCCCAAACTAATCTCAACTAATAAAAGTCTCGATAAAAATCATACTCTCAAACCTTATCGACACAAGAGTATTTTGTTGCACCAACCACTAAAATATGCCAAACCTGGCATTGCTCTGCCATGTCTTTCAAGTCAATCGAAGATTAAACACCCTCATACCGCTTACAACTGAACCAAATACCTATCATTTCCCACTAGTCTTACCGGCCTACCTAAACATAAATTTGAGAATAGTATTGAGAATAATTAGACACAATTTATAGTCTTACTGATCATATTATTTATATTACTAGGGAGTAAACGCACGTATTGCATAGTCATATGAATCATACTCCCTTTAAAAGCACGAGTTCGAAAAATATTTTTTAGACAAATATACCTCTTTATAGTTTGAACTACCTTATCTATAATCAAATTCTAAATTTCAATGGTCAATATTACCCTTCATTATTTTGAATATTTTATTTATATCTTAATCTATCCTAATCATAATCATATCTTATCCTAATCCTATGTGAACCATGTTTAGCTTAACAATTTAAAAAAACTAATATTAATAAAATATATAAAACATAAAAATGATATTAGTTTGTTAAGATAAAGAAATTACAAGTAGATAACATATTATAATACATGAAGTATTGCAAAAAAACGTAAAAAGTTTTAAAATTGCAGAAAAGACCCTGAAAAGTTCAAAATTATAAAAATCATCACAATGTCTCAAAACTTAAAATAAAAAAATATGAAATTAAAAAATTAACATCAGTTTGTAAAGAATTTAAAATTTACAGTTAACACCTCAATGTCTAAAAAATTATAGAAACACCCTCAAAGTTTAAATTACAGACAAGCACATTAAAATTCTAAAATTTTAAAACTTACAAACAACACAGATGAATTCAACAGATTACCATGATACACCTAAAATTTTTGACATTTAAATTTAAAATTTTTAATTAACACCCTTAATATCTCAAAAATTATAGAAACACCTTTAAAAGTTTAAATTATAAAAAGCCACCCTAAAATTCTAAAATTTGTAAATAAAATAAGATGAATTCAAGATATTACCCTTAGACACCTAAAAAATTAAAATTTGCCGAAATTAACCTTAAAATTTTAAAAATCGTAAAAAAAACTCTAAATTTTCAAAATTTTTAACTAGCACACATCAAATTCGTCGATTGGTAGACCGCTGAAATTTAATATTTTTCAAAATTAATCTATAGTTTTAATAATGTTAAAAGACACCCTTAAAATTTTAGAGTTACAAGAAATATACTAACATTTAAAAAATTACCACCAACACATGAAACATAGAATTTACAACTACCAAACTTAAAAGTAAATTTTTTAAAAAACTCTTTCAAAATTTTAAAAATTATAAATCACACCCTCAAAGTTCAAAACCACAAAAATGGGCTAAAATTTTAAAACTTGGCAAAGAAAAGTGTAATTGTTTGGTATTTTTCATATATATATATATTAAAATTTCTAATTTAGGGATTTACTATCCATTTTCAGCATCTAAGAATAGTCTAAGTTGATACTGGTAAACAAAAATAATAAGAATTGATTAAATTAAAACATCCGGTTAATGGATAAAATTTTTAAAAATATTATAGATTAAAAATTATCGGCAATATATAAATTAAAGTAATTTCATATAATTTTAGTAATAAGTTGGGGTAGCCAAAATACATTCGTAACATTAATTGATAGATGTTTAAATCCATAGAAATAATAAAACACTATAATATTATACTTTAGCATTAATTGATTTTAACTTAGAAACTTTAATCTTTGACATTAATAATATTTATAGGGTAAAAGAGTATAAGGAATTACATATGGAGAAACTAGAATATTTAGAGATAACTTTAAAAGAATTGAGTTATTTCCATTGCAAATGGGAAAAGTTATGGAAATAAATCTAAAATTTAGAAAACGTCAATGAATCACTTGAATTGGCATTAACATAAGACATATCTATTAATGAAGCACTCAATGAGTTACATAAAAAAAATAATTTAATAACTTTATCCTAATCAAAGAAAAAATCTCCATGGAAGACATAAGAAAAATTAGTAAGTATTCATAACTTCCATATGTGTTCTTCAAATTAAATATTAATATTATAATCTAAGAGAAATTGGTAATGAATAATGCAGGTATTTATTTTAGATATTTATGGAAAATGACAGGGATAGAGCAAAGGTAATATTATTGAAATAACAGAAATTCTTATTGGATGCACATCAAAAGAATTCATTTTAGAGAAAAATAAAGAGATAGCTTCTAATTTATTTAAGTAATAAATTAGGAACACAAAGAATTTTATATATATGAAATTAATATTTATTCTCATTGAAATAGAAAAAAAATTCAAAGTCTATATTTTGAGCAGTTTGTGTTGAACATCATAATTACATTTGACTTCTTTGTAGAGTTAAATGAGATGATAAAAAATTAACGAGCCTAGGAAAGATAATAGCATAAAAAAAATACAAAATTAGCCTGATGTTACAATTGATGTAGATGATAAAGACAATACTCTAGAATTGCCCGAGAAATGATAAATGATAAACCTGAAGAAGGATTGATCTTAACTCAATAAAAAATAAAATAGAAGAAATAAAAAACAATATTTTCTGAATATTTTATAGGATAGTTTAATTATTTTGAGTGAAATTAGGAATCTTTAGAAGGGAGTTTCATGAATTTTTTCAGTACTTTTATATTCTTATGTGGATGTTTTTATCATATAAAAGTATACTAGATTTAATATTAATCTTTAATTTATATTTTTTATGAAGTCTATCAATGATTAGGAATAAACTTCATATTCTCTTTTGCATCGTTTTAACATACTTTAAATCAATCATTTTACCATATTGGTTTTAAATATTCACCTTCCTTGTATAACTATTTTAATATTTTTCACTTTGCAATGCTATACTTTCTCAAATAAAGCTTAGTTTCATATTGGTAAAAAATAATATGAAAATTCAAATTATTTTTAAATTATATTTGTTTTTTGTCAATTCAAATATCAACATGAAAATTTAAATTGGGTGTATCCCATTTAAACAAACATAAAAAAATAATCGGGATGTAAGAGTTTAAAGAAAAAATGGGCACAAACTGTAAAAAATACTTAATCATGGTATTAAATCACGTGCATTGCACGTGTGTAAAAACTAGTATTGCTAAACGTACGAGGGAATAACCACACTTGTCGATATTCATATAGATATGTCAAACATATATCTTAGCATATTCTTTCATTCTCTCAATCATATTACTAATATTTCTGAATATATCCTCCCTAATATACTAATATATTCTTAACATAATATAGATTCTCCCAATATTCTCCTTAACAGAGAGCAACAGACCTTTGGCCCCTTTTATATTGAATTTTAGGGTTTAGTTAAGTTATTTTTGACATTGCTGGATTTCCATCAATTTAATAAAATAGTTTATCACGTTTTTATAAAAAAGTTCCAATGGTCTATAATGGGTTTTGTGAAAGAGAGGCGCTACAGGCACACTCTAAGGCACACCACCAACCATACACCCTCTCTCTCTACAGTGCATGGGGCTCCATATGTGATTTTTTAAAAAATTTACATGTGGGACCCCTGCACTGTAGAGAGAGAGGGAGTGTGGTTGATGGTGTGCCTTAGAGTGTGCCTCTATCATTTCTTTTTGTGAAATATTAATTTAATGATGCCACAAGCCTACAACCGGGAAGACATGAGAGAACAGGGACACAGTCGACATTATCTAAAATGTCAGTAATTATAAGGACCCAAACACAGTAATTTTTCTTATAGAGCCCAAAAACACACCGTACAACATTTCGAGCCACGCAAGTGGAACATATAGTGACGAAAGTAGCCTCCAATGTTAGGGTAATTTTTCCGGCTAATAGACTGGTGCAAAAGTAATCTTTCACTTATAGCGTGGACAACCTCGGCAGTTAGGCCCAAGCGTGCAGGCACCCACTCCTCTCATTCTCGACACCTTCTTTCTCGTGCGAACCACACGTGCTCATCCTCCAATCCGCTGACGTGGCGCTCCGCTCTTCGGCGTCCACGTGTCGGTCACTGTATAAAAACCTCTCTCGCTCCTTATCGCCGGCATCCCAAAATAAGCCCCCTTTCCCCCGCGCCTCCGTCGTCGCTCCATTTTGGAGAGAGAAACGGGAAAAATCCAGCGAAATCAGGAAATTTCTAGGGCTCAGACGAAACCCCAACCCAGAACCCGTACGATCTGAAGTCGCCGATATTGATCTTTCTGTTCTTCCAGAAGGCAATTAGGTCGGAGCTTGATCGCCTTCATCGAGCTTCCGTAGCCTTTGCTACTGATGGGAGCGGCGATGTTCGATCGCTAGCGGATCGGTGCAGGTTTCTTCTCGCGATCTATAAGCATCACTGCAATGCTGAGGACGCGGTAATGGTTGTTTTCTTGTTATTTTTTTAAAAAATTTGCTTTGTAGTTCTGTGGTTTGGCCTTTTCTGGTTGACCTAGTTGCAATCGAGTTCACTTACGAGTTGGAAGAAATGGAAACTTTCAAGGTTCTTATGCCAGAATTTTTGTTTGTTTGATTCGGGAATTTTCTGTGTGAAGAGCATTAAGGGATTCAAAGGGAGTATAGGGGCAAATATAAACTTAACCGCATCTGTCTTTTCTATTTATTATATTTTTTTAAGGCAAGAACAGGATTAATAATTTCCAATCAATTGACGACAATTCAACTGTATTGCGTTTGTTGTGCGAAGCTGCAATATGTTTCTTGTATGGTTGGGTACATCAGTATATTTTTCAGTCATAGCTGGTGGATTAGCTGCGTGGATACTTTATAAAAGTGCAGAATCCTTTGTCTACCCAGAAAAAAATAATTTTTTTGATGTATTTTTCCGAGTAGTGTTTTTAGGCCTTGACAAGGGATGATAGTGTGGAGGACATGGTATATGGACCATGCTATTTGTTGCGTAAAAGCGCCTTCTCAAAAGGACATTGATTCCCTTAATTTTGCTTCTTTGTCAGAAGCTCTAATTTTTAGCGTTTTCGCTAAGCTTGTTACCTTAAACAAACGTCTTCTGCCATTTTAGTTTCTGCCATTTTAGTCTGTAAAATAGCTTTCAAGCTTTTTGATTCTTGAGCGTCTTGGATCTTATTACATTAAAGATGCTAATCAAGTCTTTTGGTCATATTTGATAGTCGGCCAGTATCTCCTTTTTATAGGAGGACTACATGAACTATGTTGATGGATGCAGCATATCTGAAATTGTACAAGATTTTGGTCTGTCGGACTCTTAAATCATTCCAAGTTGTGAGGCATTTTTTGGGTTTTTAAAGTGCGTCTCATAGTCATATGAACAAAAGACTAGCTTCTTTTAAATAACAGAAATAGATAAGATGACAATTCATTTTGTTATATGAGCTACTAAGATATAGAGTTGTGAGGCCGATTCTGCAAGTTACATCATAGAAGTAGCTTAATGCTCTATTTGGTGGCAGCTTATTTTACTTATTGAGCTGCCAGATCATATCCTGTGCACCCTATCTCTTGCACATGCACACACACAAACACAAATCCATACATGGACATCAAACCACAATATGTTGACCTAAAGTAGATGGGGTATCATGTTGATTGAACTAAGATCAATGATCAATCTTTGGCTTAGTCGTTTGAATGCTTTAGGTTCAACAGCTATCTGGCTGTTTTCTTCTTAAATGTCTTTCCTTTGTTGTTTCATCATATCTTGCACATTGCTAGTCAAATCAGAGATTCAGAATGAAGAGATCGCGGTGTTAATAACTGATAGCTAGCCCTAATCTTGTTTAGTATGTCCTAAAATTTGATTGTTTCATGAAGCTGAGGGGAAAAGATTCTTTGTCACTCTATGACCAATTATGCTTTGTCCCAGAAAAACTTGATTAAGCCAGAAAGACCAAAATAAAGGTAGTTGGGAGCCTGGTATCAGTTATTGAGATAGATGAAAGAGAGTACAAGAAGATTGCGATAAAAGAGTGCATGTATTAAAAAAATGGAGGAGCTCCTCAAAGATAAGATTATGGAAAATCACTCACTTGCAATAGACTGATAAATCACTATTTAGGTGGAACATTTTGTTTGTAGTTGAGGGAGAAACCGATGTTCTAAAATGTGAATTAAGCGGCCGCTTATGTCTAAGTGGGTTGGAATTGCTCCGATTAGGGAACAACGCTTCATTATGCAGTCATCTGCATAATTGGATGCATTTTCAGTAAGACACATAATTTTTTTCTGTGTGGGTGCTTTTCTTTTAAATCCTTCCGGGGTTAAATCTTTTTACTGCAAACCTGACCTGACTACTTAAGTTAAAAAAAAACCTAACTCTAAAGTTTTCCCAGAGTTCCACTACTTTCTCTATTCTCTCTCTTGTTTGAACCCAATATTTGCGACAAATATCTCCGGCCTTTGTCGATAGTTGCTCAAACTCGGGTCACTCACGAAAACTCATTGGAAGATCGTACGACCTTCGACACTTTGCTACAAGCTCGCTTACAATCACCTTGAAGCTTTCCGGCATTCCCTTCAAAGTTCTCCAGCGAAATAGATTGGTCAAAGCTTCTAAGTATATTTTATATTTTTCGTGAATTTTATATATTTTAACATATTATAAGTGTTTCTTGTGGGCAATCCTTAAAGTCAAGTCTAAGCTCACACCACCACCCCTGCTCTGCCTCCTCTTTGTCTAAGAGGAGTGTCTGCTGGCTCTATTATAACAGTGCAAGGTTTAATTCTTTTTTCAGTATATGGAAATGTTAAAAGATATAATTTTTCATCCTATAATGAGCATAAATCTCATTAATCTCATTATAATCCTCATTTAAACCTTTCCGACTTGAGAAATATTTTGTTATGAAGTTCAATTCCATATTTAGAAAGCATATCATGGGCAATTTTTCTAACATTTATTCATGTGTATTGACCTGATTTAGTCCTGTGAATATGTACAAAAGTTTTAGTTTCTGAATTTCCTGTTTCTAGTAAGCCAGGAGCTGGTATGATAAGTTATTTTATCGTTGATACTGTTTAAGCTCATTATATTATGTGTGTGCTCCAAATTTCATTACAATAAGAAATTCTCGAGAAGAGAGGAATTTGTACAAGCTGTTAGTGGAAACTGCACTTATCTATGAGGCATTATATAAGCCATAAGGGACAAAAAGGAAAGTGCCATATTTTAGATTAGAAGCCTGATTGTTTGACCACATAATTTTTTTTGATCCGCAGGTTATCTTTCCGGCACTTGATATACGAGTAAAGAATATAGCACAAACATATTCTCTTGAACATAAGGGGGAGAGTGCTCTTTTTGATCAGTTGTTTACCCTGTTGGGTTCAAACATAGAACATGATGATAGTTTCCGAAGGGAATTGGCATCTTGCACTGGAGCCATTGAAACATCACTTAATCAGCACATGTCCAAGGAAGAAGAGCAGGTACATGCTTTATCTTAGTTTTTTTGGTAATTATTTTAAGGTTGTAAATATTATAGTGAATCTGCCATGATTTTGGGTAATTGTATAAATGAAAATAGGTCTACTTCAATGTATCAGGACAATACATTCTTTGGTAAATAGAAATTATAAGTTCATGTCATACACAATGTACAGTACACTACATGGGATACCCTGATACTATTAGAATGTGATATCATCCCTGTGCACAGAACTATGCCAAACATATATATACTACATTGGATTATGTCCTCAACAGTGGATATATTCCAGTATTCCACCTATATGATCCCATCAAGCTCTCTCATATTATTCAGCATAGGTGAGACATAGTCCTCAAAGTTTTTATTTTGGATATAAGCTCATCTGGGACATGATATATATGCTTAAATGTGGATTTAGAAGCTAGATAATAATCGTAAATATGCTCAGATCTTAGCATGGTTTTAAATATCCTCTATGTATCCTTTTATAAGGTTTGCTTAAAAATGATATGGTCTCAACATCCTTGACTGCATTTTGGTAATTTTATTAGATATACCATGAATTTCTTGATATATTAGGTGACATATCTTCCTCAAAAAATTACTGAAATGTTGTAATGTCGATTTTGACTTTTATTTGCTTTAAAAGATTGGATTGAGGTCTAAACCCAAATAGATATTTGCTTATGTAAATAATCGTAAAGAAGAATTAGAGCTCAATATAGACCAAATTCTTTGGCAAAATGTTTTACAAAAGAGATCATGTTTCTCCACAGCTCCATTTTTTAGTGCAGCTATGATATGTATATAGACATTATATAGACGTTATTACACATGACACCCCAATGTTTATTAAGTATCTTCGATATGTCTCCGATATCCTCCATCCAATGTGTAATTTTTGTATCCGACTTATCCCTGACGTCTGATACTTAAAACACTGGACCTCAGAGCTTAAATATGAAGTCAAAGCTATCATCCAATCCATATGCTAGCCCAAGCTGCACTATTGAACAATAACAATTGATTTAAGATTGTTCCATAGAACTTGTACTGGAAGTAAGACATTATCATTTTTTGTTTCATTATTGTTGGCACTTGTCTAATTATTGAAAAAATTTCTCCTCCAATGGAGAAACAAGAGATGATGGCCATGGAGATGGTGATGGAGGACGGAGATGATGGATGTGTGAGGGAAGGGTTCGGGGGATAACATTGGGAGCATGTAACTGAAAGTAATTCACCATTAAATAATTAGTTCTACAGGCCATACTGTAGCAAATTCGATTTAGTTGAAAACCATTAACATCAATCATATGAATTCTTAAGCTATTGTTATTATCCAATTTTCCAATTATTTATTGAATGCAAGGTTGAAAATGAGGGTTGTGGCAGGCAGTGGATAGTTGTGCACAGCTTTTGATGCTTAAACACAGGCAATAATTCAACAAGAATGTAGTTAATAGAGATCTATCCCTGCCAAGTTTCATGATTAACTTACAAGAAAACTGAATTAGGAATCAACTAGACAAGTTAACTTGTGAACAAACTGCATGAGAACTTATATACTTTATGTAGTTCAAGTTTCCATGATCAATTGATAGACCCAAGGCATTGTGAAGTGTACTTTCCATCAGTTATTCATATTGAACGTAACTGCGGTAAAGAATAGTAGCTAGCAAAAGTCAAATTACTTGCTTAGCACAAGTCAAAGTTATATCTGTGAGAAGTGGGATTTAACATATTGATGAAAGAATTGGGAGTTTTAAGCTGTCATGTATATCTCTCACTAACTTGTTACTGTGGTTGTGTCATCTGCCTACGGTTACTTTAGCTGATATTTGGAGCACTACAACCCTTTTAACATCATCTTTTTTACTAGGAGACCCGAACTGTAACTTGGGTAGACCCAAAATTTTGTTGTATTTGCATATTCTTATAAATAAGATTCTAGGGGGAAAAACCTTTTTCTCCTTTCTTTTGTTGGATGGTCTATTCCCCAACCCTTCATAGTTCTAATGTTGTTATTTTCGTTGGCCACATTAAGGTATTGATTAACGTGGAATGGGGTTGTTTGCCAGGATTTTGATATGACTGAAGGAAGTGTGGATAGTATATTTGTTCTTATGTGACGGATTTGTAGGTGCGATTATGTTTGATTATATGCAGGATGTTCTCCACATGAATAGCATCGGTACCAGCACATGTGCTTCTATGTACCTTATTGCAATACACGAGTTAATCCGAAAGGCCTGGGAGGATAAGGCATTGTAGGGCTACTCTGTATGGCTATGGCCCTTATCATTTTGTGAAGAATTTCTCATTAGTTAAAGCTTTACAACAAATTTGTTTTTGGCTCTATTCTTTCTAAGGTGAGAATCTAGCAGGGGACATCAGGGTTGATCGAATGAATATCATGAATTTATAGGAGACGCGGTATACACAATATGATGGGATTGAGATATGACATAAGGCAATCTCATAACAAATAGGATTCAAGGCAGGAATTCACTAATGTATAAATATGTTTAAAGCTTTAATCATTTGAATAGAACTTCAATGTGAAAATGAGGACAATAAACATCAATAAGAGTAAAATAAGTGTTAGACAAAAGAAATAACAATCGATTCACTAGTAATTGGAGTGTACGCCACAAATCACACTAGTGTTCTGAAGTAGCATGCATCGAGTTGTTCTCCCCTATATTTTAAAATTATGCAAACTCTCATTAGCAATCAATTCTACATTGTCCTTGGTCAGTCCTTTTTCTTTTTCTGTTGCAAAACAGGCAGGTGACAGATGTGTCAATGAAACATGATTGAATTTTGAGCCTTACGTATCCCATACATTTGGGTACTAACAAATTTTAGATTTATCAAAAGTGTGTCAGGCACATGTGAAGTATTATGGACTGTGCCTCATTTGATTATTCTGTAAGCTATTTAACAGTTGATATAAACAAGAGATAGTTAGATTGTGCCCCTATAAATGGCTGAGAACCCAGTACATGGATACAAAATAAATGCTTATATAGCGTACAGAACATGGATATGTGGATATGGATGGTCACTTGTGGATGAGGAAAATCCGAAAAGATTGATGTATGACATGGATAGAAAATATAATATATATCTTCTATAATCTGTGTTGTGGAAAAGCTACAATACCTGGGTACTTCTAATGTGTATCCGTACCTGTAGCTGGTACATGTCGTACCTGTACCCATACCGGCCACTTCTTGGACACCTTAAATATATGCATGTATTTATTCGGACCCGTACTCAATTATATACTACATGTTTAATTTAAAGCTCTCATCATACACTTCTTTGATATATATCCTACTGTTCACATCCATTTTTGTAACTTGTTGGATAAGGGACGATTTCATTTCACCCTTAAGAACTACGAGTTAAATGTATCGTTTGCATATATAGGTCAGAACTATCATTATATCCCATGAGTTTCAGCCATATCCCTGTATCCTACCTTTTACAAATTTACGGTGTCCCTCACCCATACCCGTAGCCATACTTGTGCAACTTAGTGGAAGAGTAACCCTGATCAGTACTAAGTGCTGTGGGGAGTGCCGTCTCCTTCGCATGCACTTGTCAAGTCATTGAGCTTCTAGCATCTATACATGAAGAGAAGCACGATGTGTTTTCAAGCCCCCTTTATTGTCTTTAGTTTTCATGGCCAGAACTGTGGCAGCAAACTCCAGAGTCGATATCTGCACTTGCATCACATGTGCATGCATGTGTACTTTGTGTTTCGTCATTGGATTATCAAATTGCAAACATTTTCAAGATCGGTTCTACATTCCAAGCATATTGAAAGAGAAGCCATCTGTCTGATTATTGGACTGCTACAGTGCATTACATTCGATATACATGGACAAGAAAACCATGAAATTGACCATCCATCTATCAGTTAGTACTAGTTTCACTCTCTTCTTTTTTTGCAGATAATAGTGCTTTATTTTTGTTGTTGTTGTCTTTTACATACATTTTACCATAATCCATTTAACCTTTGCAGTCAAATGCAAGTGTACCCTAATTGTTTGAGATTGTTACAGGTCTTCCCTTTGCTTATAGAGAAGTTTTCATTTGAAGAACAGGCTGATTTGGCATGGCAATTTCTTTGTAGCATACCTGTCAATATGATGGTGGAGTTCCTTCCTTGGCTTTCATCTTGCATTTCAGCTGATGAACGTCAGGATATGATCAAGTGTTTGTGCAAGATAGTTCCTGAAGAAAAGCTTCTTCAACAAGTAGAATTTGTTTTATGCTTGGTAGCCTTTTCCTTATCAGGATTTTTTTCTCTCAAAATAATTGGTCGTCTCTTAATAACTGAAGGTCATATTTACCTGGATGGAGGGGAAAAGTGTCCCAGAAGTTGGCCAGAAGTGTAACTGCATTGAGGCTTCTCAGTTACAAGATCTTCCCAGTTCTGGTCCTGGCCAGTGTGTCACCCAGTCCGATAGGCAGGTTTGTTCAGAACATTCAAAAATTGGGAAGAGAAAGCATACAGAGTCAGGTTGCTGTAATGTTGACTTTCCTGAAGCATATCCTATAAATGAAATATTGTACTGGCACAGTGCTATAAAAAACGAACTGAATGATATTGCAAAGGAGGCAAGAAAGATTCAGCTCTCTGGTGATTTTTCTGATTTGTCAGCATTCAATGCACGACTACAGTTTATTGCCGATGTATGCATCTTCCATAGGTATGGTTTCTTAAATAATGTTCCAACAAACATAATATGGTACTATTATTAGTTCATTTCACTTGAAAAATTATGAATTAATTATAATTAATTAATTACATTTTATCTAAATCGAGAATCATACTTTGTTTTTCTTTTCCCTATCCTGATGCATCGGTGTTTAATCAACTTGGATGCAGGTGTTGGTATCTGTTAGTAAGCTAGCTTCGAAATGAAAAAGATTTACCTTTTTCATTTGAATAACAAAATGTTGCCTATTTTACTTCTACGGGACGTTGCATATAACCATATATCACCATTAACAAATCTATGTGCAGGAAAAATATGGGTTTCGAAAGAGCACTGTTAAGATTATATGTGTAGCTTGAATATCATTGTTTTAAATATCCCGACATGGCCCGATATATCGCCCTATATACCCTTTTACGGGATTGCCGCAATCAATATGGTCTCCAAATGTCCTTTACCGCTTTCTGGGCAATATATCTCTGATGTGGATGATATATCAGCTGATATGTCGGCCGATGTATTCTTTTATATGGCTTGTTGGAAAACAATACATTGCATCTAGCATTTTTTGGGTGAGATATCATGATTTTCCTATTATATCATATGACATTTTGGCCTAAAAAAATTTGACAAAATGTTTCAATGTTGAATTATACTTTTGCTTGTTTTACAATGTTGATTAGTGATCCTAAACATATATTATTTACATTTTGTATGTTTAGATTTTATAAGTATGTTGAGATTACATTTTGGTACATTATACTATATATGCAAACATTCGTAATGGCATTTCGATATTTACTATATATCCCTGGTATTTCCTCGATATTTCTCAATCATATATGAATTTTGACCATATGATACTTCCCTGATATCCGCCATCCGTATGATTATCGGACCATCCAATATTTCCCTGCATATCGATATTTAAAACCATGGGTAAATATAACTTGACTATGCATCATCAGTGATATATATATATATATTATATAGTATATTATATATATATATATATATATATATATATATATATTTATGAGAGAAATGGAGAAACTTTGTACTAAGCTTGCCTCCAACAACTTGCTTACCCAAGTTGCTCCAAACAACTTGTATGATGACTGACCTAATCTGATCCCTACATTTATATTTGGAGTTGGTGAAAGCAGTGTAGGCTCTATCTTCGAGGCTGTGATGTTAGGGGCCAGATTAGACCACATCACTTTACCAAGCTTACTTAAAGCAACTTGGTACCCAGGCTTCTCCATTTCTTCTCTCTCTCTCTCTCTCTTCTTCTATATATAATATTATATATATATATATATATATATATATATATATAGAAAAGTGCTTCATAGCGTGGCACATTAGATGTCAGTCTAAGGTTAGCGGCTCTTGATTCATGAATTAGGCTACTCTATTTGATGATCCACTCCATTCATCGTGATCTCAATGTCTCAAAACATCTATAAATGCAAGCACAACTTTGAATAGAAATCATTAATCTTATAATCACTTGATGCATGAGTAACTAAAATTTAATATGGCTAATTTTTTGTTTGTGTACAATCCAAAGCATGTAAATTAAAATAAACTGAGTGGACCGAGTAATTTGATAACATATAATCTATGTTACCCGGGTACTTCTATAATGAAGCCGTACCCGTACCGGACACGTACTTGACACTTTCCCGCACCCAAACTTCATGGACACTTCTTGAATATGTGCATGCATTTATTAAAACATGTACTCAATTAAACGATATATGTGTTAATTTAAAACACTTGTCAAAGACTTCCTGGACGTAGAGCTTACACTTCACATCCGACTTTTGAAACTATGAGATACGGGTCGGATTCGTTTCAGTCCATACCCAAGTTTAAAACTATATAGTTAATGGGTCGTTTAGATGTCTAGTAAAAAAATGAGTAGTTTACAATTCACGATAATCAATATGATAAAAGAAACTCAAAAATATGATCGGAATTTTAATTCTAATGACACATGAAGGGGAAAAATTATCTTATGTAATATATTAATTCAATATATATATATGTAGTCGTGTCCCCGTACCCTACATTTTACAGTTTTGTCGTGTCCCGTACCCACACCCGTACCAGTACCCGTGCCCGTTTCCATGCAAAACCAGTCGGGTGTTGCTGCCAGGTTAGTCCTCGCGCTGAGTCGCAAGCGACGCGGATTCTCAAAGGCACTTTGCTTGACTTCAGATTCGATGCGCAAGCAGCGCACCATCACCACACACTGAATTTGGGGCGGAACGCCTCGTGCTCGTTGGTTTGACTGGCTTGGCGTCAGGGCTGATGTTGAGGCGATGCGTGCGACGCACAAGCACCAGGGCGAGATCGCAGACCAGGCATCATCCTCGTAATTCCAGGGCGAAAGACGTCAATGTATTCCTGTATGAGGGCGAATTTTGCAGATCCTGCTTTTTCTATGAGGAGGGCAGGCTCGCCCGCTGCATAGAATAGGTTTGGGATTCGCCTCAGTACCCATGTTCACCTGGAGGAGCTTCATCTTGCAAGGTTGGTGGTCACACACACACTCACGCACACACGAGCACTGAGCGGAGCACGACGCAGCACACACGACACACACACAAGCGACCTGTTGCCAACCTGGACCACACACACACAACAAGCACCACAACCAATGCAAGCGCAATCACCGCATTTGTCTCACGATCAGCGAGCAAAGCATGGAAGTTGTTCGTGCCTCCTACTACGACCCATTAACACAACACAACGTCAAAGACCGGGGTCTACTGTAGCCATGTTGAACTGTAAGGCCAATCGAACAGATCTACACACACACACACACACATTCACACACACACAGAATACACAACACACACACGACACACACACACAACACACACAGCAAGCCACACACACATGCACACACCACACACACACACAACACACTGAACACATATATTATATATATATATAATATATATATATATTATATATATATAAGACGAGCTCATGAAATTGGTTTTTTGTCATATCGGCCATAGTATCTCATGGGCATAATTTTGACCAAATTGTAAAATTTGGCATGTCTTATGCAAGTTCGAAATTTATCTTTTGCACTGCTTGAGATGTATGCTTTACTTAATTTTCTTACGATGCACTCCAAGTATCTACTCTATTCACATAAAACTGGTTAAATTGCACAATGTATTATGTAAACTAACACAAATCAGTAAAGTGAGGAACATGGGTATATTTAATGTCTATTACGTTTTTTAGTCCTTTTTTTCACATGATCTCGTTTGTTTTTTATGCAGTATTGCAGAGGATCAGGTAATATTCCCAGCAGTAGATGCGGAGGTGTCTTTTGTGCAGGAACATGCTGAAGAAGAGAGACAATTCAATAAATTCAGGTGTTTAATTGAAGAAATGCAAGCTGCAGGGGCCAATTCAACATCTGCTGATTTCTATTCAAAGTTGTGCTTGCATGCTGACCAGATAATGGACACCATCCTGAAGCATTTTCACAATGAAGAAGCTGAGGTAATCTTCATTTTGGCAAGAGATATCGTGTAGGTTTTAATAGGTGTAGTGGAAACTATCACTTATTTTGCTTTTTTAGGTTCTTCCTCTTGCCAGGAAGCATTTCTCGCAGAAGAACCAGCGGGAACTCTTGTATAGGAGTATATGTGTGATGCCATTGAGATTGCTAGAGCGTGTTTTGCCATGGTTGGTTGCAAAGCTAAGTGATGAAGAGGCACAATGTTTTCTTAAGAATTTGCATATGGCAGGTCTTAGTTTCATCCTTTGTAGTGTTACTCCTGTACCTATATTTTATCAACTCCCTGTATTTGACGTTTATTTTTTCAGCACCACTATCTGACAGGGCATTAGTTACTCTTTTGTCTGGTTGGGCATGCAAGGGACGCGCTCAAGATATTTCTTGCTCTGAGAAGTTTATATGCTTGTCCTCAAAGGCAATTGGTTGCTGCCCAGTAAAAGAAGAAACTGAGATAGAAGAAGATTTCAAAAGAGGGTTCTGTGCATGTGCTGCTTCTATGAACACCCAAGGTGAATCGTTACTTGTCGGAGCAGCTAATGGGAAAAGGCCTATTAAACGGGGCCATTTATCAGTATCGTGCGGAAATGATGATGCATGTCACCATTCAGAAGCTGCAGAGGTTGAGAATTTGCCATATCCTAAATCCTGCTGCGTTCCTGGGTTAGGAGTTGGCAGTAGTAATTTAGGAATCAGCCGACTTGCATCTGCAAAGCCTTTACGTTCATTGTCCTATAATTCTTCTGCTCCTTCCTTTAGTTCCAGTCTCTTTTTCTGGGAGACTGACATGATGTCATCTAATGCGGGGAATACAGTGAGGCCTATTGACAACATTTTTAAATTTCATAAGGCAATTCGTAAAGATCTGGAGTATCTAGATGTTGAATCCGGAAGACTTATAGACTGTGATGAATCTTTTCTCCGGCAATTCAGTGGGAGATTCCGTTTATTATGGGGTTTGTATAGAGCTCATAGTAATGCAGAAGATGACATTGTTTTTCCTGCTTTAGAATCTAGAGAGACACTGCACAATGTGAGCCATTCATATACCTTGGACCATAAGCAGGAAGAGAAGCTGTTCAATGATATATCTGAAGTTCTTTCAGAACTTTCCGAGTTGCATGATGGTCTGGTGAAGACTGATGCTGCTGGAACCAGTGTCAGATCATCAGCTCATCATACAAGTTGGATGAAGAAACACAATGAACTTGCTACAAAACTTCAAGGCATGTGCAAGTCTATACGAGTTACATTGGATCATCATGTTTTCAGGGAAGAACTTGAGTTGTGGCCACTATTTGACAAGCACTTCTCCGTGGAAGAGCAGGATAAGATTGTTGGGCGAATAATTGGGACTACAGGAGCAGAGGTCCTCCAATCAATGTTGCCGTGGGTAACTTCTGCACTTACTCTGGAGGAGCAGAACAAAATGATGGATACATGGAAGCAGGCAACGAAAAATACTATGTTCAGTGAGTGGCTAAATGAATGGTGGAAGGATATTCCCTCATCTCCACAGGATTCAGAAGAGAGCTCGATTCTTCCAACAGGTCGCTGATAAAAGTAGTTAATCACTGTTCACATTGTGTCTTGGTATTATGCTGTCTATAACAGTATAGTTGTCTTGTATGACATATTTTATGATATTTCTTTTCTTTATGGATCATTAAGTTGTTCCTTACACTTTTGGCGTTTCAGAAATGGATGTCCAAGAAAGTCTTGAGCAAAGTGAGATGTTCAAGCCTGGATGGAAAGATATATTTCGCATGAATCAAAATGAGCTTGAGTCTGAGATAAGAAATGTTTCTCGGGATCCGACACTTGACCCTCGGAGGAAGGCGTACCTTATTCAAAATCTCATGACAAGGTTTGATCTGCTTAGATCTAGATACTTCCATATTTCTGTTTCAGAAATGCTAATTAACTCATGTTGATCAATCTTCTGTAACTAAAACTAATTGATAATGATTATTGCAGTCGTTGGATCGCTGCTCAGCAGAAGTTACCTCAAGCTAGTAAAGAGGAAGGTACTGATGGTGGTGTACCAGGATGTTCTCCATCATTCCGGGATCCGGAAAAGCAAGTGTTTGGCTGCGAGCATTACAAAAGGAACTGTAAACTCCTTGCTGCATGTTGTAACAGATTGTTTACATGCAGATTTTGCCATGATAAAGTCAGTGATCATTCAATGGACAGGTAACATCATTCATAGAGCCAAACTTTGTCATGTGCCCTCACAAATGTATTATTTGCTTTAATTTGATTCCGTGATGCTCTTACATGGTTGACTTCTGAAGACTGCTCAAAATCTGTACTAATCTGTAATGATTATAGTGGGAACATTAAGGAAAGAGAAATCATGTAGAGTTATGGAGGGTAAATGGCAATATAAAACAAATAATTTCTTTCATCGTCTCCTTCCTACATGCAAGCCCCCATCTCATCCTCTCCTTCCTACAACCCCCCCCGCTCACACCCCGCCCCCCCCGACAACAAAAAAAACGCTCTCTTACGGAGGATATAATGTGGAGTTATGCTGGGTAAATGGCGATATTTAAAAAATATTTTCATTTCATCCTCTCTGCCCTACCTTCCCTCCTCTCTCTTAAATGTTAATGTAATTGGTCAAAAAGATCTTAGCAAAATACACTAAGAATGAACAAGTTTTACCTTTAAGTACTTCTCAAGTTAAATTCTTTCTAAATAAAAATTTAAACATACATTTATGTTTTTAACATATTTATAATAATATGATTTTAGTGTTAATTTATGTTAATACTTACATGGTAGATTATTAATATAATAGATCTCATGATATCTATTAGTACATATTTTTGTACCAATGAAATATTCGTTGGAAGTGATGAACAATTTTCAAACTTATACTGAATTGATACAAATGTGGTTTCATTATAAATTTCTATTTCCATTTTTTCTTTTTTCTTTTTAACCACTTACTCTAATTTTAATATCTACAATACAACTTATCTAAATTATTTATCAATTTAATTACTTAATAATAATAATTTGGGATACATTTTCTATATCGATCTCTATATGTAACTTAGGTTACATTGAATGATCATAAAATAATTTATATGTATGATATATCCATTTATTCTATTGTATGAAGAAAATAGCGGATAGTCAATACTTAAAGAGGATTTTTTGGATAGCAATTTCATGTTTCTTGCACATGCATTGTACATGCCAAATTTGCTAGTTATCATTATGTCTAGCAAAAATTTCTGATTGTGACTTCTGCATAGTAAGGCTATGTTAGTTCCCTTTGGGGAAAAAAATCCAAAATGAAGGAAGACATGTTGGCACTCTAAAGAGACGTTTTTGGATAGTTAAATGCTAGGTTGTTTGGATTAATTTAGGAGTGGTGACCATTTAGATGGCTATGGGATTTCCTATTATATGGTACTAATTTTAAACTTAGCAACTTCAATGAACTCTAAATATTTGTGATAGTATGATTTACAAAATGTTTCACTTTAGGAGACCATGATAGAGAATTTTACAGACCCAATATTCTCATAAGATATTAGCATATAAAATACCTTTCTTTAAATAGGTCCATGCTACAAACAAGTTTTACTCAACATAAACATAGAGACAACAAATATAACTAAATGGGAAAAAAACTCTGTAATGTAAAGGTTAGTATCCAATTCACATTAAAAAAACATTGGGACTGTAAAATACTATAAGAGGTAGTCAATTTGAAAAGTCATATTTGTATAATCTGGAAACAACAATAATTAAACCAACATACACTTAATTAGCAGTCAATATCACTTTATTTGAAATAACCATACACTTCAACTCTTAAGTACTATTTGAGCTAATTCCATATTTGATAAAGAACACAATATCAATTAAACAACACTCAGAAGAACAGAGCATGTCATATGAATTTGTGGATTGCTTTATATACATATTTAAAACTATCATGCACCATAGTTATATTTCCTAATTATAAATAACAAATCGGAAAGATGACGTTCTATAAACAAAGTACAAACACATGAAAAAGAATATAGGGCTTTTCGATATTAGTCATCAAACCTTTCATATAAATGTAGTCTCCCAAATCTTCATAGGTCATATTTTGAAATCAGTCCCCAAAATATATTAATTTTATATGCCCCAAATCTTTTAAACTAATGCAAAGTAGAGAGGTTTGCTACACAAAATCATAATAGCATGCAATACAATGATGTGCACTTAATATAAAGTTTGCTTAATTTTTACTATGAGTATAAATTGACAGCATGTAACAAATTATAAAAGGAAAAAGATGAAAACCTTTAATATTTTAGCTTGTGCTCATTGGAAGCCTTTTACATGCTTAGAACAAAAGGAATCCTTGTGTCAAATCTAGATAAAAAGAGCTCATTTAACTAAAAAGAACACCGTAAAGAACATAAAATCACACAAAAACAGAAAAAATATTATTTCCCTATATTGAACCCTTTACAACGGTTAGCAAAGCGCCGAGCCTAGAAACATCTTATACAAAACAACCGCTATATGTCCACTGTTGAAGATGCGCAATGGCTTTCAAAATAATAATGGTAAAGTTACATGTATAGAAAATTTATCAAGATGAGTGCTCGAAGAGGCACATTAAGTGCATGATTAACCAATCTATGCTTGAAATATGACTTGGACTCGACAAATTGACCAATCTTGCTAGAGTCATAAAAAAGAAGAGAGATACATTGCATTGGTTCCCATAACACCAAGAAAAGTAAGGGGAAAAGAAAAAAAAACGTAATCAACTTAAGGAGCTAGGAATTATATTTGGAAAATCGAGTGCAGAATTAAAGATATATAACTTTGAGAGTTTGGAATGAGGTAAATGAACCGAAAACTTGAAAATTTTGTATACAAAAATTAGAAAGAGAATGAATTTGAAAAGTTGCTTAGAAACGAAATGGAAAGATACTGAAAATCTAAAGGTTCATTGTGTCCAACTTGGAGAGGAACTTAATGAGGAGCTTGCTGGAAAAAAGGTTAAAGAGCATGGTGAAAAAGGAGTTGGTTTTTAAATGTTAAAATCAATTATAGGAAATTCGAACAGTTAGGGAATAGCAGGAAAGCTGTGAAGTTCCTTTGAAAAGAGAGTTTTAATTAAGTAGGGGATACAAAAGACGAAAAGGATGTTGGAAAGTTTTTTGGAGATTAGTTGATCACTATTCTCAAGATGTAGAAGGACTTAATTGAGGTAGTGCTGAGAACATAGGTATTAATTAATAATTAACGAAACTAAACGGTTATAAGAGATTGTTAAATAAATTAAATAGAGAAATTAGAAATTGGTCAGCATTGGTAACGCTTTTAGAATGTGACAAGTGGCAAAACTATGGAGCCAGGTTATTACTTTATGATTAAAACTAGTGTTACACTAGGGCCATGCTGCGACATTTCTTTAAATTTAATTATAGAATTTTCACTTTATATTTTCATTACTCAATCATTGAGATATGTGAATTCAATAATTAGTTTGAGCGTTGAGCGTGATAATTAAACTAAAAAGAAGCATATTTCACGAACTACTTGGGTGTATTTTGAGCAATTAAAAGAAATCTAGATTCACATAAAGAGGCAAATTAAATATTTATGTAGCACTATTGAACATATGTTTGCGTATGATATTGTTAGTAATCAAGACTCAGAATAATTAAGAAAAACTACGCTTGTAGTAAAGCATATAACATATTAAAATCTTTCTTAAGGATATGTGCAAACTTTCAATTACTGAGAGTCCTATACCACACATCGTACATGGTACTTAATTTTTGCATGCATGCACCTTCGCTAACATTGATATTGATTACTATAAATTGATCATAATTTTGTGATCACAGATTGCTCATGATTGAATTTGTCCAAATGATTGACATTCTTATCAAGGACATTGTCATACAATACATTTTTTCATTTTCAATGTGCCATTGAGATGATTGGATAACAAAACATCATTGAAATTACAAACAAATAAGCAACAAAGAGGAAAAATTACAAACAAAGAAGCAACAGAAGGGGAAAATTATAAGCAAAGAAGCAACAAAAGGGATATGTTTATGTACCCATAACAAAAATATAAACATATAAAATGGATAAAATACTTTCACAAGAATGGAGTGTAGCCATAAACTCTACAAGAAAAGTGAAGTTGGATGCATAAGAAAAGCCCGATCAAACTTTCCTTATCAACAAATCACATCATCGTGGAGTTGGAATTAATGAAAGATAAAGGGATCGTAGAGTCCTTTTATTAGGATTAGTTTGCAAGATCTATAGAGGAGATGAATTGAGAAAGAGTGGGGAAGTTGATCAGGCTTAGCCATGAGTGCAATTGAGTTGATGAGGTAGTAAGAGATAATACAATTAGTGGTAATTAAGAGATGTTACATTTCCATACTCATAAAATTGCAAAGGATACATAGAAGATGAATAGTCAATTCTCTAAAATTTTGACATATGTGGCAAATTCTCTAAGAATTTGACATGTAGCGTCTCACGGTCTT
This sequence comes from Asparagus officinalis, assembly GCF_001876935.1. NCBI lineage: Eukaryota > Viridiplantae > Streptophyta > Magnoliopsida > Asparagales > Asparagaceae > Asparagus > Asparagus officinalis. The sequence continues at coordinate 26,256,622 of NC_033798.1, forward strand.
GCTTTAGTATATTGGATAGATATTGATGAGTCAGAGGACAGTGGATGTACTGGACAACAGATATTTATGCTCCTATACTCCAGTCAGCCATGGTATTTAGTGACTTACCTAGCAATCAGAGTATGAGTTGAGTTAAGAAGATGTTATTGTTAGCCCTTGTTTGAACAACAGATCAGGTTGTGCCACACAGATGTTAGGCATGAGATTGAGTATGTGACATAAATGAAGGAATAAGTTGACATTCGCCCTGTTAACCATTTATTGCCTCATCTTGTGTTCCTTCTTGTTTTATGTCACCTTGACATTCACGTGCTAGGTTGTGCCTCATAGTACTTTGGCAAAGCTTAAAGGATGTAACTGACACAAGTTATTGAATCAAGGCTGGGATACTGGCTGTGTGGGTAATATGGTGTGCAAACTGATGGCTGATATGTTATTACCCAGCGTCCATGTAAGAAGGTTATGTGATCTGGACTTATTTACTGGGGAAAATGATGTTCGAAGAGGTGTTTTAATTGTTTAGTGTCACTACTCACTGCATCTGACAAACACCTCACGACTTTCATTCATTTACCATCATTAAAATACTACTATTTCAACAGAAGGAAAGGCCCCAGTATTTATGAAAATTGCATACAACACCATGGAATAATTAATATTTCATATGACTATTCTACCTACTCCTTTCTAATTATAGATTTCACTCTCTTACGTCTTATTTTCTGCTGAGTATAGGGTTCTATATCAACTATTCCTGACTGTTGTTGGATGCTAACATTTTGGTTGGATGTTGGCTCTCATATTTCCTCCATTAATCTTTTATGTTTATGATATATCTTTTGTAGTAAGGTACACTTCTTGATTTTTGCCTTACTTTGTTAACATTGTTTTTTCTTCACATGAAAGTATTGCTAATTATCAATGCATAGCATATTGATAGCATCAAAATATGCTTATGTATGTATCTAGTTTTTAAATTATTGAATTTTTTTTTTTCATTCTCTGCAGGAAAGCTACGAATGAGATGATGTGCATGCGATGTCTAACGCTTCAGCCAATAGGGTCTAGTTGCAAGTCGCCTTCTTGCAGTGAATTCATTATGGCGAAATACTATTGTAGTATCTGCAAATTTTTTGACGACGAAAGGTAATTTTGGAATTTGATTATAGGCTTTATTGTCATGTAGTGTTGCAAGGGGGATTCAAATATTGAGGCAGGCTTGTGTAGTTCTTCCCTGACATTATTTGAAATTCCATAATTATGTTTATAGGCATTATTTGAAATTTCATAATTATGTTTATATCTTCTGTTAAGTGGACATCTTTTTCCTAATTTTATTGCTCAAAAGTACAAAAATGAGAAAAAAGCTAGTAACCCTTTTAATGATTGTTGATATTATATAATTTAGTTCTTTATTATATTGCTAAGTTTTGTTCTGAAAATTAACCTCTAGTGCATGTAGCAAGTATCAGCATTTTGACACAAATTGGAGTCAATGACTCTATGCCAGAGTTTTCTCTCTTAACTCTAGAAGTTATTGTAAGATAATTGGAGACACAAGGAGGTAGTGAGAATCTCTCATGGTGTTTCAGTTAATCAATTTTAACCTGGGATTTTAAATATTGGTCCCTTAAAATCTTTCATATTTTTCAATTAATTCCCAAAATTATTGAAATTTCTCTTAGCCCCTATTTGGAGGGCATACTTGTTGTAAAGGGATTTGATACAGCAAGTTCAATGTGATTCTAAGTTGGGAGTTGGGGTGTCAACTGGTTGGTCAGGTTGGGGTTAGACATTTTGTGGTCAAACATGATATTTTGGTTTAGTTCGAACAGGATTCAGTTTTGGTTCAGGTTTGGGTTTTCCTGGTTTTGGTATGATGCACTTGAAGAAAATTAAAATCCACACATTTAGGGTTGGGCAGATTTACAAGCTTAATCATACCCTATGTTGCATGGACGCTTGTCACGCAGCCGTTCCTGTACCCGGTGCTTCGTGTACCCGTACCTGACACTACTTGAATATATGCATATATTTTCTTGGGCATGTACCTATTTAATACATGTTTTGATATAGAACACTCAATCGTATAATTAGTAACAAAATAAAGATAAAAATGTTATAGAAATTTTGGTTTTCATAACTTGTGAATGAAAAAAAACTATTAATCTTATGTAAATTACTAAAATATAATGTATACACAGTATCCCCGTATTCTTCTTTCTATAATTTTTTTTGATCCATACCGGCACTGATACCCATATCCATACCTGTATCCATGCAACATAGATCATGCCCTGATTTTGGATTGGGTACGGGTTTAACCCTACCCAATTGAGAGTCCTAGCCAGGAGTTATGGGTGGCTGTGGATAGATCTTCCTCCCTGCATCCTCCCTGACTACAAAATATTTAAATGCAAAGAAAACATGGCTTTTCCCTTCAACATTAGGAGCTTTTAGATGAAGTGCTCCTTGTGTAGGGTAGTTCTGTCTTGAAGTGATTGAAAGAGGGTTCAAGTAATGAGGTTATGCGTTCGGAATCTGAGAAACTTAGCTGTGAAAGCTTTCTTACATGGAAGCTTTCTACTGGAGATATATCCATATTCATACATATCGGATGAGATACTCAGCATACAGGGTACTCAGTGGACGCCTTTTGGATGCTCATTTTAGTATATCTTCAATTTGATATTCGTTGTAGATGTTTCAAACAGTTTTTGTACAAATGAGTTGATTGATGACTAATGCTAGATGGTACTCATACTAGCAGACCTGATTGCAGTTGAAGATATTGATTAACAAATTTAAGCAAGAGACAATAGCAAGTAACAGTATATTAAAATCTAATAACAAGCTAACTTAATTACTAGAGGTAACATATTTCTAAGTAAATAATATATTAAATAGCAACAGTAAATGAAAACTGCATAACAAGCTAACTTAATTACTAGAGGTATTATATTTCTAAGTAACTAATACATTAACATGTTAGAAGCAAGAGGACAATAATAAGTGGGACATCTACAACATTTCTTGTCACCTTCTGAAGGATACACATGCATTATATACTGTTGCAACTGGCGAACATGTCTTATGCATGCGTTTCATGCATATTCATATTAACTTGCCATATTTGGCATTTTCATGGAACAGAGGGAAGCATATTATGTTATTGAAGTCCTCATCTATCCTAATAATTATTTTATTTATTTTTCTTCTGATTGTGGGTAGCCAAATACCAGATAAAAGCCTAGAAATGCAGGCCCGAACATTTCGAACTTGGACTTGATTAACTGTTTGTAGCTTCCAGCACATTCCCACCCTTGCGTTGAGATCCATGATATGTAATAGTAATATCATTGTCAAAATTCTAAATATCAAAATATTTTGAAATAGTCAGCTAATATAATATATGCAAGGTTTTTTATTATATTAGACCTCAAGGCTTTGTTAATTTTACATTAGACCCCAAATCTTCGTATTTCTAAATTAGATCCCTATTAAGTAGTTCTAAATAAAACCCACAAATCTATTTAGTTGTTTTAAATAAGACCCCCATTCTAAACTAATATAAAGTTTTGGGGCTTCTAATTTAGAGAGATGAAGATTTGAGGGTCTAAAATAGAATTATCAAAGATTTGGGGGTCTAATATGACAGAAAACCTCAGAAATAGCAGACGGACTTCTTCAAATTAGATACCTCTTTTATAGTATCAGATTAGTTTCTGGTCATGCAATAGGGGCACATATAGATAATTCTGATTTCTTATCTATTTTCTCTAGTCAGGAGGTTTTCACCTCTAATATTCTCCTGAATGTATCATCTCTCAGCATTCCCTTAAGTGCTCTGAAGCAATAAAATACTAAGAAGTTAGAACTGTATCTGCTTTGATATCTGTGGCATGATGATTTTTATTTCAGGAGTGTCTACCATTGTCCATTTTGCAATTTATGTCGTGTTGGAAAAGGACTTGGTATCGACTTCTTCCATTGTATGAAGTGTAACTGTTGCCTGGGCATGAAATTAGTGGAACATAAATGTCGGGAGAAAGGGCTGGAATCAAACTGTCCCATTTGTTGTGATTTTTTATTCACATCAAGTGAAGCTGTTAGAGCCCTACCTTGTGGCCATTTCATGCACTCAGCATGCTTCCAGGTCTATTTTAATCTTGTCTAGTATTCTCTAAGTTACTAATTCTATGTGGCCACTAATTTCTCCTTGCTATTTTGTGCAGGCATACACTTGCAGTCACTACACCTGCCCAATATGCAGCAAATCGTTGGGGGATATGGCTGTAAGATATCAATGTTGTTTTATCTTCTAGTCAAAAATTAAGCTTGTTCATTAACATATTGGCATACAAAAATGTTCCCATTGAAGTCAGAAGATAGCATTTTGATATCTCTGAATGATTGATTACCTATTTTTATTCAGGTGTACTTTGGTATGCTGGATGCCTTGTTGGCCACTGAACAGCTTCCTGAAGAGTACAGGGATAGATGTCAGGTATGATCTGGACGCTTGTTGCCCATTTATTTCCTCAAAATTTAGCGGAACTTTTCTTTTGTTTATTTGTTTCATCATCATCGTCATCATCATATCATTCTAAGTTGAGGAGCTCAAACAAATTGAACAGCCCGACCAAGCTCAACTGTAACCGTCATGAAAATTTAAATTGCCTTGTTTGCAGATTGAGAAACCTGCATCATATGACATCACCTAATGGCTTTTCATTGGTCATCCAGGATATTCTATGCAATGACTGTGACCAAAGGGGAACATCTCGCTTCCATTGGTTATACCACAAGTGTGGTTACTGTGGCTCATATAACACGAGGGTTATCAAGACGGACAGAGCTGATTGCTCCACTTCTAATCATTGAGGTTTTGTAATTTTACTTTTTTCTCTAGAACAACTTTTGAAGGTCTGTA
>NC_033798.1:26261564-26271434 GCF_001876935.1 Asparagus officinalis
AGCAATTCATATTATTATAGAAGTCGCACGCTGCTCCAGCTGATTCGCGTCATACTTGAACAGTAACAACTTTGCCTCCACTTTCCTTTAGATGCAGCCCTTGTTAAGTATTTTTGAAGGGCTGAACTCCCTTTAGTTAGGTTACTAGAGTAGGCATCTCCGAGATGCCTCAAAAGTTTTCATGTAGGAATTTTCAACAAGAGTACACAATTGCTATCGCAGGTGTAATATGCTTTGTCATTTTAGAAGTTTTGGAGTGGTGGAAAGGTTGGTGTTTGTGGTTAATGAAATCTCCTCCATCTGAAATTTATCTGTTAAGAACGTTTTTAATTGCTTCGCTTCTGATGATCTACTTTCCTGAAATTTCTGGTGTACTTGTATCTGTTCTGAAGTTGCTAATCTTAGTGGCTGTTTGGTTTGTTGCAAAAATAAATTACATCTAATGTTGCAGCAGCAAATGTCGCATGCAACATTTGTTGTAGAAAATCGACTTCAAATTCAATGTTTGGGTATTTGCAATTGTATTTTAGCAAAATGTATTTTCAAATGCAAGTTTAGTGTTTGGTTGAAAAGCAATTAAACAAAAGCCACTTAATTTTGTCATATAAGGAAATTTAGATGTAGATTATTTATGTATTTGGATTTAAACGATTTTTTTAAGAGATTGAATTATTTTATTTTTTTAAATTCCCATTTTTCAACCATGGAGCTTCCACCAAATTGGTCGTTATTTGTTAGTCCATTTAGATTTTTTAATTACAAAGTTATAATTTAAATAATGAATCTACAAATCTGATAGGCTCTCAATTACATTTGCAATTCCATTTTCTATCAAAAAAAAACCCCCCCCCCCCCCCTCCCCTACTCTACCAATGAACTACTATGGCACGTGGAGCTTGAGTTCATCTTTTCCTCTCCAAGTCTTATTTAAGCTCAGAGTTGGTATTTTGCAGGGCGGCTGAAGGCATAGGCCACTAAAGGCATATGCGCTAGGGGTCCCATTTTATTGGGCCCTAAAAAATATTATATATATATATATATATATATATATATTATTATATATATATATATATATATATATATATATTAAATAAAATATAATTATTAATTTTTTTTTGGAAATATAAGAAGTTGACTATTGTAAGGATTTTATGTTATCAATTATCTTTAATTGATCATTTATTGCTAAAATTATATATAATTATCTTTATAGTTGGAAAAGAACACTAATAAAGTTTAATTGTAACTTTTTATATTTTATTTCTATAATTAATTAGATTATAACAGTAAAAAAAGAGAAAAGCACATATTAAATACTCATTCTTATTTATGCATATATAGTTTATGCGTTTTTTCTCTTGCTAACTTCCTTTATTTTCTTCTCATTCACTCATCTTTCATATTTGTTTAATCTTTGATACTCAGCATACATAATTACAATTCTAATCCAGAAGGCCCCAAAATAAAACGTAAGCTTGTTGGTTTTTATTTATTTTAATTAATTTACATTCATTCTCCTCACACACACACACATAGCTCACGGATATGTTTTGTATTTTGTGTTTTTATTTTTTATTTTTTTATATCTTTTTATTAATAAAATCTTATTTACGTTCAACAATGTCTCAAGAGATTAAATGATTTGACAATTTTATCAATTGAATATTAAAGCTTGAATATAAAATCTAATTAGTAATTTGCATCTCAAAAAGCTAGAAAATTAAATTTTATACAAAATTTATTTTTTAAAAAACTAATATTTTTTTTAATGTTAAGACCCTAAATATTTTTCTCTGCCTAGAGCCTAAAAAATGCTTGAGACGGCCCTGGTATTTTGGCCTATGTTATACAGGTATGGGTAAGTAGGACATAGATATAAGAGGCATAAAACTCGCAAAACGTAGGATACAGAGAGATGATTCTATATTTACATATTAAAATTAACATGTAAATAAAACTAAAGTTCCTATAAAATTTTATATTTTATTTATTAAGTAGATTATAAACATGTATGGGATAAAAAAACGGGATCCACATCCAGCTACGTGTGGGAAGTGGACGTGAAGTGAAAGATGTACGTTAAAAAAGTATATATCTGAGTGTCCAAAACTAAAATATATATTACATAATTGAGTACACATTTGAATAAATATACGAACATTCAATGAGTCTTGGAGTTAGACATGTATCGGTACAGATATGGACGGTGCAGATATGGACACGAGGATGAGGGGCTCACAAAGGTGCTGCGCATCATGATTTGGGATAGTTTAGTTTATTATATGAAAACTATGTGTAATAAATATTTAATAAGTGGTATAATAAATAATTTTTTTATGATAACTGGTATAATAAATATTTAATAACTGTGTCCAAAATATACACAATTTGATCAAATCTTTTTCTTTTTTTTTTTGTTTTCTAGAGGTCGGTCCAAAAGCTTATTACAAGAGAGAAGGGAGAAATACCTAATGCCTTGGTACGGTAACTTATTAGCAGCCGATATCGTTCTGACGTGCGTTTAGATTGCGAGCTAACTTTCGTTAGTTGTCAAAGCACCACTACAACCTGCGACCATCAGTGTTTTACTCTTGGATCTGTAGTAACATGCTGACGAAATTGAAGATGTCTTCTGCATATTATGTTTAGGGTGTAAGTTGCTATTTATATTATAAGTGGTTAGATATTTGGTAAGGTTTTAAACTAAATATTTAAAACTTTTTTTTTTCCTTCACACTAATGCCACATCATGAGAATTGGGTTATGTGCCTGTGAACTCTAAAGGCACTAGGGGCACACCACCAACCACAATCTCAACCACACTCCCTCTCTCATTCGCTACAGTGCACCGGGCTCCACATGGGATTTTAAAATTTTAAAATCTCATGTGGGGCCCGGTGCACTGTAGCGAATGAGAGAGGGAGTGTGGTTGTGGTTGGTGGTGTGCCCGTATCATTTTCCAACTCTTTAAGCTTTATTCGCCATCCAATTCTGAACTACCTGCTTCTAGAAGGATTTTCTTACCAATACACTCACTTTAAGCCCCCTGTCATTTTATTTTTAAATAAATAACCCACTTCGAACATTCCTTTTAGACCCAAAGTACTTGACCAATTTAATTTCAAATCTATTTTGCATTGTGATAGTTTGTATATAATGTAACTTTTTATTTTCGTTCAAATCTATTATATTTTTGTTTTAAGTGACCAGATATTTAATGTATTTTTAAACCAAACACTTAACCAATCATTATTTTTTAAACCAAGCTTGACCCATTACTATTCTTGCGTTTTCAAACTAATGCTGCAACATTGCATTCTGTAGATGTGTTTTTTGCTCAAAAATACAAAAAATTACTTCCATTTTTTTTTTAAGGATTAATTGCAAATGGACTCCATGTACTACCACCCAATCGTAGATATCATAGTTCTATGTTTGTAAATAGACCCATTGGGTAAAATTTTTTGACTCTTAAAATAATAAAAAAAAGTTTCAAGGAGGTGGATAGAACCCTTATAGTTCTATTAGGAGGATAGACTCCCAATTGCTATTTTTTTGACTCGTAAAAGAGTCAAAAATTTTCGCTAAGGGGTTGTATTCGCAATTGGACCATTACTACAAAGCTCTATCCACATAAATAGAATTATAACGTGTTCATTTGTAATTGGGTGATACTATAGGGGCCTATTTGCAATTAACTCTATTTTTGAACCAAACTTTCAAACTAGATTTGTTTTGCATATAAGCTCAATGTTGTAACCTATTTACTTTTGATTATTAAGGGTTATCGATGTCTCTTTCATCATTATCGTCGATACATGTTTATACGTAGGGCTGTCCATCCGGGCCGGCCCGGCCCGGCCCGGCCCGGGAAACCGGGCCCGGGCCGGCCCGGCCCGGGAAACCGGGCCCGGGCCGGGCAAAACCCAAGCCCAGCCCACGGGCCGGGCCCGGGCCCGGGCCTGAGCGGGCCGGACACCGGGCCGGCCCGGTTTGAATTTTTTTAAGAAATTTTTTTTTGTTTTTTTTATTTTTTTAAAATTTTAACAAAACTATAAATCATAAATTATTTTAACAAAACCATAAATCATAAATTATTATAAAAAATGTCATAAATGTAATTAATAACTTGAAATGAAATGACATAAATTACAAGTACAAAAAATGATAAAAATAACTTCTTTATTAATAATCGGTAAATCCTTTACAAGTATAAATTTATTTCGAAATTCGTCGCATCACAATAGATGAGTACATCCCAACTAGGTTGGCACCTACTCACCCATATCACTATCATTTGCAACTTTTTTCGAAATAATTTAATTCAAATTTAAAGCTAAGAAATAAAAATTACAATTTTATGAATATTATCTAATCATTATATCTATCTGCTAGTCCCAACTCTTCAAATTTATCTTCAATCATAGCAATCCGTTCGATGCCTTGTGTTCGCTTCTCGTATCTCCACCAATCCTGTAAGCACATCACCGCTTGTACAGTATACGGATCTAAGCATGTCCTGTGGTCGTCGATCAAACGTCCTGCTGTGCTGAAAGCGGATTCCGAGGCTACAGTCGAAACCTGCACTGATAGTAAGTCACGAACCATGGTGGAAAGTATAGGATATGAAACTGATCCATATACTTTCCACCATTGCAAAATATCTAAAGCATTTCCTTGACATCTAACTAAAGAAGCAGAAAAATATTCATCTATTTCAGAAACATCTAATCCTGATGAAGTTCCAGATCCACCAGTTAGTTCAGCTACCATTGCATACCTATCAAAACTTACACTTTTACCTCGACCTGTGCTCGAAGCTGAAGGTGCCGAAGCTGAAGACTGTTGTGTAGCTACACCATATCTAGCTGCATACTCATCATATAAGGTTTGAAAATAATTTCTAATAGCTAAATAATGAGTAGTAGCAGTAAGGGTGGATCCATCATCTAAGTCTATAATCTGTCCACCATACAATGATTGTAACAAACTTCGAAGGCCAATTTCCTTCAAGCATGGATCAATAAGAACACCAATACCAAAAATATGAGGAATAGGCCTAAAATACTTATTAAATTTACTCTCCATTTCAAAAATTATACTTCCAAAAATATCATCCATACGATATTTTGTAAAATTTTTTTGAATATTTAAAATTTGTAAAGCAGCTAAAGTAATAGTTGGATAATAACAACCAGATAATAACATAGTAGCATCATAAAAAACTTGTAACATCTCATTTAATTTACATATAACTGTCCATTCATCTTCAGTTATTCCATAAGCACTACCAGAGCTAGAACTAGAAGCATAAAAATTTATAAAATCATTTATAATTTCTTTATATTCTATTGCTACAGATAACATTGCATAGGTGGAATTCCACCTATGGTCAACATCTTTTGGAATTAGTCTAGGCTTATAATTTTTTCTTTTACAACATTGTTTCCATCTTTTAATTCTCATTTCAGAAGCATTATGCATATTAGTAACTGTTCTAACTTTTTCTATCATGGGTTTAATTTCAGAAAATGCACTTTGAACAATTAAATTTAAAATATGACAGATACATCTAACATGAAAAAGCTCACCATGACATGGCAATGACAAAGTTATTTTCAGAAAATCAACAGCTACATTATTATTACTTGCATTATCTAGTGAAAGAGTAAATATTCTTTGATCAATTTCTAGTTTCATAAGTTCTTCAACAATTAAATTTGCAACATTAATACCAGTGTGTGACTCTTCAATTGCAATAAAAGAAACAACTCTTTTAAACATTTTCCAACTTTCATCAATCCAGTGTGCTGTTATACATAAATAACCAGTTTGCACTCTAGATGACCAAATATCAGAAGTTAAAGAAAATTTGCAGTTTAAATTTTTAAAATAAGAAATTATTTTTCCCTGTTCCTCAACATAATATTTTAAAATATCACGTTGACAGGTTTGACGAGAAAATTTTGTAAATGCAGGATAAAAACCATCTCTAAATAAATCTTCAAATTCATCATCTTCTACTAATTTAAAAGGAAGGTTTTTAAGAACAATAAACCTGATTACGCATTTCCGGGCTCGGGCAGCGTCATAATTCCAACTGCCGAGGGTACCTGAAGAGGATGATTGGGAAAGCATAGACTGCCGGATATCACCTTGTAGATTTTGGCCTTTGTTGTGTTTTTCAATATGCCGTTTGAGATGGTTGGTGCCGCTCTTATGATGAGCTTTGAATATCTGGCCGCACAACGCACATTTCGCATTCTGAGAGATGATCCTACCGTGTTCATCCTTGGTGACGTCTATCTTCTCAAAAAAATTCCATACATCAGACCTCGGCCTTTTTGGAGCTCTTGGTGCCGTAGATTCGTCGCCACCAGATTCAGGATTAACACCGGTAGGATGAGGAGTTGTTGTAGGAGGACTCATCTCTGGATCGGTAGGAGTTGCATGTTGCTCTTCATAATCAGACCCAGAAGCCATTTGTTGGAAGTATTAGAAAATACAAAAGATTATAGGATAGTATATTAGTATGAGATAGTATAAGATTGTATAAGAGAGTAGTAGAGAGAGAAATAGATGAGTTTTGTTGTGAGGAAATGAATTGAAACCCCCCCTCTATTTATAGAAGCAGCCCCCTAGGTAAATGACCAAAAAACCCTCGAAAAATAGCCGTTTTTGACCGTTTTAAGGGGCAAAACGGTCAAAAGGCCAAATCTGGCCGTTAGGCCAGATTTGGCCCGGGCCGGGCTGGGCAACGGTCACCTTTGTGACCGTTATGGCCGGGCCGGGCCGGGTCGGGCCTTTTGACCGTTTTAAGGGGCAAAACGGTCACTTTTGTGACCGTTCGGCCCGGGCCGGGCCGGGCTGGCCCGGCCCGGACCGGCCAACGGTCACGTTTGTGACCGTTTTGGCCGGGCCGGGCCGGGCCGGCCATTCGAAGCCCCAGTGCCCAATTTGGGCACTGTTCCGGGCCCGGGCCGGGCCCGGACAGGGCTCGTCAACGGCGACCCGGGCCCGGACCCGGGTTTTGCCCGGGTTTCTGGGCCCGGGCCGGACACCGGGCCGGGCCCGGGCTCCGGGCTTTTTGGACACCCCTATTTATACGTCACTCAATGCTTTGTTTGACGGTTGAAACATTTTATTATGCTACTCGACTCCTCATGCATCATTGTCATCGATACGTGTTACTATATTACTTGACATTTCATCTGCATGTCGACACTAGTTTACACGTCCTCCTACGATTCGTTTAAAAGTCAGTACATATTATTACATCCCTCGACTAGATTCTCATTTCATTCATTAGTACTAGATTCTCATTTCATTCATCAGTTGGTACGTACTGCTATGCTACCCAGAGAACCATCAATCAGCACGTATTACTGCGTCTGTAAGGCCCCGAATTTTTTAATTAAATAATATATTTAGTTAGAGGGGATCTTTATAAATTATATAATTATTTTCTACTCAATATGATGAGATTTTCTAAATTATAACTTTATTTATAATGAGATTCATGAATTAATTATGAATTGGACTTAATAGTAAAAGGGATTTGCATATATAACCCTTCGGGTTATAAGAGTAAAAAAGATAATGCTCGTAAATATTTTAAAATAGGTCCAATGATTATACATACCCCGGATTATTAAGGTTTCTCTCTTTCTCCCCCCTCGAAAGTAGCTTTTGAGAATAGGGCTTCTACAGGAGAGACGATCAAAGAGAGTAATCACAATAGGAGAAAATAATCTTCAACTCAGGCGAGGGTTTCTCCACTTTGTTTCTTATTTTATGAAACTTTCACTTTGTTATCTCTCTGCATATTTTTTATTTGGATCTGTTAAATGCTAGATTTTCATGCTAAAAGTAGTTAGGGTTCTTTGATGTTGTTTCCTCGGTGTGTTAGAGAAGCGTTGGTAACATCTAACAGGATTTTCTAACCACAAATCGTTAGTTTTGAATAATATGGATAGGTTATATAGAAAACCCTAGTTACTTCATTTTCCTTGTTATTTGATCTTTGAAACATAGTAGCATCTTATATTTTTCATCCCTATCATAATTCTACGGAGTCAGAAGAAGATTGTAGGCAAAGCCACAAAGAAATGAGGCAAAATACATCAATCGTGGAGAAACCTTGTGAAGAGTTAATATGAGTGTTTGATGCAGTTGCCTGATCACACGACATCAAACATTTAATTTGAAATTAGATGTCTGGTTTTCTGACATCAGATGTATGATTTGGAAATCAGATGTCTAGTGGGGGACAGGAGACGTCTAATCATTATTGACAGAAACCCAAATTTTGGGTTAATTTACAGATATGTTTGATTTTATTCGGGAGATGTCTATTTGATGCTTCAGACATGTGGTTGGTTTATTCAGCAATCTGATTTGGTTCTGAATCATTTTTAACTCTATGATGATGAATTGTAGCTTAGTCTGATATGATTATTAGCAGTTTTAAACCTTGTGAAGAGTTAATATGAGTGTTTAATGTTGAAATAGTTCTATGAGATACTATGCAACATATGGAGTAGTGTGATCGCTCGAATGACTCAACACATATAAAATGTATATAGAACTCGCCAAAGGTGAATAAATGGTTCGTATATGTAGAGATAAATTAGGTTTTACACCGTAATCATTGTATATGTAGAGATGTGTGTAAAGACCTGTATCCTAGACTATGGAGTGTATCTCGATGTAGTTAGTCCTAAAACATGATTCGTATAGGTAGTTGATTCTTGACCTAGACTATTGTGGTTAGTACTAACTATGTTGTGTGAGGTTTCTACAGGAAGTTAATTTTAGTGCCTAAGTACAAACTAAATAACAGCGGGATGGGGCATAAGTTATGAGTTGAATCATGTTTTAAAGTTAGTTGGTTGGCTAGAGGACTCCGATGTGAGTACCTATTTGATGATTTTGTATTAGTTATGTTTAACAACCTTAAATGGACATACTCAATTATTTCATACCCACATAAGAACATAATTAAAAAATAATACAGTTTTTATGTTTAATATATGATGTGTGCACAAAACTACATGATATATCCTTTTGAGACTTATGATCGTTATCATTTATTCATATATTCTATCTTATCTACCTAATAAGGATTTGATTATTATTGTGCAACTAGTCATTGATTCTTGCGGTTCCCCATATTTTTCTTACTTGGATCTTACATTTAACCCTTTCTATGGACCCCCTTCTTTAAGTAATGAAGTAAGTCTGACTGTAGAGAACCAAGCTTACTTGAATAAGCAAGTTGTAAGTAGCTAGAGCCATGCAGTAGCAAGCATATAATAATGATTAGTTCAATTGTATATTTATTCAGTAGAGACTTCCTATTTCTCTAAGTACATCAAACATACCATGCACCCAACACCGTGCATAAACATGTTTCACCATCACATTAATATCACTCTAGCAAATGTCAAATATAGAGAAGTGAGGGTACAAGCTGATATACAAAGATGACAATACAAAGAACACCATATAGAGAAGAGACATCCAATAAAAACTATAATTTATGTTCCAACAGAAGAAAAGAGGATACATCTGGTAAACTGAATAAGATCAATGAGTTTCTAAAACATAAAAGTCAACTGAAAAGTACAAGGTACTTAGCCTCCAAAATGAAATACAACCCTAAAAGTCTAAAACTAAAATCATAAATAGTCTACTGTGGAGCACCAACTAATTACCTATGAATGATAGTAAATTATAATGAGTCTCCATCAACTTGCGGCCCTCCAAATCCCTGACTTGCTGCCTGAAAAAGATGAAAATAACGAGCGTCAGAGCGCTAGCAAGAACATCTCAACTACCACCAGGGGGAAGGAAAAGGGTGTATAAAAT
>NC_033798.1:26272006-26316144 GCF_001876935.1 Asparagus officinalis
TATATATATATATATATATATATATATATATATATATGAGAAAACTGTAGGTAAGCTGCCAGCGTATTCTTCGGTGCGCTGCAGGGGTGTTTTTGAAAAAAAAACACCCGATTCTCAATAAAAAAGAGCTCTCTCTCTCTCTCTTTCTCTCTCCCCAAAACTCTCAGATCCAAAGAAATCCCTCTTCCTCCCTCTCTCGATCTCTCTCAGATCTCTCTCACGCCGCCCCCTTGACTCTCCCCCACCGCGACACCTCCGCGAGATCTACCCTCCAAGACCCTCCCTCCTCCGCGAGATCCGACGGTGTAGCTGCAGGTAATATCTCGGTCCCTCTCCCATAAAGTTTCCTCTCCCCCTATCCCCCTCCCTACTCCTCCTCCATGATCTCCATCCCCACTCGTTTAAGGTCTTCAAATATCTGGCTTTCCAATTTGTTGCTAGGGCGCTTATGGGAAAAGGAATGATTTGGTTTTCGATGGGGGGAAAACTGCTCAATTCCAGAACTTGCTGCTAATACTTTGTATTAATTAACTTCTTACATCTTTGGCAATATTTATTTTTGAAGAGAAGGCAATTAGCTTGAGGAGAGTTATTGATAGGATGCATAATCTTACACCGTCTTCATTGAAAACAGAGGTGAGTTAAGGCCAAAAAAATGTCATCGAAGAAGCACATGACTTCTATTGTAATGGTTCTTTGAGTTTCAGGGCATAATACTTTGGAGTTTTCAGGGTGTTGATGTTTTCAAGCTTTTTTCTATTTTTGTTTTTTTAATCTTGTTTCGAGGCATGGGGAGAACTCTGAGTTCTAGTTTATAGTCTTGGATATTAAAGGTAGTATATCATATTGATTATACATGTATTTATGATTCATTTAGATGTCATCGAAGAAGAACATGACTTCTATTATAATGGTTCTTTGAGTTTCAGGGCATGGGAAGTACTGCTCGTTTTCATAATGGTGTGATTGTGGTTGCGAGTATTGTTGTAATTGGTAGTGGTGTGGTTGTGGTTTAGGACCAAATAATTTGGCAATTGATTGAGAGATCGCTTAGTAGTTTCATCATGAATTGTGAATCATGAGCATAATGTTCGTCCTTCATTAGTAGTTGAAGTTTTAAGGTTGAATACGAAAATCCAATTACCCAATATATGAAGTTTACACACGGCAGTTTAACTAAGCTAAATATGTTCTGTGGTAAAATATACTATTAAAATTTGCTATGTTCTTGGAAATTTTCTAGACATATATCTTTAAATTCACACCAACAAATAATTGACTACACCTATTGGTGGAAAATATTATTTTTATTTTGGAAATGGAATAAGGAGGAACCCACTGATAAGTTTTCAGTAAGTTCCTCTTAACATTCAACTGCTAAATATTGTCTTTGATAGGAATTTATTACTCCGCTCAATGGTTAGCATCTTGTTGAGTACAAAAAATTTGTAACTGTGCTTATTGTTTGTTTTCACAGTAGCTAATCATGCTGCAGAATCATAATTGTGTTGATCAATCACGTTATGCTGACCAAGGGAGCAGCTTTGCTTTGTGGCTTTGATTTGTCGTACAATATCAATCCTATGTTCAGCCAGCTTATTAAGATTGTTGATATTATACAAGGAGCAATTCTCGGCTTTTTTGTTGGCTGTGGTTTATGATATCGCTGGTAGCTGCAACAAAGGAAACAAAGTTTGTCTTTGATATTGCAATAAAGGTAGGTGGCCTTACTTTCAGACTCAAATATATAGAGTCTGGCAGCAACTAAGGAAAGAAAGTCATCTTGTCGAACAACAACCTGAAGAAGTGACATTGTGCAAGATTCATTTTGTCAAGATCTTTCCAACCTTGTAACTTACGTATCATTTATGCGCTCAAGAGAGTTTTGAAGAAAATTTTCACTAAAGAAAGTAGAATGCATGTCGATACAGAAAGAAGAAAAATATGTACATCGTTGTATAATGGTTATTAGCTTTTGCATTGTATATTTTGGGTTCTTTTCAACTAGGTTTGTAAGTAATGGTTGCGTTATGTGATGCAATGTTTCTGAAATGCTAGTTGTCTGAATGAATAGGCTTGTGCCTGAGTGGATTATTTTTCCGCCAATATTACCACTAGTATTTGTTGTCTGAACGAAGAGGTTTTGCCTGAGTGAATATCTATCACAAGGATGGAGATAATATTTCCGCCAATATTTGAGAAACATGCAAGGCATAATATTTCTGCATGTTGTATGAACTTGGTTTCTAGCAGGTTCCGGGGAAAAACACAATTAGAGTCTCATCCCTGTGGTTATGGCAACAAACACAAATCACAAGCTGTGCTTTACATGCTAGGAGAGCTATGATATTTTTCACAAGAATCAGAAGCTATTCATACTTGAATCAGAAGCTAGTTCACGCATGTTCCTCATATTGTCCATATAGTTTTCAAAAAATACAGAACTTATTTAAGATGGAATTGATGAAGCATCATCAAAGTAAAATCTGGACAGAGGCATATATGATGAGAGGCTCAAACCAATGAATCAATGTTATGACAATCATCCTGCAGTAGATTGTGCAAATATGATCCAGTGTTCGGCTTGCGCCTATCAGTCATAGCATAAGTAAAAAAAGAAAGTAGATTGTGCAAATATGATCCAGTGTTCGGCTTGCGCCTATCAGTCATAGCATAAGTAAAAAAAGAAACAAGAAAAGTTAGTCAGATACATTACACCAATACTCAGTAACCTCACCTCAACAAATGAAAACCACCAGTTATATTTTAATATCAAATCCAATTATATTCAAATAATACATTCACCAAAATACTAGAGCAATACATAAATTGTTTACAATTGTTTACATAAATTGAATTCATCTGCTAGTTCCTTCGATAAAAATCCAGCTGATATCATCGACGCTATCTACAAAACAAATCCATCAAACAATTACAATTAATTGGCGATATTCATGTTAAGTATTGAAAAATTGATTTTCCCTCACAAAGAGTAAATGTTCACAAGTGATGCGCAACAATGTCACACAAAACTTTGAGCAATGCTCAATTCAATATGACAATATGGATAACCAGCAGCAGAATAATCTAGTGAGAGACGATGAACTCTGTTTTAGCATACGCCAGTTTCTTCCAAATGAACATTCCCAATCCAACATTTCAACTTCCTTCAGAGCAACAAAATTAAAGGGAAAACTGATTGTATTAAATATACCAATGAACATTCCCAAGCCAACCATTTTCTTGACCTTGTTCTTGTACACTAGTAAATGCTTTGGAGTTAAAATTGGGCTATAAAGGTTCACCAAATTCTTCATAGCCAGGAGCAGGAACAAACTGAACACATTCATGATATCTTCTCAAGTTCATTATGCATAAAAGGGCCTGCAATTACTAAAATAATAACAATGAAAACAATGTTTGCATATATTTCAGTAATTTCCAATTTGTCATTAATTTGCAGAATATAATATTTTTACATTTATGTATGATGCTAACCGTTGGAATAATCTTGGAATAGGCTACTTTCTTATTCACTTGCAATTATCTTTGAATTATCTAGAAACAATCCTCATCAAAGTAAAAGCATACATACATAGAATTGAAAACGAGCAGTACTTCCCATCCACCTATATTTCTCAGACCCAATATCCACATCTGCAACAAAACCTGCAGAGGGTATTAAAAGTCTCACATTTAGACATACTCAACATGAGAATATAATCTAATTGTTTGGACAACATACAACATCAATGGAATCCCTTTGCAGGCTTGAGAATCCAGTTGCCAAAGAAATTGCTTGGTTAGTAAGTGATCTCTCAATCAATTGCCAAATTATTTGGTCCTAAACCACAACCACACCACTACCAATTACCACAATACTCGCAACCACAATCACACCATTATGAAAACGAGCAGTACTTCCCATGCCCTGAAACTCAAAGAACCATTATAATAGAAGTCCTGTTCTTCTTCGATGGCATCTAAATGAATCACTCTAAATACATGTATAATCAATATGATATACTACCTTTAATATCCAAGAATATAAACTAGAACTCAGAGTTCTCCCCATGCCTCGAAACAAGATTAAAAAACAAAAATAGAAAAAAAGCTTGAAAACATCAACACCCTGAAAACTCCAAAGTATTATGCCCTGAAACTCAAAGAACCATTATAATAGAAGTCATGTGCTTCTTCGATGACATTTTTTTGGCCTTAACTCACCTCTGTTTTCAATGAAGACGGTGTAAGATTATGCATCCTATCAATAACTCTCCTCAAGCTAATTGCCTTCTCTTCAAAAATAAATATTGCCAAAGATGTAAGAAGTTAATTAATACAAAGTATTAGCAGCAAGTTCTGAAATTGAGCAGTTTTCCCCCCATCGAAAACCAAATCATTCCTTTTCCCATAAGCGCCCTAGTAACAAATTGGAAAGCCAGATATTTGAAGACCTTAAACGAGTGGGGATGGAGATCGTGGAGGAGGAGTAGGGAGGGGGATAGGGGGAGAGGAAACTTTATGGGAGAGGGACCGAGATATTACCTGCAGCTACACCGTCGGATCTCGCGGAGGAGGGAGGGTCTTGGAGGGTAGATCTCGCGGAGGTGTCGCGGTGGGGGAGAGTCAAGGGGGCGGCGTGAGAGAGATCTGAGAGAGATCGAGAGAGGGAGGAAGAGGGATTTCTTTGGATCTGAGAGTTTTGGGGAGAGAGAAAGAGAGAGAGAGAGAGCTCTTTTTTATTGAGAATCGGGTGTTTTTTTTCAAAAACACCCCTGCAGCGCACCGAAG
This sequence comes from Asparagus officinalis, assembly GCF_001876935.1. Lineage (NCBI taxonomy): Eukaryota > Viridiplantae > Streptophyta > Magnoliopsida > Asparagales > Asparagaceae > Asparagus > Asparagus officinalis. The sequence continues at coordinate 26,276,801 of NC_033798.1, forward strand.
AATACGCTGGCAGCTTACCTACAGTTTTCTCTCTCTCTCTCTCTCTCTCTATATATATATATATATATATATATATATATATATCACCAAATTTGGGTTGAATCCGTCATGGTTTGACCCTTCATCCACTCGTATCAATTTTAATGGTTTCAAATGAATAGAACTTTTTACATGGCTCGACGGAGGGTCAAACCACGACGGGTTCACCCCAAATTTGGTGTGTTGGGGTTTTAGAATATGTAGATCAAGTTTAACGGAGCGGATCATCCACAAAGCAGCTCAATTAAGTGATCATCAATGGGTAAGAAACTTAGTGGACGTCCACTTAAGTTGACACAAGTTTCCTACGCTCCTGCCACGTGTCAAGTTCTTATTCGATTGTCAAATATTAGCAATCGAATAAGAAAATAAGATGAGCTGCAGCATAGGAAATTTCCTACGCTCCTGCCACGTGTCAAGTTCTTATATATATATAAAACGGGAGGTGAGCTGCAGCGTAGGAAATTTCCTACGCTCCTGCCACGTGTCAAGTTCTTATTCGATTGTCAAATATTAGCAATAAATACTAAAATAAAAAATAAGATTCGATATCAATTTAAAATTTAAATAGACAAGAACTTAGATGCAAATTATCCCGCAATTCCCTCCCCAAAACGCCGCTGCTTTCCTTCATTCCCCAAATCCCATCCCTCAGCACAATGCTCACCGTCGGCGCCCTCGTCATCCCATCTCTCAAGCGAAGAACGGACGCACCGCGAGCAATTTCGACGATCAAGAGGTTCCCAGTCTTGGATTTGATATAGGGTTCGATCACTAGGTTCCCAGTCTTGGGTTCGATCAAGAGGTTCCCAGTTTTGGGTTCGATCAAGAGGATCATCTCTCGGCATCCTCGGGTACTTTATCAATCTTTTAGTTTCGTTAATTACTCTCATAAACTCATAATTGGACAACTTCTTAATTCAATCTAGTTAATGAAAGTTTTTTTATTTTTATTTTTTTAAAGGAATCAACTTAATTTTTATTTGCTAAAAGTTTGATATATTTTAGAATTATTAAATTTTATTTTTTTAAAAGGAATCAACTTTAATTTTGAGTGATTGTTGACAAGTTTTCGTAACGTAAATAAAAGTTACTTGTTTAGGTGTCTGGATTTGGAACATTTTGTTAGGCCTGATGAAGTTATTTATTTATTTGAGTTCATCAATTATTTAGATGTTGCTGCTTGAATAATTTAATAAGTAATGTCTGCTAGCTTCAGTTCTATCAATATGATCGCATTTTCCTTGTTTATTGTTTTATTATTTGTGTGAATATTGAGCCATTGCTTTCTTGTTGATATGATTATAGAGTGTTTTATTATCTGACGAGATTTTTTAGTTGACCGATACATCTTATTTACAACTAGTTCCATTTATTCATCTAATTCTTGTTTATTTATACAGGCAGAACTTGAAGTTCATCATCCGACTCCTAGCCGTAAGTCATTTTGGATCTGAAGAACTTAATATCTAAAAGTAATGTACCGAGTTATTCTCTTTTTGTGTAGTTAAAATATTACTCTTGCAAAACTAAAATGTCTAAAATCTTTTTGCATGAGCAGATGTTAGTCCTCTTTGGATGGGCTTTGTTGATACTAATTTCACAAATGCTTCAAATGAGACAAGATGAGGTGGTCCTTATGCAAGGACTTGCAAGTCAGACTATAACCTAGAGCGTATATCAAGCAGTTCAACAAATTATGCTTTCATTCTCCTTCAATTTTAAGTAGTAGCTCCTCTTGTGCATTGGTCTTTTAACATCGTGTACTTGTTTTCTTTTTTATTTCTGTTGGAAGATTAGTACTTGTTCTCTGTTCTCAATTGTATCAGATGATTAGTTATTGTTCTTTGTTTTTAGTTGTGTTGGATGATTAGTGCTTGTTCTTTTCTTTAATTGAAGGAGTTGACTATCATAACAAGCGGTCTTCTACTTTAAGAAAAATGTTCTATTTCTCATGCTTAAATGTGATCCATTTTATTTTATATATTTTTACACTTTGCAGGGTACTTAGACGAGGTGGCTGTTTTCTACGCCTCGAGTTGAGTTAGTTCCCTACATTAAGAAGAAAACTTATCAAAATTATAGTTACTTACCCATTGAACCTGCCCTGAAATATACAATGATCATGATCTTGCATATTTTGTTCTCACTAGTTTATATGCACGTGCAATGCACGTGTTAAAATATTAAAAAATTATTTTAGATTTATTTTATTACTTTAAATAAGTCAGATTCATCTTGAGTTCAAATATGTAAAATTGAATTTTTAGATTTATTAGTATTTTATTTGAATATATTTCTAAAAATAAATGTATTGGATTTTTAAGATAAAATGGGATGAATATACCTAACTGGGATATTGTAATTGTCATTATGAATAATAGTTATAGCATAAAGATTTTTTTTAAAAAAAATTAAGTTTTTTCAACTAATTTTTAATTAAAAAACTAAGATCATTGTCTGATATACTGTAAACTTGTAAATTATTTTTCTTGTAAGAAGTTAAAATTTATCACCACCATCAACACGCAACATGAACTTAATTAGAGTATGAAAGTAAATAATGATCAAATTTGGTCATTTATTCAACATGGTAACAATCTCAATAAGTAACAATTAGTAAGCCAACAATTTTTCTTTGAAAACATTGAATATTGAAGTTTGTAACCCCCCAACCAAAATCATCACAACAGTAAACATTTAACATGGTTAATATTTTTTCACATTAAACATGAGACCTAGCACATATGTGTATTATACTTTTCTAAATGTATAACGCGTTAAACATGGTCTCGGTATATATTAGGGGGAAAAACAAAGGGTACTATAATTAAATAGCAGAGAAACTTTCGGATATCAAAGTAACGGGGGGAGAAATAAAATAAAATGCTAAACTAAGAAATAGTTCATCACATTAATAATACCAAAGATAATATTCAACACAATGGTAACTTGATGAAGGGACCACTAATATATCATAAATGCAGGATCATAAAACTTGTTAAGATTAAAATTAATAGGAAGAATGCAAATAGGCGTTATTTATAGAGCTAAACTTCACTGAACAATCTCCCACAAAAAATGAACAAAATTCCAAAGAATAATGTGCATCATAATTATCTCTACCTAAAGATACTGATCAAGTTGTTCTAACCACATAACACATAATCAATCCTATTCTATCCCCAATTTAAAAAAAACATTTAAGAATTCACACAAAGAAAAAATCCACAAATTTTACCCAGCAGCACTAAAGCTTTTGAATGGTTCGTGCTCTAATTCCTCAAAAAACAATTTCTGAGCTCAAGCCGAAACTAAGGTAATTGCATGAAGACAACATAATAAATAGTCAAATGAAGTTCATATCTTAAACAACTCCAACTTATTATATAATGGCTCCCTGCTAAAATCAATGAGACAATTGAGGTTTTTTATGGTGAAGAGCTGGACTGGGGTGGTTGAGAAATTAGGGTTTGGGGGGAGGCCCTTCACGAGGCAGGAGAACATCGTGATTCAAATTTGTGTTGTTTCTTGCTATGGACTGGCCTTTAGTGGTAAATTTTTTTTTGTGGTCTCTTTTGAATTTTGAATTTTTTTGGGTTTAATTTGGTTTTGGGCTCTGATTTTTTTGGGATGTTGTCTTTTTAGTAGAATTCCGTGGTTCTAGTCATCTGATTTGTTTGATTTTGTTGCTAATGCGAGATTGTAAGTTTTGGGTTTTTTATTTGAAATTTGAAATTTTTGTGTTTAAATTTGGATTTGGCGTGGGTTATAATTTGATAATTATGAGTTTATGGACTACTTGTTAAAAATTGTGTTTTTAGACGGAATTTGTGTTTAGGACTTTAGGGTCATTGGAATTGTTTGCTTTTGTTGCTAGTACACGATTGCTATATGGATTTGATATTGATGTTGAGAATTTCTTTCTTTTGCATATATACTTTTTGATATTGTTTCTTCTTCTGATATCAGTTGAAAAGATGCAAAAGCCCATAAATGATATACTGTGTAATTTTTGCCTAAGTGTATAGATCTTCTGTGATCATAATAAAGCTTTTGAATGGTTTGTGCTCTAATTCCTCAAAAAGCAATTTCTGAGCTCAAGCCGAAACTAAGGCAATTGCTTGAAGACAACATACGAAATAGTCAAATGATGTTAATATCTTGAACAACTCCAACTTATTATATAATGGCTCTCGATCTGCTAAAATCAATGAGAAAATCAATGAGACAATTGACAGTGTACAATGTTATAATACTAAATTATTTTATACTCCAAAAGCATGAGAGAGGACACAGGTTACACAACAAAGCATGAATATAAAATCATTATTGCGGCACAACCATGCATCAAGCAGTGATTAACATTGTATAACTACACAAAGAAATGCATAAATCCTAGAATGCATGATGTGAATTTTTTCTTCAAGCATAATAGATTAAATTTGGAAAAGAATAAAATTTTGATTTCAGCAACAAAAAGAAAAGGGGAAGTTCTGAAAAACTTCATGGATATTAATCCAAATTAAACATATAAACTCAACTAAATCCAAATTAAAATAATATCAAACATGAAGATTTACCTTGATAGATGAGAGAACCTGCAACAATCAAATCCTTAATCCTCGAAATTCTGCATGAAATTTGAAGAAATTTTTTAAAAATATCAATTGCCATAAAAAGTAATTGCAGTATAAAACAAATATCACCACTAAATCAAATACACAATATTGCTAAACAATAATCATCATTCATCATCATCATGAAAATAAAAAAGGAATATACATGTTGAAGAAGATGAAGTTACTATGAAAATTGTGTAATTTCTAGGTTTATATATAGGCATGAGGTATTGCATGTGATAGGATAATATTCATAATTAGAGTTTTATTAGGATTTGAATTGTGTTAAGGGAATTTGTCTTATTAGGAAAAATATTATTAGGATAAGAATTGAAAACTACATTACGATTACAACTTAATATTATTAGAAAACATATAAAAATATTATTAGGATAAGAATTAAAAACTACATTACACCTTAATATTATTAGGATAAGAATTCACACGTGAATTATTCATGTGCTTTTGGTAGAAGAAATCAACAGAAACAGTTCCAAATATTAATGCTAATTGGTTTTATATATAACCAGCATATAACAAACCCATACACACGGGAATTCTTCATGTGCTTTTGGTAGAAGAAATCAACAGAAACAGTTCCGAACATACATGAAAATTTCTTTCTTTTGTTGAAAATTTAGGGATGTGTCACCAAATATTATCCTAATTGGTTTTATATATAACCACCATAACAAACCTATAGAATAAATCATTAAATATAATTTAAAAATTAGAATTTGATTATAGATAGGATAGTTTAAACTTTATAGGGGTATTTTTGTCTACAGAAAGATTTTTCCGAACTCGTGCTTTTAAAGAGAGTATATGATATGATTTTAATCTCTATGGTTACTCTTCGTATTGGCATTTCTCACAGAAGATGGACTGCATGACGAGATACAAAATGTATTGTAAACAACAAACAAAACTATCGACTGTTGATGAATGACCAGAAAAGGAACAAAATGTATATATACTGTAGGTATTCAAAAATGCCAAATTCCAAAATATGAGGAGGATGGTTAGGAAAATGAACTTTGTCTCAATCAGAGACGAGGCTTGTCGTTTAGTGAAGATCAACCTCGAGAACGAGAGTCGCCACATAGCGAAACTCAACATCAAAAGACAAAGTTTATTATTGAATGAAACCGATCTTGAGACTTGAATCTCGTCGTTGGATACGAGGTTCGAGGTTCACTAGAGGATACGGGGTTCGGAGCTGGTCATTGAACACGAGGTTCTAAGCTCATCACCAGGCGTAGAGCTCATTAGTGAAGATGAGGCTTGTCAAAAGGAAACTTACAAGACTTGTTACGTAGTTGGATTCTAATAATCATATTTTATTATAATTTTATACCCTCATTATCTATTTTATATGAATAAATATGCCATTAATAATTATTTTTATCTTTAATTATAGGTTAGTGAAGAATAAAGCTCAAGATCTCTTATCTCAACAAAAACCCATGAATTAAATGAAGAACACAAGCAAGAGTCAAAAAGCCCAAGCCTAGAATCAAGCCGAGTAGCCTGTAGAAGCCGGAGAAAAAAAAATTTAAATATGAAAAAAAATGTATTCAAGATAGTTGGCCGTAAAGAAACGACGATATCTCCCAATCCGAAAGGCGGAATTTAACATATAATATATGAAAATCACCTATATCGACGAGACGAAGCCCACCGTAAAGTCAGAATTTTTATTGGAGTATCGATGCCAGTATCGATACGGGCATCGATGTTTGTATCGATGAGAAGTCATCCAGATTTCATCTACGGCCAAAATTGCATTCTTGGGGCTCAATTTTGATCCAAGGGCTCTCATTCACTGATGTTTATTATAAATAGGGGTTGAGAGTGAGGGGTTAGAGGCGTGAAAATTTTTGTAACTCCTTTTGGAGAGGAGCGCTACTCTTAATTAAGAAGGCCTTCCAAATTTGTAACTTTTTGTTATAATTAATAAAATAATTTTTTCACCACTTTAAAATTTTCTCTTCTTCTCTTTGTTGGATGATGAAGATGAAGATGAAGATGGAGATTAATTTGAAGGTTTGTTTTTCTTATTTCTTTTTTTATTGCTTATTAGCTTAGATTTATTTTCATGCTTGTAATTAGATTTTATTTTCTTGTTTAAATAGCCAAGAGGCTAGAACCCTCTTGCCTTAGATTTATTTTATGTTTATAAATTAGATTTATTTCATGCTTATAAAGTAGATTTATTTTCTTGCATTTAATTCTTGTAATTTATTTTATAGTTTAGATTTTGCAATTTATTTTGTAGTTAGATTTTAATTTCTTATACTATTCACCTTGAGGCTATAACCCTCTTGGGTTTAGTTTTTTTTGTTCATTTTTATTTTCTTTGATTCGCCTTTAGGCTAGAACCCTCTAGGGAATCATATTTTTTCTAAGAAGTGGATTCAATTCTAGATTACCCATATCTTTAATTGAATCCGCTATCTTTACATTCTTGATTTTTATTTGTTCTTGATTTTTCCTTCTTGTCTTGTTGATCACATTTATATTATCACTTCCACTCTCAAATATATTCATTTACACAATCATTTTCATTCTCTCCATCTCTCCACAATCACATTCACTCATCACTCCTTTTTGTTACGCACACAACATAAGAACCGATTTTATATTTTCTCCTACAAAACACCTTCCTCGTGGATTGATATCTTTATACTATAACTTGACACGGTTGTGCACTTGCAATATTTTTGGTACATGTTGTAGGCGTATAAAATTGCCTATAGGTCCCTTAGCACAGCTCGACGCCGATTTAACAAACGGACCACCGGGCGACGTATCCAAACAAGACCGTTAGCTCGCCAACGCTGAAGCCAAGCTATACGCAACGGAGCAGGTTAACGAGGCGACAAATCGCACCCAAGCATTGGAATGCATCCACTCGCACGCGGAATCAAACCAATGTTTAGGTGAATCACCGAGTCATCTAAACAAGAGCGAACTCGGATGAATCACGATCAAATCAACATCAATTCCGGACTCAAATTCAGAAGTTGGTTTACTGCCATATCAGGAACCCGACTCACTGCCAAATCTGGAATCAAGTCAAAGAGTCGTTGCCAAGTCAATCAACCACACAAGAGAACCAGAACCGGAAACAAAGGACGAAACGGACAAACACCCGGGGACTCGGCCGAAACCGAACCACCCCAGGGTGGCTCGGCCCAAGCCGAGCCACCCTGAGGTGGCTCGGCCAAGGCCGAGCCACCCATGGGTGGCTAGGCTCAGAACTGTGCAAATGCACAGTTCTGAGTGCCTATAAATAGGCCTTGTGCTCATTTGTTTCAGAGGTTGGAAATTTTGGAGAGAGGCGAAGCCCTGCTGGATTGAAGACTCAGATCTAAAAAAGATCACAACTTTGAAGGCTTGGAGACTTGGACTTTCAGATCCGGTGCTCGGCGATCACCAACGCCAAATAAGGCAGGAGTTCGAGAGGATTGGATTTGAGATCTACACGATCACACTCCGGATCTAAGCTTGGTTCTTAGATCCCGAGATTCGAGCGGTTGTTTCCTTGGTGAAACAATCCCTCCCGGCTATTATTCCCTTGGTGGAATATTACCCGTCATATCGTGTAGATCCGACCGGATCGAGATCACGCGGTGGTCCACGGCAAATAACCCCGGCGCAGGCAAAGAACCCACCAAAGCGAGCGACCGCAAAACAGGAGCTCGCGATTAGTTCGACAAATAAGGAAAATTGTAATCTTTACTTTGTTTTCTTTGATTTTTCATTGTAACCGGATCTTATAAAAAGACCGGATCTTTGTAACGCATAAAGTTGTTAACTGAGATAGCAATGATATCAACAATGAAGAAAGCTACGATTTTTCCCGCGAACAATCTGGCGACCACAGTGGGAGCCAACAGCTTTACTGCCGAAGCTGTCGCGTCGCAGCCGCGGATCCCGATCCCGGTCGAGGAGGAGGTCGAGTACGAATTCGACCAACAAAAGTTCGAGGAGTATCTGTCATCCTCGTCCGAATCCACCTCCCCTCGCAAGTCCAAGTCTCCAAAGCTCTCTTCCAAGAGAAAACTTCGTTGGTACGAAGAAGTTGAAGCTGCCAACGAAGATCTCGCCCCGTTTGATGCCGAAGCTGCATCGGGTGAGATCTCTCCTTCCAACCAGGTCAGATCTGCTCTGGCCGAATCTTCCGTTGCCGAGGGCGTAGTGACTCTCTCAAAGAGAGCCCGCCAAAGGCAACGTCAGCGCCTTGCGAAACAAATCGCAAAGGCAATGGAATCTGTGGACGGGATCCGTTACAACACGGATCTGAAGAACAGAAGAGGCGAACGACCTCAACAACCAATGAATGGCAACTCCTCCAAGCCACCAACGAACGAATGGATCCGTGTCAAACGGAACCGTTCAACGCTGGAGGATCGCATTCAGAAGCGCCGCGCACTCTCAGCACAAGCACGAGCTCAAGTTCAAGAAGCCCGTAGAAGGTGGCAGAATGGAGTAGCCAAGAAATCACCACTAACTCACAAAATATGGAGGCCAAAGTCCAAAGTGGTGAGTCAGGCCGAGGATCGACCTTTACAGCCTTCAAAACGAGTTCAACCTCCCGAACCATCCCGAGGAAGGAGGTCAATCTTGGAGCGCCTCGGTCCAATTCCCGACGAGCGCAACGAAGTCCATGAACGCTCGGGCCCGATGAAGAGGCTCCGAACTAATCAACATGCTGGGGGTCGACACAACCCTCAACATGACAAAGAGTTTACGGCACCCAAGCGCACTACCTTGCGCATCGAAGTTCGGGAGCCCGCTGAGAATTCATGTCTACAAAGGCGTGTTTCGAGGCGAGTGACTCTCGGAAGTCCAAATAAGGCAGTTTGCTCTCAGAAGGAAACGTTGTCATCCGAGGATGATAACGTTATACCTGGGAAATCATGCCAACACGCGATAGGTTACTCCGATCAAATGGACGAGTTGTACTATCGTGCTGGGGGTACGAACAAAACAAGAAAAAGAAGCCCTCAAGGGCTCGAAACTCAGTGCCCATGTGCCAAGCTCATTCGGGTAGTACTGTCTCAATGCAACTGCATCAAGGGAGTCCCCGAGAGAATTTCAGTGTTCGAAAGGCTCGGCACCGAAACGCCAAAACCAAGGCATAGGCGCTTCCGGCAAAGAAGAACAGTGGTTAAGGATGGAGAATTTCCGAAGGTCACCGCCAACATGACCAGCAAAGAGACATCGACACAGATTGATCTCAAATCGTTTCTGGAAGCGTCCCGGCGTGTAACCCGTCTGCAGTCCGGAGCCATCGCACGAGGAACTTATGGTAGGGTTCGGATAAGATTGCCTTCGGAAGATGAAGAATCGGATTCCTGCTCTGCTGTCGCATCGGACAATACAGTGTCCAGCGAAGGACAACCCCGCGAGTCATTCATGATAGGCGCGGAAGAAATGGCCAAAATGCTTGAAGACGCTTTGGCTAAGCAGAAAGAAAGTTTTAAATTCGAGATGGAGACGGCCATGCAGCAGATGAGAGAGATGCATGAACAGCAAATCCAAGCATTCAGGAACCAACAAGGTGAACCAAGCCACCGTAACCAGGTTGCTCAGGAAAAGGAGCACGCGGATGGGGATGAAGCTCACAATGCCAATAACCCTCCCATCAATGCAGGGGGTGGTAGTGAGGATGCCAACGGGGATACAAGTGAAGACTTGAAGATCAAAAGCCTCGAGAGTAAAATCAATACGTTGCTGTCTGCTCAAGAGGTAAAGAAAACGGGCATTCCTTGTCCATACCCGAGGGAATGGGAATCAATCCCCTATCCGGCGAAGTTTAGTCTAATCAACTTCACGCCGTTCGATGGAAGGGGTTCCCCCACCCAGCATTTGATTTATTTCAAATCGCACCTGGGTGCTATCTCTGGGAACGAGCCTCTGATGGTGCGGTCATTCGTCGGCACTCTTCGCGGAGCTGCCTTCGATTGGTATCGTCGCCTCAAGCCAGGAAGCGTGAACAGCTGGGATGACATGGAGACGAAGTTCCTTGCAAATTTCTTCGACGACGACACCGAGATCTCTATCGGATCGTTGCTCGACGAGAAACAAAAAGACGGGGAGTTAGTCGACACCTTCGTCAAAAGGTTCCGGAACAAGGCGATGAATTGCCGGGACCCGATCACCGAGGAATTCATTCTCCAGACTTGCCACAACAACCTCGCATTGGACGTATTGGAGGCAATGGGGACAGCACCGTCTGACACTTGGAAGGATCTGAAGGTGCGCGGTGAACAAGCCGAACGCTTCCTTAAAAGGAAGAAGGCCGAAAGGAACCAACCGACGGTTAATCTGCTGGACTCAAACTTCGCTTCCCGTGGTAAGGGCAAAGCACCTGCAGCTGCTGGTGGTGCTAATCAAGCGTCACAACAGCAATCCCGAAGGCAGCAGAAGACTTCGGGTCCGAGACTCCAGAGAGAGTATTCCTTCAAGGACGAAGACGTTCCAACCATCTTCGAATCGCTCCTCGAAGGCAACAAGATCAAGCTACCACCTATCACGAATCAGGAGGAAGCTGATAACACTACGGACCCAAAGTACTGTGCATACCACAGAAGGGTTGTTCATCCCACCAAGGATTGCTTTGCTCTCAGGAATAGCATTCAGACCTTGGTCGAAGCCGGCGTTATAACGCTAAGGTAAGCCAAATAAAAACGGCAAAACTCCGACCGGTATAAGAGTATAAACTGCTTCCTGACACTCCAAAGAGTATACGAGTATAAACTGTTTCTCAATCCTCCGACCGGTATAAGAGGTTAAACTACTCCCTGATACTCCAATAGGTATATGAGTCTAAACTGTTTCCCCACTTTTGACGGGAAGTTCCTGGAGAATATTAAGCTAATATTCTTAAGGATAACCCGGTTAGTTAACTGATAATAATGTCCGAACCAGTTCCGCAGAGGAAACTGGGGGTGGACGATTTATGTAACGGGAAGTTCCCAAAACCACAGCAATGTAATGAATAAGGACTCCCATTCAAGTTCTCACTGTGTCTGTGCACTCAACACTCTCTCTGTTAGAGTCTGGACGTAAAGTTCCTGATTGGTCAAACCTTCTTACAGTTAGGACCACAGTCAAAATCCCCTCTCGATTCTCCCAATGAACGAGAGGTCCACAAATCAAGCGATCAAACCTTCCTACAGTTAGGATCGTCTTAAACCTTCCATTCGGTCAAACCTTTCTACAGTTAGGACCAAAACCAAAAACCCCTCTCGATTCCTCCAATGAACGAGAGGTCCACTTTCAAATCGAGTGATCAAACCTTCCTACAGTTAGGGTCACCTCAAACCTCCCACTTGGTCAAACCTTCCTACAGTTAGGACCAAAACCACGATTCATTCTCGATAAACGAGAAATTCATCTTTAGTTCGATAATCAAACCTTCCGACAGTTAGGGTTATCCGAATCTTTTTGATTCTCGGAGTGGAGATCCCACTCTTAGTTTCACCTTTCCGGATTCTGGGGGTGGAGATCCCACCTCGAGTCTCCTTTCCTTCTTTGTTCGGGGAATAGAATATAAAATTCTTCCTTCCCCATACCAATCCTTTTCGAAGAATTCAGGATTCATCCTAGGAAGTTTATCCCGAATCCTAAGCAGGGATAAGTCTGCGCCTAACACGCGCTGCCGGTTTAGTCTTTTTTCTGCACAAAAAGACACCAGAGTTCGATTCTGGGGTATTCTATCCTGAAACCTAAGCAAGGATAAGTCTGCGCCTGACACGCGCTGCCGGTCAGTTCTTAACCGTTTAAAAAGAACACCCGTTCACATATTCAACATTGTGACAGGTTGTTATTAATAACACCAAAATCCATGCCTTACACGCATGGGGAATTTCATCCTGAATCCTAAGAAAGGATATGCCGACGCCTAACACGCGTCGCCGGTTTAGTCTTTCCCCGTAGAAAAAGACACCAGAGTTCGATTCTGGGGTATTTTATCCCGAAGCCTAAGGAGGGATAAGTCAACGTTTAATACACGTTGCTGGGTAGCCTATTCCCATGACAACGGCGAAGTCTATGTATTCAAAGTCATAGCAACAAGTCTTAGAGGATTCAGTCTCTAAGCACAACGTTACATGCGGAACGGATTTAGACAATTCGCATGCTAGCCCGACTCAAACGGTAGTCGGTAAAGGTTAATCAAATCCGTTAAAGGCTTGGGGTTAGCCAAAAATCCTAAAGTCAGCGCCTAACACGCGTCGCCGGGTAGTCTATTCCCGTGAGAAAGACGAAGTCTACGTATTCGAAGTCGTAGCATCAAGTCTAAGGGAGTTCATTCCTTTAGCACAACGTCACATGCGGAACGGACTTAAGACAATCCGCATGTAAGCCCGATTCAAACGGTAATCGGTAAAAGCATGACAAATCCGTTGAGGGCTGAGGATTTGCCAAAAATCCTAAGTCAACGTCTGATACACGTTGCTGTTTAGTCTTTTCACAGGAGAAAGACGAAGTCTACGTATTCAATATCGTAGCACTAAAAGAGTTAACTCTTTTAGCATAACGTCACATGCGGAACGGACTTAAAACAATCCGCATGCTAGCCCGACTCAAACGGTAGTCGGTAAAGGCGCATCAAACCCGTTGATGGCTGAGGATTTGCCAAAAATCCTATAAATATGCGAGTCATTGACGCATCAACTTTATGAGTTGGTCTCGTGACTCGAGCATCCAACGACCTTGGGATAAGATCCATGCTCCAATTCCTTAAGAGCTTAAACCGTGTGTACTCCAGCAGACGTACGAGTATAAACTGTGTCAAATGCCGAACAGTGCATCATAATGAAGCCTGGACGCCGGACAACGCGTCGCAATGAAGCTCAAACGCCAGACAACGCGTTATAGATGAAGATTCAACGCAGTCAATCGATGATAAGTTCTGTGTTGAAGCAGCAAACTCGAGCCAAAAAGTCAAGAAATCAAGAATCGACTTCAAGTTCAAATTCCAACAACGGTCAGACAATAAATGCAGCACCGGAACCCCTACAGGCATTCTACAAAGCACTGAATAGCCTGAAGGAATTGAAGGAATCCAGAACAGAAGTCATTCCAGAGTCCCGTTACACCGACTGAAGGTTGGGGCAATCACATCCAAAGTATTCCAGACTCTTCTATAAAAGAATGAGACTGAAATACTTTGGAGGGGGTATCTGTAGGCGTATAAAATTGCCTATAGGTCCCTTAGCACAGCTCGACGCCGATTTAACAAACGGACCACCGGGCGACGTATCCAAACAAGACCGTTAGCTCGCCAACGCTGAAGCCAAGCTATACGCAACGGAGCAGGTTAACGAGGCGACAAATCGCACCCAAGCATTGGAATGCATCCACTCGCACGCGGAATCAAACCAATGTTTAGGTGAATCACCGAGTCATCTAAACAAGAGCGAACTCGGATGAATCACGATCAAATCAACATCAATTCCGGACTCAAATTCAGAAGTTGATTTACTGCCATATCAGGAACCCGACTCACTGCCAAATCTGGAATCAAGTCAAAGAGTCGTTGCCAAGTCAATCAACCACACAAGAGAACCAGAACCGGAAACAAAGGACGAAACGGACAAACACCCGGGGACTCGGCCGAAACCGAACCACCCCAGGGTGGCTCGGCCAAGGCCGAGCCACCCTGAGGTGGCTCGGCCAAAGCCGAGCCACCCCAGGGTGGCTCGGCCAAGGCCGAGCCACCCTGAGGTGGCTCGGCCAAAGCCGAGCCACCCCAGGGTGGCTCGGCCAAGGCCGAGCCACCCTGAGGTGGCTCGGCCAAAGCCGAGCCACCCCAGGGTGGCTCGGCCAAGGCCGAGCCACCCTGAGGTGGCTCGGCCAAGGCCGAGCCACCCATGGGTGGCTAGGCTCAGAACTGTGCAAATGCACAGTTCTGAGTGCCTATAAATAGGCCTTGTGCTCATTTGTTTCAGAGGTGGGAAATTTTGGAGAGAGGCGAAGCCCTGCTGGATTGAAGACTCAGATCTAAAAAAGATCACAACTTTGAAGGCTTGGAGACTTGAACTTCCAGATCCGGTGCTCGGCGATCCCCAACGCCAAATAAGGCAGGAGTTCGAGAGGATTGGATTTGAGATCTACACGATCACACTCCGGATCTAAGCTTGGTTCTTAGATCCCGAGATTCGAGCGGTTGTTTCCTTGGTGAAACAATCCCTCCCGGCTATTATTCCCTTGGTGGAATATTACCCGTCATATCGTGTAGATCCGACCGGATCGAGATCACGCGGTGGTCCACGGCAAATAACCCCGGCGCAGGCAAAGAACCCACCAAAGCGAGCGACCGCAAAACAGGAGCTCGCGATTAGTTCGACAAATAAGGAAAATTGTAATCTTTACTTTGTTTTCTTTGATTTTTCATTGTAACCGGATCTTATAAAAAGACCGGATCTTTGTAACGCATAAAGTTGTTAACTGAGATAGCAATGATATCAACAATGAAGAAAGACACGATTTTTCCCGCGAACACATGTTTATGCCGCATCAGATTCAGCTATCGAAGATGAAGTTAGTTAGTGAAAACGAGGGTCGTTAGACGAAGTCAGCGAAGACAGGATTCGTCAAAAGAAGTTGGTTTACTGCAAAGTTCGCTTGGTAGGACGAATCTCGCTGCGTATCGAGGCTCGTCTTATTTGATGAACCTCGTTTCAATTAAAGACGAGGTTCGTCATCCACGTGAGATTTATCTGTAACGGCTCCGAAGACTTAGTCAGCCACGTGGACTAATCTTCGGGAGCACGTTACGGCGTGTGCTGATTTGGAGGAGGAAGTTACGCCCCTCTACCCCTGATTATAGCACATCAGTTACGTGCTTAAACCCTATAAATAGCCATGGATGGCTACAGAGAAAAGGGTTGGAGATTTTAAACTTGGACTTCAAGAAGCATCAGAGATCAGAGTTTCTTCGCACGGATCCGGAGTTTGAACCTCGATTCTAGCCGATCAACGAACATGAGAAGCTTTAGTGATCTTGGTCTGATCGTCAGCGGGAGACAATCTCGACTCAAGCATCGAGGGAAGCATCCTTTCGCTACTAAGAACCCATGTTAAATAAAGAGAAGCTGAATTAATCTTCTCTTCATCTGTAATTAAGAGAGAGAGTGAGTGATTATATGGGTTTCGTACCAAGCGATCGAACCCAGTTTTCTTAAAACAAGAGAATCAATCCAACATTAAATTTTCAACCCTACAGACGATGGCAACCACAGTGGGAGGAGCCATTCTTTCTGATGAGATGGTAGTAGCGCAATCAGACAAGATCGCTGTGGGAACCGAGGTTGAGACCCTGGTCATCGAGTTTGACCAGAACAAGTATGAGGAATATATTTCCTCTGGAGCATCCAGCCCCACGAAGGCTTGTAAGTGTCGTCGAGTCTCGTATGAGACTTCAACCCAAGTGTCTTCTGATGATTCAACTTGAGTTAGTCTCGAGGAAAAGTCCAAGCCTCTAAAAGAGGAGGCTCCAGTAACTAGCCGATAGGCTAAGAAATAGGTTGTCAAGAAACCTAGCCGAGCTTTGGCTTCAACTAACCAAACTATTGCTTTTGATAACGAACCTTGCCCAGCTCCGGCTGAAGCAAAGGTTCCCACTGGTTCATTGTCGAGTCGTGCTCAACAACATCAGCGTCAGAATTAAGCTCGCCATAGGGCTCAAGCTTTAGTCTCGCTAGACGGTTTTCACTATCGACCGAGGGTTAATCAGCCTAAGGTCAACAAGTCTGACGAGGATCAGGTGAATGAGGAACGTCAAAAAGATGGATCTCATCCTCATACCCGAGTAGGCTCGGACAACGAACCTCATCCTCAAAAAGAGGTTCATCAATTTCAACAAGCGGTTCATACCAAGGTTCGTAAAGAAAACGAACCTCAAGTTAAGAACCAACAGAGGAAGCACAAGCGTCGAGTTTGTCCTACCAACAAATGTCGTCGTATGAATGATAGAATTCGTCAGTCTACCTAAGTTTGTCAACCTCTATTATTCAGAGGGTCTCACTCGGGTAAATCCAAGATGACAGAGTCAGCTGAGGGTTGTTTAGTTGGTGATCTTCGAGATTATCTCATGCGCAAGCGCAACATGAGCCAAATGCAATCTCATTGCTGCTGTGAGAAACTCATTTCTGTAGTACTTTCTCAATATCCATGCGGAGAGTCAACGCATAAATCTTCAGTCTTCGAACGTTTAAATGAGCCGTCGATGGTCTTATCATCAAGAAGAAGATACTTCCGTCCCAAGAAACAAGCATCTAAGAATCGCCACATTGAAGTGACGATTAACATGGTTGGTAAGGGTAAAAGCAAAGTTTTGACTGATTCCTCGGAATCTTCTGATCCTGAATACTCTCCAGGATTAGGTGAAGGGTAAAAGCAAAGTTTTGACTGATTCCTCGGAATCTTCTGATCCTGAATACTCTCCAGGATTAGGTGAAATGCTTGTTGAAGGACAAGGGGGATTCCTCGGAATCTTCTGATCCTGAATACTCTCCAGGATTAGGTGAAATGCTTGTTGAAGGACAAGGGGTGTTCCAACACACTCGTACTCGTAAGGGTATAGTGGTTCCGTTCGATTACCGATAATTAGCGGGAATCACAGACGAGGCTGAGCAAGAACCTGAAAACTCAGCCATTGCTACTTCTCAGCCTTCAAATACAGACCAAAGTGAACAAGCAAGTGTTCACATGGTAGGAAATGATGAAGAGCTAGCGCAGTAGCTGGAAGAGCAACAATCGACCATTCGTCAGCAACAGGAGTCCATCAGACGCCTGGAAGCAATGGTGGAGAGACTCCAGGAGGAGAAGGAAAAGAAGAAGAAGAAGGTTCATTTCCAAGCCTCGGGATCTAGGCATAGATGACCTTCACCTGTTGACGAAGATGGCAATGATGAAGACGATGAGGAGAAGGTTGTGAAGATTCATTCTGAATCGTCCGAAGCTAAATCCAATCCTCGTACGAAGGTACGAGACCAAAAGTGGGATGACTTCCAAAAGCAACTTGACGCATTGAAGCTCTAAGAAAACTTCAAAGAGTTGGGGGTGGCAAGACCATATCCAAGTGAATGGGATACGATCCCGTATCCTCTGAAATTCAAATCGCTCAACTTAGTACAATTTAACGGTAAGGGTTCTCCTACCCAACATATTTATTACTTCCAGGCACAAACCAGACATATAGTGGGTAATGATCCTATTATGACTCAATTGTTCATCAGTACCCTAAAAGGGGTGGCTTTCGAGTGGTTTTGCAGACTTGAGCCAGGGTCAATACAAAGTTGGAGGGATTTGGAGAGGCTTTTCTTAGCCCGATTCTTCGATGATGACACTGAAGTGTCTATGGCCACGCTATTGTCTGAGAATCAGAAGAAGACGGAGTCGGTCAGTAACTTCGTCAAGAGATTCAGAAATCGATCGTTGCATTCACGTGATCAAGTTTCGGAATCTACTCTTGTAGAGATGTGCTGTAATAATATTTCTATCAACATCTTGTCCAAGATGGGTGTTGTTGAAGCTCGTTCATGGAAATATTTGTTTGGCAAGGAGAGCAGGTGGAAAACATGCTCAAGAGAATAAATACTGATGAACCTCAAGAATCCCAGCCTAAAAAGGGAGGAGGTAAAGGTAATTAGAATTCCCAGAAACAGTCAAAAGGGAAGGATACTCTAGTAGTTGAAACAATACCATCTCCGAAGTCTTTAACAAAACAAAAGGGAAATACTTCCGACAATCGTTTTCAGAAGAAATATGATTTCAAGGATGAACATGTAGTTTCTATTCTTATATCTTTGATCATGATGAATACGATCAAATTGCTAGAGGTAAAACGGAACGCAGAAGTATCAAGGACTGACGATCCTAACTTTTGCATGTACCACAGGATGGTGCATCATCCAATCAAAGCTTGTTACATCCTGAAAGATAAAATTCAGGCTTTGCTAGACGTATGTGTGATGACCCTTCAAGCTGAGCAAAAGAAGGTATCTGTGAATATGGTCTCACTTCAGTTTGGAGATTTCACCGAGGTGCAAGTACAAGACGGCATGAAACCGATTCCTTAAGTAGAGGCGAGAATAGTAAACTTCGACCCGCATCAGAAGAAAGAAAAAGGAATGGTCTCCTACACTACTCCTAAAGGTGAATTGATGTGGGTTCATCCTGACTTACTAATGGACGAGCAGTGGACATTAGCAAAGTCAACGAAGCCTAAAGCCAAGCAAAGATCTTGCAACGCTATTTTAGCCATCCTAGATGAGGGGATTGAAACTGCATCACTTAGTAGTTCTGAAAACAAGCAGCCAGCATTCACTTTGCAACCTGCACAGATATCAGGAACACACGGGGGAAAAGAGTATTTGAAGAAATATTCTGAAACAGCAGTTGCACCACCCAAACCGGGGAAAGAAATAGTGGAGCAAACTCAAGCGAAGGAGCTTCGTTACAGCAAAGCACTCAAGAAAAATGTGCCAGAGAGCTCGAAAGATTCTTTTCGGTTTGATGTGCTGGCTCAGTTAGCAAATATCCCAGTAAGGATAACCTTGTTTGAGCTTCTACGTTTATCTCGATCAATGAGAGAAGCCCTTCGTGAAGCGTTGGCAGATAATGAGGCTTTCTTTACTCACTTTCCACTAAACCCAGCCGGAGCAACGCTGGATGAAGTTTGCCCTCAATGTTGTCAAATCTTTCAAAGAAGAATGACGTGCATCACCTTTTCTCAAGAAGATATGCACGTGAGAAACCCAAAACATGATAGACCGTTGTACTTCATAGGGTACATTGGTTCTATTCGGGTAGACAGAATTCAGGTTGATCCTGGTTCTACTTTGAGCATCATACCATTGAGGCTCATTCATCACCTTGGAGTCCCTCTGCATCGTTTATCAACAACGAGAACAACCATCTATGGTTTTAATGCTTCCAATACTCGTCCCATTGGCAAGATCAAACTCAAATGCCAGATGGGTGACTTGAGAACGGATGTCACTTGCTACGTCATCAATGCAGAGACGTCTTACAATTTGTTATTAGGTCGACCATAGATTCATAACAATCTGATTGTTCCATCTACTCTACACCAATGCATGAAATATGCAGGTGAGAGCGGTGAAGTCAAAACAATGGTCATAGAGAAGCAACCATTCAAGGGGATGGAGAATTATTTCACCGATTCTATTCATTACCTTGATGATGAGCCATTTGAAGTACCACTGATTGAAGAACCAGATAGCGGTAATGAAGTCGATACCGAGTCTGAGCACGAACATGGTCTTGTTTTTAATGACATAGAACCCGTCATAATCGGTCTTGAAGATCTGGATGTAAATGAGCCTGTCTACGAAGACATCGGAGTTACCTTTAATAATAAAGATGATTTAGCTTACTTATCGCGTGTTGAATTGAATCATAATATGCCAGGTACAAGCGTCAGCATGGTAGCGGATCCGCTATCCAAGTTATATGCTGAATCAAATTTATACATGCCGATTCAGTCGTCTTTTGTGACAAATCAGCAGCAAATCGAATCTTCGCAAGCAGTCTTCATAGTACCGGCTAAGGTTAACGGCCAAAAAGACATCATCATCGCAAACTCTTTTGGAAGAATCCGAGAAGGAGGAAAGAGATCCGCAATTCTTGTACTTCACTCTAATAACTCAAAAGCTCATGAAGAATATGGGATACGACTTCATCCATAAAGAAGGCTTAAATTTCGGTAGAGGGATTTGGACACCAATCCGATCTGCTTATGTTCCGGAAGGAAAGTCGGAAGATTATTATCACAAAACTTGTAGTAGGTTAGGTTATGAATCCCCACCACTTATGCTGCATTTTGGAACCAAAGGAGAGTCAGATGACGATTCTTGCACCTCATCTTCTGAATCTAGTTGTCGGGAGTCTGATATCAGTATAGGAATTGTGTTCAGAGCACTTATGGCCAACATGACTTCAGCATCTCCAATAGAAGATCAAGAAGATGACCAATTATCCCTGTTTGATGATCCACTAAGTCGACAGCTGGGTATACAGTGGGAACACCGTTTTGAACAACACGAACCTCCTACTGATGACAAAGTGATTCAAGTGAACATGGGAGACGAGATTAATCCAAAACCCATATTCATAAGCGGTAGCTTGTCGCCCGAAGAGAAGGAAGACCTCATTACTCTAATATGAGAGTATATTGATGTCTTCGCTTGGAACTACGAGGATATGCCTGGGCTTTATCCTCAGGTGGCTATGCATCGATTAAACATCAAACCAGACATCAAGCCTGTTAAACAACAGCAAAGGTGATTTCGGTCCCAAATCATGAAAGCCATTGAAGCTGAAGTCAAGAAGCTCATTGAGTCATGATTTATTCGCGAAGAGCAACACCCTGACTGGGTGGCCAACATTGTTACTGTTCTGAAAAAGAACGGGAAGATTCGAGTGTGCATTGACTTCCGAGACATGAATTCAGCTTGTTCTAAAGATGATTTTTCTTTACCCATCACGGACGTCATTATTGACTATACGTGGGGGTTTGAAAGGATGTCTTTTATGGATGGATTCTTAGGATACAACCAAATCAAAATGTATCCTAATGATGAAAAACACACATCCTTTTGAACACCTTCAGGGATATACTGCTATACAGTAATGCTTTTTGGATTGAAGAATAGGGGTGCTACCTATCAACGTGCTATGACCTCTATCTTTCAAAAACATCTACGGAAGACTGTAGAATGTTACGTTGATGACTTGGTTGTTAAAAATCGTGACAAGGGAAACCATCTGCACGACTTGAAAATAATGTTTGACCTTATGCGGGCACACCAGCTGAAGATGAATCCAACTAAGTCATTCTTAGGAATGGCTAGTGGTAAATTTTTCGGGTTCGTGGTCACAACAAACGGAATTCGTCTTGACCTAGACAAAGTCAAAGCCATCCAAGAGCTACCACCTCCTAGGAATCTTAAGGAGCTTCGAGGCTTACAAGGGCAATTGGCGTATATTCGTAGGTTCATTTCTAACCTGTCAGGAAAATGCCAACCATTCTCAAAACTAATGAAGAAAGGAGTATCCTTCATGTGGGATGAGGCTTGCCAGAAAGCGTTCGAGAAGATTAAACAATATCTCTCCAATCCACCGATATTGGTTGCACCGAAGTCAGGTAAACCTTTCTTGATATACATTCGGGCTACAGATCATGCATTAGCAGGACTCTTAGCACAAGATGATGAAAATGGCCATGAGCAAGCTGTTTACTATCTCAGTAGGACTTTATCGGGTGTTGAACCTC
The DNA here is from genome assembly GCF_001876935.1 of Asparagus officinalis. Lineage (NCBI taxonomy): Eukaryota > Viridiplantae > Streptophyta > Magnoliopsida > Asparagales > Asparagaceae > Asparagus > Asparagus officinalis. The sequence goes on from NC_033798.1 coordinate 26,298,779, forward strand.
GTTATCCTCTTATTGAGAAGGAATGTTTGGCGCTGGTCTTTACAGTTTAGAAGATGCGATATTTTTTGGTTGGGCAAACTATACATGTTATTTCCCAGATCAATCCTATTCGGGTGTTCATGACACAGCCCAGTGCATTGAACTGGCAACTCGCCAGATGGGCTTTGTTGCTTTCCTAATATGACATTCACTTCAAACCTCAAAAGGCAGTGAAGAGTCAGGCTATTTGTGACCTTATGGCCAATCATCCATTGAAAGAAAAGGCCGAATTATACCAGGACATACCAGATGAGACGTATGAAGCAAACATCATCTCTAGAGAGCAGGTGTGACAACTATACTTCGATGGTGCAGCAAGGACAAGTCCTACCGGTCGAGTTATTGCTGGAGTGGGGGTTATCTTTATCTACCCCCAAAATCATATACTCCCACGCGCCATTTTTTTAATAGAGCCGTGCTCTAATATTGTGGCTGAATACAATGCTTTGTTGGTTGGCCTAGATATAGCTAAACTACTGGGGGCGAAACATCTAAAAGCGTATGGCGATTCTTAACTCATTATTAACCAGATGAAAGGAGAATATGAAGTTAGGAATGAGGACCTCATTCCTTATCATACCGTAGCAATCGCATTGGCCGATTCCTTAAAGGGCTTCTACATCGACTATATACCCTGTCTCAAGAATACCTATGCTAATGTATTGGCATCACTAGCGGCTACCTTAGCTCTACCTGAAAGAACTACCCAACAAGTCACAGTGTCGAGCAGACAATTATTCAAATCAAAGTATATATTGCCGATCAACGCAATTGAAGATGAGCCCGCAACGCTCGAACCTAAAGATTAGCGATTTCCGATCATTGATTATGTCTTATACGACTTATTACCTGAAGATATCAAGGAAAGAGAATCTATTTATAGATGAGAACCTAGATTCTACTATGATTCTCAATCCCAGACTTTGTATCGAAAATCGTACGTTGGGCTTTTGCTTCACTATTTGTCAAATAGAGAAGCAAAAAAAGCTCTAAAAGAAGCTCATGATGGTATATGTGGAGCTCATCAGCCTGGCCCTAAATTGTGGGACCGGCTATGCAGATTGGTTATTACTGGCCTAATATGGTACAAGACGCTGTCGCCTATTCCAAACGATGCCATGCCTGCCAGATACACGCTAATTACATGCATCGACCGCCCGAGCATCTTCATCCATCAACCACTTCATGGCCTTTTAAAATGTGGGGGATGGACATTGTTGGCCCAGTAACCCCACCCTCTTCCAAGGGAAATCGATTTATTTTAGCAATAACTGATTACTTTTCTAAATGGGCAGAAGCAATTTCGTTGAGAGAAGTCAAGGCGAGTGATGTCGTTAAATTATTAAAACATCACATCGTATACAGATACGGCGTTCTGAGGCGTATCATTCATGGCAATGGGCCCCAATTCGTTAGCCAAGCCTTCACCAGATTCTGTGATAAATTCAGGATTAAGAATTTAGCTTTAACTACTTATAATCCTGTTGCTAACGGGCAAGCAAAAGCATTCAATAAGACCATCGTCAGAATTCTTACTAAGGTGGTTTTGACGAATAAAAGAGACTAGAATGAGAAGTTAGGTCAAAATTTGTGGGCTTATCGTACAACGGTTCGCACGCCAACAGGAGCGACACCATATTCCTTGGTATGTAGATGTGAAGCTGTATTACCATTAGAAATCCAAATTCCGTCTCTGCGAATAGCACTTGCTACTGGTATAACGATGGAAGAAAATCATTGCCGATGTCTTGAAGAGTTGGAAGCCCTAGATGAAAAGCGACTATTGGCTCAACAACACATTGAGCTTTATCAAGCTCGGATTTCCAGAGCATTTGATAAAAAGGTTAGATACTACACATTCAAAGAAGGCGACTTGGTTCTTGCCGTTCGATGCCCAACGATTTTGAACTCTAAGAAGAAAGAGAAGTTTGAGCCAAAATGGGAAGGACCATTTATGGTAGAAACTGTCTACTCAAATGGAGCTTATCGCCTTATTACTCAAAATGGTGACAAACTCATGATACCTATTAATGGTAAATTTCTGAAAAAATATTACCCATAGACTTCACAGTCAGATATGCCTTACAGCAGGAGGAGAAGCAAATAAAGATAATGGTTTTCTTACTTCGTCTCCTCCAAATTTCCCTCACTAATCCTCTTCAATAGGATAGTGGGACTATAAAATTATCATGTCAATGACTTCCTCTGACAGTTGATGGTTTTTGCTCAAAACAGTATCTTTTTAATAGTAACATACTATGTGATGTGTTACTTCATTGTTTGATTCTGCCTAAAGTCGTCATTTCCCCAAATAACATTCGTGTAGGCGTATAAAACTGCTTATAGGTCCCTTAACACAGCTCGACACGGTGATTCGACAAATAAACGAACCATCGGGCGATGTATCCAAGCGTGATCGTTAGACCACAACATCGAAGCTAAGTGAGATGCGACGAAGCAGATTAACGAGGCGACGAGGTTAAACACCGAAGCGGATTTACTGCCAAATCAGAGTCCAGATCAACAAATCAGAGTTCGAATAAACCGCAAAACCGGAAAATGATAAAATGGCAAACACCTGGAGGACTCGGCCAAAACCGAGCCACTCGGGTGGCTCGGCCAAAGCCGAGCCACCTAGGGGTGGCTCGGGGGCCGAGCTTGGAAGCCCTAGATGAAAAGCGACTATTGGCTCAACAACACATTGAGCTTTATCAAGCTCGGATTTCCAGAGCATTTGATAAAAAGGTTAGATACTACACATTCAAAGAAGGCGACTTGGTTCTTGCCGTTCGATGCCCAACGATTTTGAACTCTAAGAAGAAAGAGAAGTTTGAGCCAAAATGGGAAGGACCATTTATGGTAGAAACTGTCTACTCAAATGGAGCTTATCGCCTTATTACTCAAAATGGTGACAAACTCATGATACCTATTAATGGTAAATTTCTGAAAAAATATTACCCATAGACTTCACAGTCAGATATGCCTTACAGCAGGAGGAGAAGCAAATAAAGATAATGGTTTTCTTACTTCGTCTCCTCCAAATTTCCCTCACTAATCCTCTTCAATAGGATAGTGGGACTATAAAATTATCATGTCAATGACTTCCTCTGACAGTTGATGGTTTTTGCTCAAAACAGTATCTTTTTAATAGTAACATACTATGTGATGTGTTACTTCATTGTTTGATTCTGCCTAAAGTCGTCATTTCCCCAAATAACATTCGTGTAGGCGTATAAAACTGCTTATAGGTCCCTTAACACAGCTCGACACGGTGATTCGACAAATAAACGAACCATCGGGCGATGTATCCAAGCGTGATCGTTAGACCACAACATCGAAGCTAAGTGAGATGCGACGAAGCAGATTAACGAGGCGACGAGGTTAAACACCGAAGCGGATTTACTGCCAAATCAGAGTCCAGATCAACAAATCAGAGTTCGGATAAACCGCAAAATCGGACAACGGACAACACGGCACCACACCCGGAAGAGCTCGGCCAAAACCGAGCCACTCAGGTGGCTCACCGAGCCACCAGAGCTGTGGATCTGGGCTCAGATCTGAGCCCAGATCCGCTTTCAGAAACCTATAAATAGAGTGGGCATGGATCATTTTTCAAGGGTTGGATTTCTTTGAGCCGAAACTCTGCTGGATTGAGAACTCACCTTCGGATTTTTAAAGCTTTGAAGACTTGGACATTTTCAAATCTGGTTCTTGGCGAGCATCCACGTCAAACAAGGCAGGAGTTCGAGAGAGAGAGATCAGATCTGAGATCCACACGGTAATACTCCGGATCAAAACTTGGTTTTTGATCCCGAGAAGGCTATTATTTCCTTGGTGAAATAGTACCCCCGGCTGTTATTTCCTTTGTGAAATAGTACCCGTCATACCGTGTAGATCCGACCGGATCAAGATCGCGCGGTGGTCTACGGATTAACCCCGACGCAGGCGAAGAACCCACACAAGCGAGAGACCACAAAACAGGATCTCGCGATTTGTTCGACAAATAAGGAAAGTTGTAATTTTTATTTCTTTTTTGATCTCGTTGTAACCGGATCTTATAAAAAGACCGGATCTTTGTAACCGATAAACTGTTAACAAAGGAATCAATGGAATTAACGAGTGTAATTTTTCCCGCGAACAATCTGGCGACCACAGTGGGAGCCACCGATCTCGCTGCCGAGATCGTTGCGTCGTAGCCGCAGATCTCAATTCCGGTCGAGGAGGAGGTCGAGTATGAATTCGACCAGCAAAAGTTCGAGGAGTATCTGTCATCCTTGTCCGGATCCACCTCCCCCCGCAAGTCTAAGAAGTTCTCCTCCAGGAGAAAAGTCCGTTGGTATGAAGAAGTGCAAAATGCCAATGAAGATCTCACCCCAACTGATACCAAAGTCGCATCGGGTGAAGCTCCACCGACCTCCAACCAGGTCAAATCTGTTCCTGCCAACGCCTCCGCCGTTGAAGGAGTAGTGACTCTCTCGAAGAGAGCCCGCCAGAGGCGACGTCAACGCCTGGCGCGGCAACTCGCAAAAGCGATGGAGTCCAATGACGGAGTCCGCTATAACGCGGATCTGAAGAACAGGAGAGGCAAGCAGCCTCAACAAACAATGAATGACAGCTCCTCCAAGCCACCAACGAATGAATGAGTCCGTGTTAAATGGAATCGTTCAACACTTGATGAGCGCATTCGCAAGCACCGCGTACTGTCAGCGCAAGCACAGGCTCAAGTCCAGGAAGCCCGCAGAAGACTGCAGAAGGAAGTGGCCAAAAAGCCGCCACCAACCCGCCAAGTCTGGAGGCCAAAGTCTGAAGCGGCGATTCAGGCTAAAGAGCAACCTTTACAGCCTTCAGCAAAAGTTCAACCTTCGGCGAACCACTCCAAATCGCCGATAATTCCCATGGCTACTCCGGGAGATCACGCAGAATCATCCCGAAGAAAGAAGTCAGTTTTGGAGCGCCTCGGTCCACTTCCCGATGGACGATGCAAAGCTCCAGTTCAAGAACATTTGGGCCCGATGAAGAAGCCCCGAACGACTCAACATGCTGGGGGTCGCCGCCACCTTCAACATGACAAGGAGTTCATGGTAGCTGTGCATACTAATTTGCGCATCGAAGTCCAAGAGCCCGCTGAGAACTCATGTTCAAAAAGGCATGTTTCGAGGCGCGTGACTCTTGAAGGCCCTAAAAAGGTAGTCCGCCCTCAGAAGGAAACGTCGTTATCTGATGATGATGACGTTATACCTAAGAAGTCGTGCCCACACACGATAGGTTACTTCGACTGTCAAGCTGATGAGTTGTACTATCGTGATGGGAGTACGAGAAAAACCAGGAAGAGGAGTCCTCGAGGACTAGAGACTCAATGCACCTATTCCAAACTCATTCGGGCAGTATTGTCTGAGTGTAACTGCATCAAGATGGTCCCCGAAAGAATTTCGGTTTTCGAAAGGCTTAATACCGAAACGCTAAAGCCAAGGTCTAGGCGTTTCCGACAAAGAAGAAGGGTAGTCGAAGACGGAGAATTTCCGAGGGTCACCACTAACATGACCAGCAAAGGGACATCGGCACGGGATAATCCCAAGTCGATTCCGGAAGCATCCCGGCGTATAACCCGTCTACAGTCTGGAGCCATCAAATGAGGAACTTATGGTAGGGTTCGGACAAGATTACCTTCGGAAGATGAAGAATCGGATGCCAGCTCTGGGGTCGCATCAGATAATACGGTATCCAGCGAGGGACAACCCCGCGAGGCACTTATGATAAGTGCGGAACAAGTGGCCAAGATGCTTGAAGAAGCCATGGCTAAACAACAGGAGAGCTTCAGGTTCGAAATGCAGATGGCCATGCAGAATATAAGAGAAATGCATGACCAACAGATCCAAGCACTGACAAACCAGCAAGACGAACCAAGTCGTCATAACCAGGTTAATCAGGAAGATGAGGACACGAATGCGAATGAAGCTCATAATGCCAATCATCCTCCCGTCAATGCTGGGGGTGGTAACAAGAATGCTAGCGAAAACACAGGTGAAAGCTTGAAGATTAAAAACCTTGAGAGAAAAATCAATACATTAATTTCCGCTCAAGAGATGAAGAAGACGGGCATTCCTTGTCCATACCCAAGAGAATGGGAATCAATCCCATATCCGGCGAAGTTCAATCTAATTAACTTCATGCCGTTTAACGGGATGGGTTCACCCACTCAACATTTGATTTACTTCAAATCACACCTGGAGGTTATCTCTGGTAATGAGCCTCTGATGGTACGGTCCTTCGTTGGCACTCTGCATGGAGCCGCCTTCGATTGGTATCGTCGCCTTAAGCCAGGAAGCGTGAATAGATGGGATGACATGGAGACTAAATTCCTCATTAACTTCTTCGACAACGACACCGAGATATCCATCGGGTCGTTGCTTGACGAGAAACAAAAAGACGGGGAATTGGTTGACACCTTCGTCAAAAGGTTCCGGAACAAGGCGATGAACTGTCGGGACCCGATCACTGAGGAGTTCATTCTCCAGACTTGCCACAACAACCTCGCATTGGACGTGTTGGAAGCAATGGGGACAGCACCGTCCAAAACATGGAAGGATTTGAAGGTCCGAGGAGAGCAAGCCGAGCGATTCCTCAAAAGCAGCCGATATCTAAATGAGTTCGATACTCCCTCGGCTTCTCCTCATCAATCAAACACTCGCCATATCGGCTGAAGAACTACGGGAAGCAAGTGGAAAATGCCCAACACTTATGGACCTGTAGCTGCTTTCTGATGTCAAGGAATCCTCACCCCTCCCACCTGCCATTCTCAAACAACTGTAGTAGGGGAACAGAGTGGTCTACGGTGCTAGGTACCGACATCATATCAGGATGATGAAAGACGAAGCAAGCCATCAAATAGGTGTACGGGAGCTCCACCTTAGAAAGAGGAATCTTAGCCGACGGTGCATCTTCTTTCTGTGTGAAGGTACTAGAAATCTGTCGAAGCCCTCGATGAATGTTAGCCACCATCATCGGAAGAAGCGAAAGTTCCTTTTTGTAGGCAAGCTGAACCGGATACGGGACCACACACTTCTTTAACCAGATAGCGAGGTAACCGACGAGAAGGGTCATCGGCTGAATCGGTGCGGTCGCATGCCATAAGAATGATTTAAATTTGGTCCCTGCAGGAAAGCCACTCTCGGGACTGCTAATGGTATAGGAATGAACATCAATCTTCTTCAGCAGACCATTAACCTCTGAAGGAGTAAGCGTTGCCAGCTCACAAATAGCCTCGTCAGAATTGCTCTCTAAATTCCTGAACAGATAACACGCAAACTACTTCAGGCTCACATGTGACTTAGTCCTCTTCGCTAAAGGCTCAGACTGTGCCAAAGCAATATGGTAGTGACATGTAAGATCCCATAAAGTCTCATAGCGGTCGAGCATGCGGTCCTTCAGCTGACTCAACTCATGGTTGGAGGGAAAGTACTCCTGATATAGCATCTGACCCATGGGCAAGCCAGAAATCCTGTGCATCTCATGGAGAGCCAAGCCCAACTCCCCGTGCTTAGTCAGAAAAGTGTTTGAATCCGGGTTATAGAGCTCGCACAAAGCGAAGAAATGCTTCGTGCTGACAGGTAGGCCATACATGGTGGAACGAATGGCTGCACATAGACCACAAGCGTGCAACTCCTCGCTCCATCAGCTTAAGACATACTTCGTCATACGAGCCCACCAAAGCTTGTCTAAAGAATAGACCCAGCCGTAGAATCTGTGGCGCGTCGCAGGCATCTCCCGTCCTAAGTCAGTGAGGCGATTCTTCAAAGTAGAAGCAGAAGTAAGAAATTCGTTACGCGGTGGTGCGTCCAGCCCCAATACTCCAGGATGCAATCCAATGATATGACTCCTGCTCGAACCTGGAGCTGACTGATGAGTAATATAGCCACAGTGAACGCTCTCATGCTCCTCCGTCAAGCGCCACGACATCTCCCGTGTCACAGCCTGATGCCTGAGCTTAGTCAACGAGCGGTGTCGAGGAATCTTCGGCAAATATATGAAACCACTGCCATTTTTATGAAGCCACTGCTCGGCGTCAATGAACACTGCATCAGGATCTCTGACGGAGTCACCAAATAAAAAGTCAGTCTTCCTGAAAGGCTGAACAGAACTGACATCCTTCACAAAAGGCGCATCTGTAATCAACTGTCGAAGAGCTCGATGTCCACCTTCCTTCACCACTTGGGCAACCTCTGTCGACGTGCCCGGAGCAAACTTAAGAGTAAGCGGAATAGGTGAAAAATCATCGGAGGTTGAATAATACTCGTCACGACGTTCGTCCACTGCATGAGATGAGAATGCTCTAGAGGGATATTCCACTGAAAACAAGCAATTAAGTGTTTGTTAGTCTCAATTATAAAAGAAAGTTGAACTCATCCTACGAACAGATAAGATAGAGTCACTGCCTTATAAAGGGTGAGACGATTTGGCCACATTATGCACGTATAAGGTAGGATATATCAAAAACATATCCCTGCCTTATAAGGCACAATGCAGCGTCAAAACGCCCCCTTTATTTATTTTGAGATATGGTTTTGACCAAGCAAAACCCATCTTTAAAGCGTCGATCCTCACCAAGGAGAATCAAGGCTCTTCCCGATTGCCTCACTAAGGAGAACAAAATGGGGAAAAAAAGGATTAAATCGATAAATTATGAAATATGCCAAAACAAGGAGCTCACCAGCATACGAGGGAAGCACGCCATCAGCCGACGTAGTAGGGGATCGACCTCGCGGGATATACGACATGATGATCTCCAAAGTAAATCAGGGGGTCAGATACAGAAAAAAATTTAGTTAGGATGACAAACTCTAACCCTAAAATTTTATCCCCTCTTTTTTATAATTAAACCCCTCAGATCCACAAATTTTACCCCCTGAAAGATAAGCTCGAGGTGCCAAATCACAAACCCTAACCCTCATATGCAATCCCACAAATTCATGTACTAAATTAAAACATGAAATATGCCAAAATTATAGAGGATTTATCTGAGGAAAAGCTCAAGGATCCAACAAATGTCAGATCTTGAAAGAAGCTCGAACCACGTGCTCGAGGGGCCTGAGAGAAATTCTATATATGGGAATTTTGAGGGATTTTTCAGTCTAAGATCAAGAGGAAGGGTAGATCTAAGACAAATCTGAAGGTTTGAAGGAGAAAGATGCACGAGGGAAGAGAAAATCAAAAAAAAGGGACAAGGGAGGGGCCGGCCCTAAAGAGGAGAAAAAGAGGCTTTTTATAGTTGAACCAGCCTTGAACCAGACCAGACCAGGCTGAACCAGACCAGACCAGTCTAAATCAGTTCAAAAGAGGCTGAACCAGGCCAAACCAGGCTGAACCAGGCCAAACCAGGCTGAACCAGACCAGACCAGGAGGAATTAGTCTGAACCAGGCTGAACCAGTCCTGAACCAGCCTTGAACTAGGTTGAACCAGTCTTGAACCAGGTTGAACCAGTTTGAACCAGATTTGAACCAGAATTCAAATTGAAGCTGAACCGAGCATCGAAACGACTTCAAATCGACCGAGGGTTCAATCCCTTGTTTATTCATTCCTCTCCCGCACATTCGGAAGGGTCAGAAGATTTGTTGAACCTAATTACTGCCTTTTTTGGGTCATAATCAGGCCGGTTCAGCTCATTATTAGGCCGGTTCGGCTCATTCGGACATGAAAAGTACTCCAATAAGGTATACGAGTACAAACTATTCCCTATTTTTGTTGAGAAGTTTCTGGAGAGTATTTTTTCTAAAAATATTCTTAAGGATAACTCAACAATACTCCGAAAAGTATAAGAGTATAAACTACTTCTCAAGACTCCAGCAAACGTACGAGTATAAACTATGTCAAACGCCGGACAACGCGTTACAAATGAAGACTCAACGCCAACAATCGATGGTCAGTTCTATGTTGAAACAGCAAACACGAGCTAAAAATCAGAAAATCAGGAATTGACTTCAAGTTTAAAATTCCGACAACGGTCAGACAATAAATGCAGCACCGGAACCCTTGCAGACATTCGACAAAGCACCGAATAGCCTAAAGGATTGAAGGAATCAAGAATAGAAGCCATTCCAAACTCCCGTCATACCGACTGAAGGTTAGGGCAATCATATCCAAAGTATTCAAGACTCTTCGATAAAAGAACGAGGCTGAAATACTTTGGAGGGGGTATCTCTAGGCGTATAAAACTGCTTATAGGTCCATTAACACAGCTCGGCACGGTGATTCGACAAACCAACGAACCATCGGGCGATGTATCCAAGCGTGATCGTTAGACCACAACATCGAAGCTAAGTGAGATGCGACGAAGTAGATTAACGAGGCGACGAGGTTAAACACCGAAGCAGATTTACTGCCAAATCAGAGTCCAGATCAACAAATCAGAGTTCGGATAAACCGCAAAATCGGAAAACAACAAAATGGCAAACACCTGGAGGACTCGGCCAAAACCGAGCCACATTTTTCAAGGGTTGGATTTCTTTGAGCCGAAACTCTGCTGGATTGAGATCTCAACTTTGAAAGTTTGAAGCTTTGAAGACTTGGACATTTTCAGATCTGGTTCTTGGCGAGCATCCACGTCAAAAAAGCTAGGAGTTCGAGAGAGAGAGATCAGATCTGAGATCCACACAGTAATACTTCGGATCAAAACTTGGTTTTTGATCCCGAGAAGGCTATTATTTCCTTGGTGAAATAGTACCCCCGGCTGTTATTTCCTTTATGAAATAGCACCCGTTATACCGTGTAGATCTGACCGGATCAAGATCGTGCGGTGGTCCACGGATTAACCCTAGCGCAGGCGAAGAACCCACACAAGCGAGAGACCGCAAAACAGGATCTCGCGATTTGTTCGACAAATAAGGAAAGTTGTAATTTTTATTTCTTTTTTGATCTCGTTGTAACCGGATCTTATAAAAAGACCGGATCTTTGTAACCAATAAACTGTTAACAAAGGAATCAATAGAATCAATGAGTACAATTTTTCCCGCGAACAGTTCGTTTTCCCAACTTAGGCCTACCAAGTGATGTGCCTTCGTTTCTATCATCATCGTCATACTACCAAGTCACCGAATGATGTCATCTTCCTAACGTTGTCATTTTCCCAAATGACGTTCGTTTTCCTAACTTAGGCCTACCAAGTGATGTGCCTTCGTTTCTATCATCATCGTCATACTATCAAGTCACTGAATGATGTCATCTTCCTAACGTCGTTATTTTTCCAAATGACATTCGTTTTTCTAACTTAGGCCTACCAAGTGATGTGTCTTCGTTTCTATCATCATCGTCATACTACCAAATCACTGAACGATGTCATCTTCCTAACGTCGTCATTTTCCCAAATGATGTTTGTTTTCTCATCTTAGGCCTACCAAGTGATGTGTCTTCGTTTCTATCATCATCGTCATACTTCTAAAGTCACTAAACGATTTGACTTTCCTAACGTTGTTATTTCTCCAAATGACGTTCGTTTTCCTAACTTAGGCCTACCAAGTGATGTGCCTTCGTTTCTATCATCATCATCATACTGCTAAGTACGTGAATGATGTGATTCTCCTAACGTCGTCATTTCTCTAAATGATGTTCGTTTTCCCAACTTAGGCTTACCAAGTGATGTGCCTTCGTTTCTATCATCATCGTCATACTACCAAGTCACTGAACGATGTCATCTTCCTAACGTCATCATTTTCCCAAATGACGTTCGTTTTCCTAACTTAGACCTACCAAGTGACGTACCTTCATTTCTATCATCATCGTCATACTGCTAAGTCACTGAACGATGTGATTCTCCTAACGTCGTCATTTCTCCAAATGATGTTCGTTTTCCAAACTTTGGCCTACCGAGTGATGTGTCTTCGTTTCTATCATCATCGTCATACTGCTAAGTCACTGAGTGATGTGATTTTTCCTAACGTCGTTCTTTTCCCAAATGACGTTTATTTTCCTAACTTAGGCCTACCAAGTGATGTGCCTTTGTTTTTTTTATTCTAAGTCATTGAACGACTTAATATTCCTAACATCATCATTTTTACAAATAACGTTCGTTTTCCCAACGAGTCTGCCATGTGTCGAACTTTGTTCTTAACACTTAGTTATATTTTGAACCTCGTTATCGTACATTTGATCTAAAGCAAAAACAAAAAGGCTAAGGATAAAAGAGAAATCATAGCACTTAAGTCTAAGAGAAACTCTTTAGAAACTCATCATACTGAGGGGAAAAGTATGCCTAGTCCAATTTAAATGGCAGTTGGTAAAGACAACTTAAGTCCGTTGATAGGTGAGGGTTTGCTAAAAATCCTAAGTTAAAATGCTTCAGTTACAAAAAAAAAAAAGTAAGAGAACAATATGTGGATAAAATATAAATTTTATTCATATATAATCGAAAGTATAGAAACTCGAAGTACATAGATTGAACTTAGAAGACTCGAACTACAATACGAGGTTCAGTTATAAATTCTTTGGACTACACTACAAAGTTTAGTTACAAGTTCAATTACCTTCGAGATTGCACTACGAGCCTCGTTCGTAATGACGTCACTGTTCTTGTTGTTGAAGTTCCATCTTCCGTTCCTGGGCATGAAGTCTTCTCCATACCCAACTTTTAACTTGGATGCTTGTAGCACACGCCTACCTACTTGGGTAAGCTGACTACTAATAGAAACACCACAAGCTCTGAGCATAGGATCAACACTTTTCCCATCTCCATAGAACGTGAAGGCAGCTCTAACATTGTTGCTGACTCCTCCAAAAGGAAGCACTTCACTAAGTCTGTGAAGCTGCCACATAGACCGAAGTCTAGCAAAGGGACTGCATGCTTGGGGGTGCATGACATGTCAAAATAACAAATATATTTAGACTTAGGATATCTCTTTGAGGTTACATTCAAAAGTCCAACGAATTGCTGAAATGTATGCTGATTTCGACTCTGGAACACTGAGAAACCCTCAAATGAGCAAGCTACTACAAAGACCAAGAGATCAAGGATCTGATCAGAAGAGTTACCTGAAGCGATATCATCATCAACTTTGCCTACCTCAACAGCGACGATTATCGGAGCTTGGAATTTAGTAGGAAGCGAAGGTGGGAGTCTTAAAATACAAAGTCCCCTTTGAGTCATTTTGGAAACAAGGCACAGAAGAGGAAGATGAATCCTCTCAAAAAGTAACTGCCTATTTATAGGCAAAGGAGCCAACCAAGTGGCTGGGATTCGTTACACGAATACCTAAGCACTAAACCGCCAAAGGGTGCTGGGAACGAAGCGACACAATCAATTGCATTCGTAATTAGCGCCAACGAGGACGTGGCTCGAAGCGACACATTAAGTACCCAAGACTTAATGTTGACGAAATGAAGCGACGGATCCATGTGGATCAATAGTGTGGGAACTGTCGAAGATTGCCACATCGTTTAATGAGATTTATTCTCGTTCCTAAGTCAAAAATGACGAATGTCGCTATTTCGATTAAAACTCGAATATCTAGATTCAGCCAAGATAAGTTGAATTCGGACCTCGTCTTCGATGAAGGTCATTCACTTGACGAAGGCCATTCACTTGGCAAAGGTCATTCACTTGAAATAAGCTGAATTTGAACCTCGTCTTTGATGAAAGTTCACTTGGTTGAAATGGGATCCGAACCTCGTTTTCAATGAAGGTCGTCCCTCTAATTAAACTCAAGTGTCGAGACTTGATTGAAATGGAATCTGAACCTCGTCTTTAACGAAGGTCGTTCCTCTAATTGTACTCAGGTATTGAGACTTGATTGAAATCGGATTCGAACATTGTCTTCGACGAAGGTCACTCTTCTAATTAGGCTCAAAGGCTGAAGCTTAATTGAATGAGTTTAGAATCTCGTTATGTCAAATACGAATTGAAGTTTGAATACAACCTCGTATCAAAGTAATAAGACTTGTACTTCAAGTCTTAAATCTCAAAGCAACGAAGTTTATGAACTTTGGCATCAGATTATGTCTTGAGGTATAAAGTAGAGCTAGTGGACAAAGACAAAAAAAGTTCTACTTATATATAAAAAAAACGCGGGCTACAAAAACCCGATAAAAAAATAGAGCTAAATGGATCCAGCGGTCTGACGAATCTCTTTGGCAAGCTTAGCTAAGGATTCTTGATGTTCTTCCTCAACGTCAGCCAAAGCACGTCTACGTAGCTCCTTATCAGAATAGGCGCTCATATCACAGACAGCTTTTTTCAGCTGCTCCATTCGATCGAGTTCTGCTTGGAGCAAAGGCTGATGCTGCACCGGTTTTGAGTCTAATGTATGTCTCATATCCATCATGCCTGCCAACTCTGCCTCAGCCTCAGCCAGCTTTCTCTGAAGAACCTTAAGTTGAACTTGAAGATGATCGACTTGACTTTGTTTTTGAAGTTCAGCATCTGCAACCTTTTTACCCTCACGGGATAAATTCTCTTCGATCTCTTTAAACTCCTTAACTCATTGCTTAGTCTCAAGCAATTGACGATTAAGTTTGAATAAGGAGTCATCCCTCTGGCGTATATTTCGCATTGCTCGTTCTTCAGCTAAAGGATAAAGGGACCGAGACTGACGATTATGCTATTGATTGAAAAGATCTTCCACCTTGGTTAAGTGCAACCAGTAAGGCAATACCACGAGATCGGAGGTCAAGTTCTTCATCAGGTCCAAGAAAGGCACCAGCACCTCTTTAACTCGTGCAAAGTCCCCTCCACGATCTAGGATCTGAGCAGGAGATTCTCTCAAAATGCTGAGGAAATTCTCTAATATTTTCGATACGACAAAATTTCTCACCAAAACGACAGGAGAAGAGTGTGTGCTGCTAGAGGACATCGTTTCATGAGGAGCGATAGAAGAAACCATAGTTTCTGTGAAAATTGGCGGTGTAGTGTACACAATAAGAGTGCGATGGTTGTAGCAACCATTGCAGTAGTGATAGGAGCGACAGTGACTGCAGTACTTGGTACGATGTGAGTCTCGGTCATGACAATGGAGCTGGTAGACACAACACTTGTGGTCACGGTGGTTTCAGCTTCAGCCATGGCGGTCGAAGCAAGTTCTGCCCCCTCAGCTTCATCAAGATTAACAGTCGAATTATCAACTCGGCCTGTTTCCATAGCTGAATTTGGAGGCATCCTACTTTTAGTAGGATCACCAGAAGCTGGTCCAACCTCAGTACCCACATCAGTAAAGGCAATGGAGTCTGTGGAAACAACTAAACACAGCGAACAAAGTCGTTAGTACCTTAAAATCTAGAAAGGTAAATGACTATTGTAGGCGTATAAAATTGCTTATAGATCCCTTAGCACAGCTCAGCACAAACCGACGAACCAACGAGGCGACGAGGTTAACGAATCGCACGCAAACAACGGAATAGATCCACTCGCGTGCGGAATCAAGCTAACGGGTTAAAGAGTCAACGAGTCATCCATCCAAGGGCGGACTTGGACGAATCACGATCGAATCAAGATCAGTTTCAGACTCGAACTCAGAAGTGGATTTACTACCAAATCAGGTCAACGGTTCAAGTCCGGATAAATCAACCACAGAACCGGATCACGGACTGAACCGAAAACGGAAAACGACGGAAAACCACGCCTAAGGGGGCTCGGCCAAGGCCGAGCCACCTATAGGTGGCTCGGCCAAAGCCGAGCCACCCATAGGTGGCTCGGCCAAGGCCTAGCCACCTATAGGTGCTAAGGCCAAGGCCGAGCCACCTTGAGGTGGCTCGGTGTGCCGGCCCAGATCTGTGCGCGGGCACAGTTCAGAGAGCCTATAAATAGGCCCCCTTGGTTCATTTTTCAGGGGTTGGAACTTTGAGAGCCGAAACTCTGCCGAATTGAAGATTGAGCTTGGAGTTTTGAAGACTTGAGGACTTGAACATTCAGATCTGGTTCTCGGCGAGCATCCACGTCACAAAAGGCAGGAGTTCGAGAGAGAGAAAGATCAGATCTGAGATCGACATGAGATCATACTCCGGATCAAAGCTTGGCCTTTGATCCCGAGAACTAAGGGCGATTATTTCCTTAGTGAATTAATCCCCCCGGCTATTATTTCCTTCGCGAAATAATACCCGTCAAATCATGTAGATCCGACCGGATCTAGATCGCGCGGTGGTCCACGGATTAACCCCGGCGTCGATAAAGAACCCATACAAGCGAGCGACCGCAAAACAGGAGCTCGTGATTCGTTCGAAAGGAAAGTTGTAATCTTTTTCTTTTTCTTTGATTTCGTTGTAACCGGATCTAAAAAAGACCAGATCTTTTGTAACCAAAAAGCAATTACTTGAGATAACAATGAATTCAATGAAAGCAATTTTCCCTGCGAACAATCTGGCGAGAAAGTTGTAATCTTTTTCTTTTTCTTTGATTTCGTTGTAACCGGATCTAAAAAAGACCAGATCTTTTGTAACCAAAAAGCAATTACTTGAGATAACAATGAATTCAATGAATGCAATTTTCACCGCGAACAAAGGTAACCTTAGTTTTATTTGCTTGGATTCCTTCATACTCTTATATATGTGCTAACGGGTCTTTCTGTCCCCTAGATATTCCCGCTAATGAGCCAAGAGATCAGGAAGCTACTCATGATGTGGAGATTGGAGACTTCAATGAACATGACTTTAACCTCGATATCTCTGAAGATGATCATCAGCGCATTTCCGATCTGCTGTCAGCTCAGGATCCGGCTGCTACTGCAGGACCAATCGCTAGAGTTGGTTCCACTGAAGTAGGCACGTCAGAGGGTATGTACTCTTGAACTTAGGTCTTCAATTAAGCTCTCATTTCTCATTTTAGTTACTGAATAAGAACTTTAGATGTAGGACCAACAAATGAAGTTGATGCGTCTACCATCATTGGTGCATGCGATCAACCTGAAGGCTTAGGTTTCCTGCTTTTGACAGGTCCCTCAGCTGGAGTTGAACCGTCAGCTATTGCTCCTCCGACTTCTGACCTCAACAATTGAAGAATGGCAGCTCCTCCAAGCCGCCAACGAACGAATGGATCTGGGTCAAACGGAACCGTTCGACACTTGAAGAGCGGATTCACAAACGCCGCGCGTTACTCGCACAAGCAAAAATTCTTGTGCAGGAGGCCAAGAAATTGGAGGGAGAAAGAGTGGCCAAAAAGCCATCACCAACCCGCCAAGTATGGAGGCCGAAGCAACCTCCAACAAAAGTTCAACCACCGGCGAATCAACCAAAGTCGCCGATAATTCCAATAGCTTCTCCGGGAGATCATGCAGAATCGTCCCGAAGGAAGAAATCAGTTTTGGAGCGCCTCGGTCCAATTCCCGACGAGAGAGGCAAAGCTCCAGTTCAAGAG
>NC_033798.1:26316912-26318798 GCF_001876935.1 Asparagus officinalis
ATGAGAGAAATGCATGAGCAACAAATTCAAGCACTGACGAACCAGCAAGGCGAACCAAGTCGTCGCAACCAAGTTCATCAGGAGGACGAGGATACGAATGAAGCTCGTAATACTAATAATCCTCCCGTCAATGCAGGGGGTGGTAACGAGAATGCCAACGAAGACTCGGGTGAAAACTTGAAGATCAAGAACCTCGAGAGCAAAATCAATACGTTGATTTCCGCTCAAGAGATGAAGAAAACAGGCATTCATTGTCCATACCCAAGAGAGTGGGAATCAATCCCATATCCGGCGAAGTTCAACCTAATTAACTTCACGCCGTTTAATGGGATGGGTTCCCCCACTCGACATTTGATTTACTTCAAATCACACCTGGGGGTTATCTCTGGTAATGAGCCTCTGATGGTACGGTCCTTCGTTGGCACTCTTCGTGGAGCCGCCTTCGATTGGTATCGCCGCCTCAAGCCAGGAAGCATAAACTGAGGAGTTTATTCTCCAGACTTGCCACAACAACCTCGCGCTGGACGTGTTGGAAGCAATGGGGACAGCACCGTCCAAGACATGGAAGGATCTGAAGGTCCGAGGAGAGCAAGCCGAGCGATTCCTCAGAAGAAAGAAGGCGGAGAGAGGCCAACAGGCGAATAATGCTCCGCAACAGAATTTCGTCCCACGGGGAAAAGGTAAGGCACATGCTAATGCAGTTGATGCTAATCAAACTTTTTAATTGCTACCTCAGCAACAGCCGCAGCAACAAGCACCACCACAGAAGGAAGAAGGCGGAAAGAGGCCAACAGGCGACGAATGCTCCACAACAGAATTTCGTCCCACGGGGAAAAGGTAAGGCACATGCTAATGCAGTTGATGCTAATCAAACTTTTTAATTGCTACCTCAGCAACAGCCGCAGCAACAAGCACCACCACAAGCTTGGGGGCAATGGCAACAACAGCCTCAGAAGCAGAAATCTTCGGAGCCGAGGTTTCCTAAAGTGTATTCCTTCAAAGATGACGAGGTTCCCGGTATCTTTAAGTACCTGTTGGAGAATAACAAAATCCAGCTGCCGACGATTGTGGATCAAGAAGGGGCTAGCAAAGTGACGGACCCGAAGTATTGCGCATACCATAGAGCGGTCCATCACCCTACCAAGTCGTGCTACCACCTCAAGGACAAGATCCAGGCGCTAATTGATGTAGGCGTCATAACCCCGAAGCCGTCCAAAAATGTCGGAGCAAACGCGGCAAACCGGAGCGCATCACCAAAGTAGGGATGAAGACAGTGAACGATGACCCACATGGACAGCGCCAAAAAGGACTTGTGCCACACACAGCCCCAAACGGCGAAATCCTATGGGTTCATCCTGATCTCATTGATGACGAACAGTGGGCGACTTCCTCGAGAAGAAAGGGCAAAGGCAAGTCCTGCAATGCTATTTCCGCAATCTTCGAGGAGGATGGCGATGAAGCTCCTACTTTCCCGCTCTCTGAAGAAGAACAAGAAGTCTTCGCCACTAGAAGCGGAAATGAGTATCACTACAATTGTCCACCACCTAGTGAGCAGGGGGTGAATAAACGGGGACCAGCCAAAACTCTCACGGAGATGGGGGTGATTACAAGTCCTACACCGGGCGAAGAGGCTCGACGACAGTCGGTGAATAAACCGAAAGAGAAGAATCCCCAAGAGGTGCAGAATCCGAAGCAGTCTCGTTTCAGTCGCCCGATTGGAAGAGACAAACCGGAAAGCTCGAAGACTCCACAAGTCTTCGATATAATGGCTCAACTAGCCAACATTCCAGCACGGATAACGCTGTATGAATTGCTGTGGTTGTCCAAGGAAACCAGGGAGGCCTTGCAAGAAGCGTTGGCCAATTCAGAGGTGTTTCTGACTCAAG
>NC_033798.1:26319798-26340484 GCF_001876935.1 Asparagus officinalis
GAAAATGAGGAAAACATTGATTGAATTACCATCTCTTATGGTCACGGAGAATGCGCCTTACCAAGGCCAAGTAATGGTACTCCCAATCTGAATTCTCCAATCTTTGAATGAAAGGGACAATTTGACCCTCCGTACGAGCGGAAGGCGTGCTCATAAGGGTTGGACAGTGCAGAACAACCCACGCCATAAAATAAGTATAGGGCAACCCTACCTTTGGTTTCTTGTTGCCTCGACAAAATTGATGACATAAGCTCCGCAATCCACAATGGATGCGGGCGATCATGGAGGGGAGAAAGGCATAAGAATGGCCATGTGTTAAACATACTGCTGGGAACACCACTTCCATTAGCAGCATGTCGAAACTCCCAGAGACAACGATGACTTGTTGAAGCCATAAATAAGATATCCCGCCAGCAACGCCTTGGAAGAGATTAGCTCCCCACTTTGAAAGAAATAACTCTCAAATGTGATACCAGCAGAGTAACCTTGTTCATTCGATTCTAATATGCGATGCATGGGTGGATGAGCAAGAAGCCGTCATGAAAATTCATTTGCATCACAAGGACCCAATGGCACCACAGGATCATTCTTATGCTCCAAATTCTTAAAGAGATAGCGGGCCCAGATGTTATGGCTGAGGAGCCTTTTACCCCTCTTATTGAGCCGTCCTTCCACATTCATGCAAATGTGGTAATGATACATTAACTCCCAAAAGGTCTCTACCACCTGGGATTGCTCTTTTTCTAGAGCATCTAACTCCCTTTTAACCGGGATGTATTCCTCATACGGATAATTCCCATTCGACAACCCGGAGACTTCATCTCATGAAGAGCAATCCCTATTTCTCCATCAGGGGTAAAGAAAGTATGGGTTGTAGGATTATATAACTCCAAAATACCAAAGAATTGGTGGGAGTTATTGACTAGCCCAAATTGGGTTGCCCTGATGGATGCATAAAGTCCAAACCTTTGCAGGTCTTCCTGATTCTCCTACAAGATGTATTCAGTGATACGAGGCACCATTACGTAGGACTCCAATGAGACCAGCCAGGAGTCCTAAAGTATTTAGCAGGGAATTAACCCGTTAGCATAAAGAATGTATAACCAAAAGTGTCAGCTTCCTCAGTAGTCTCACCAACAGGGAGCTCTTTTTGAAAAAGCCCTGGGTACAATCCGGTGATGTAACGGCTAACGCTATCTATCTTAGCACCACTATGGGAAAAGTAGCCACACATAACCCCATCTTGCATTAGAGTTAAATCCCAGTCCATTTTCCTTGGAGCCGAGACGATCTTTAAAGCAGTAAAAGAAACGTCACGTTCCATTCGAGGCAAGAATAAGTTTCGCCCATTCACGATTCTAAGCCATTCATAAGTCCCGATATCCAACAAGTTGGGATCCTCTGAAGAGTCTCCGAATAAGAGAATATGCTTCACAATGGGTTTATGATTAATAGACTCTAGGGGAGCATCAGTGATCATGCACCTAAATGTGGAGATCGAAAGTTCAGAAAGAAGATCCACTTCTTCTGGTTCCCGTTCTCCAAATAAATGAATACCCTCAAGAGCAGAGTAATGAGGGTGAATTGCAGCCGCTTGAGTACGATCCACTCCGAGATCACCATGTTGGGGAAGTGGAACAGATGGATATACAACTGCACAAAAAGACGAAACAAAGTCAGTCTCGAGCAGTAGTCACAGCCAAAAGACACGAAGGTCATTCTAGTAATGAACTTCGAACTTCGTTCAAATGATGAACCTCATGTTACAACAAAGTGTCAAACTTAGTTGGCCAAAAAAATTTCATTCACTCGACAAATCTCGATAGAGAAATCGAGGCTCGTCAGTACAACAAAGTTCGTTGGTGAAAACGAAGTTCGTGGTTCATCACCTGAAAATCAGGTTCATCAATCCAACGAACGTGGTCGATGAAAAGACAAAGTTCATCATATAAATGAATTTTGTTTAACGAATCTAGAGGATGACCCTTGTCAAGATAGCCAACGTCGTTGGACATGTGAAATTTAACTTACAGATAAGATTCCTCAAAAGACGAGACGAGCCTCATCGAGGACGAACCTCATCAAGTAAAAAAGACGTCATCTTTATGATGAGTCTAGAGAAAACTGTTCATCTTCCTTAAGAAACCCAAGTCTAAAATAGACAGGGTTGATATCTTCCAGAACACAAATTGTGCATTTAAGATCTATTACTTGAGAAAGTAGGTAGAGCAGCGGGTTCATGTGAAGAGCCACCAGCCTTCTTTCCCTTGCTTTTGCTTCAATCTACAGCGGTCTTAGGGGCCATTGAGTTCTTTTGAAGAGCTCACAAAGGAGAAAAAATTAAAACTTTGGAAGAAGAATGCTGATAGTCCAAACAACGAAGAGAAGAAAGGACTCCTCATATGATGATGCCCTATATATAGGGGCAGGAAAAGGTCGAATCAAGGGTTACGATATCCGGTTGAGATCGTTTGATGAAATCTCTCCCTAACAAGATCTATGGACGGGATTCACGGAGATTTCTAAGCACCAACAACCATTCATTAGGTCTGGGAAAAGCGCATAGCAATATTGATGACGAAGCCGCAAGGTGTCATTTGTCAGGTGACTGTTATTCTGACAAGGCTCGTATAAAGGGACGAACTCCAGAGTGAACTGCGAGGTAATATTCATGTTGAATTTCGTAGCAAAGATGAAGTTCATAATGAAACTAGGTTCGTCAGATAAACTCTGCAAGTTCAAGATGCCTATTCAAAGTGTTTCAGACTACATACAACCCAATTTAAGTCTGAAAACTTTGAAGGTGGTTTTGTAGGCATTCAAAAGTACCAAATTCCAAAATATGAGAAGGATGGTTAGAAAAATGAACTTCGTGTCAATCAGAGACGAGGCTTGTCGTTTAGTGAAGATCAACCTTGAGAACGAGAGTCACCACGCAGCGAAACTCAACATCAAAAGACAAAGTTCATTATTGAATGAAACCGATCTTGAGACTTGAATCTTGTCATTGGATACGAGGTTCGAGATTCACTAGTGGATACAGGGTTCGGAGCTCGTCATTGGACACGAGGTTCGAAGCTCATTACTAGGCGTAGAGCTCATTAGTGAAGATGAGGCTCGTCAAAAAGAAACTTACAAGACTTGCTACGTAGTTGAATTCAGCTGTCGAAGACGAAGTTCGTTAATGAAAACGAGGGTCGTCAGACAAAGTCAGTGAAGATAGGATTCGTCAGAAGAAGCTGGTTTACTACAAGGGTCGCTTGGTAGGACGAACCTCGCTGCGTATCGAGGCTCGTCTTATTTGATTAACCCCGTTTCAATTAAAGATGAGGTTCGTCATTCACATGAGATTTATCTATAACATCTCCAAAGACTTAGTCAACCACGTGGGTGAATCTTCGGGAGTACGTTACGGCGTGTGCTGATTTGGAGGAGGCAGTTACGCCCCTCTACCCGTGATTATAGCATGTCAGTTACGTGCTTAAACCCTATAAATAGCCATGGATGGCTATAGAGAAAAGGGTTGGAGATTTTAAACTTGGACTTCAAGAAGCATCAGAGATCAGAGTTTCTTCGCACGGATCTGGAGTTCGAACCTCGATTCTAGCCGGTCAACGAACGTGAGAAGCTTTAGTGATCTTGGTCTAATCGTCAACGGGAGGCAATCTCGACTCAAGTATTGAGGGAAGCATCCTTTCGCTACCAAGAACCCACGTTAAATAAAGAGAAGCTGAATTAATATTCTCTTCATCTGTAATCGATAGAGAGAGTGAGTGATTGTAAGGGTTTCGTACCAAGCGATCGAACCTAGTTTTCTTAAAACATGAGAATCAATCCAACATCAGTTTTTTGACCCTACATATACATCTTACACACACACACTCAGGGAAAAGAAAAAACATCTCACCTTATACATGTCCAAAAAAGGATTGTGTGCTAATTGGTACACATTAAAAGCCATCTAAATTGAAAATTCAAGCTAAAAAATATGGCAATATCTGCCTACATTCATAAAGATGCATAAGCCCAAACATGTCCCCATTTCCATCTGATTGCAAAGGAGCTGAAGTATGCTACTACAATTTCAATCCAGAGTGGATGGAGATTACTCCACCAACAAGATTTTAATATTCGACCTTCTGGAATCCGGCATCAGAAATCATACGAGCAAAGTTCTCCTACAAAAATAAGAAAATAATCAAGACAAAGAAGAAAGAGCTTCAACAAAAATGGGAAAATACAACTAGTCTGCGGCCTTTTACATTTTCTTCTCCTGTTAATGGGGACTTTCAGGTATCACATATAATCATAGATAACATAAAGTTCCCACATGATTCGGTAATTTATGTGTCACAATTAAGCATAAACAGGACTAATTATAGAACGCGAATGTATCTCTACAATTTATAACCGCTAGTCAATAATATGTTGATTTTATATTTACATATCGAACCATTTTTAAGCTTATGGTACAATGTTGTCATGGTGACATACTTTCATCTGTGCCTTTGCATGAGCAGGGACTAAAAAAATGCAAAGCAAAACAGACAACTAATCAAGCCAAAGTAGCAAAACAACTTATGTCTAACCATGTTCATGCACCTAGAAGTAAGTGCTCGTTGGTACATTGGTTTAAGAGAGGTTTCAAATGGGAGATCAAACTCACTACAAAAGTAGAAGGAGATGAATATGTAAAGAACTAGTCTTACCTGAGGGGGGAATCGTCGGATACTATTGACCAAATACTGGTAAGAATCTCGATCACCAGCTACTAGCTCCCCAATAACTGGGATTACCGAGGATGAATAGTAATCATAACTGCAAGGGGAAAGAGAGACATTCAAAAACCGTTGGAATAGAATGCCACACCAAACTCCCAAAACAGCCAGACAAAGAACAAGCTAATGAAGCTATAAACTATTATAAGCATGACATTTTATTGTCATAAGACATAGGCTCAACAATTCCTTTAAAAAATAAAAAATAAAAAAACTTTCATTAACTAGATTAAATTAAGGAGTTGTCCAATTATGAGTTTATGAGAGTAATTAACAAAACTAAAAGATTGATAAAGTACCTGAGGATGCCGAGAGATGATCCTCTTGATCGAACCCAAGACTGGGAACCTCGTGAACGAACCCTAGATCGAATGGAAGACTGGGAACCTCTTGATCGTCGAAATTGCTTGCGGTGCGTCCGTTATTCGCTTGAGAGATGGGTCCACTGAAAAAGATGAAAACAACGAGCGTCAAAGCCCTAGCGAGAACATCTCTACCGCTCCCAGGAGGGAGGGGGGTTAGGTGTATAAAAATACTAATAATAAAATATATGATTCATATATCCTAATCTAAGAGGAGTTAAGATTTAGAAATTCACAACACGAGATGAGTACGTCGAGTGAATAATCCAAATAAGAAAACCCTTATATATATACCATGTATCTCAAATTGTGGGTTGATAAATATCAACTCCAAATCTTATATGTAAATAATCAACAAGAAAAAAAACATCACCAACACCTCATCCAAAAATATGTTGTATATATTGTATCGTAGTACATCACACTACCCTCGGGTAGGTGCAATGACAACAAAAAAATACAATCCTGTGTGGACCTCATCAAAGTATAAACCATCACATATGGAAGCTATAATGCTGGACCACATCCATAATCAATGCTCGCCAAAGTCCTAGGCATCCCAACGATATAGAGTGTAGTCGTCCGTAGTACCATGCAGTTCATATACTAATGCATTGGGAGTGTAGTTACCCACTATATCATGTGGTGCACGGACATGCGCACTCAACCACTGAAACAATGATGCATCACAGAGTGTAGTCACCCAAGTTCTCATGTGGTTCACAAACTAACACACTCAGAGTGTTCACCCGCGTTCTCATGTGGTGCACGGACTAACGCACTCAAGCATCCAAAACAATCGGAAGTCGAAAAAATCGTCACTCTCTATTGTGACAAACACTAAACACTAAGCTACGCACTCTTAAAGACCCGTGCATACTCAAACCCAATTCGTGCACTCCCATGGTCACGAACGTGTATCGACGTGCAGCTCGTTCTTTGTGTTTATGAACAAACATACGTGGAAAAATATCATAAGCAAAAGTAGCGGATTAGTCAACTACCCATGGGAATCAGTCGACTAACATTTGATCAGTCGACTGATTGCCCACCAGTCGACCAAACACGAACGTGCACAAACGTGCACCAACAGTCAGCCTCGATCAGTCGACCGATACATATGTCGGTCGACTGACCAGAGAGTAACTCTAGCTCCTACAGACTAATCAGTCGACTGATTTCATATATCAATAGATCGACTAGAACGATGAAACAAAAGTTCATCAGATTTCTAAAGTTAAGTGTTTTTCTCAAAAACTCGTGAATTTTTAACATGGGGTGTGAAACATGATTCAAAACTCTCATTTTCTTAAGTGGGAAATTGGCCTAACTAGTATTCATCAACAACACACACGGATTTGGGTTCAATTTTCCCTAGTAGTGAACTAATCAGATTTAACTTGATTAATTAGGGTTCTAATCCTAATTAATTCATCAATTAATATGTAATTAGGTTTCTAATCATCAAGATCATGTCTTTTATTATTTAGTAATCAGATCTAAAGTTCAACTCATAAATTTTAGGGTTTAAACCATTAAAAACGAAAATCTAAGGGGATGGGTTTGGGAAGAGATGAACTTTCCTTTCAAATTTATGTTGATCTCTCAAACATGAGAAATACTTGATCTTCCTTCACAAAGGTTGTATATCTAGCCCTCCTCTTGAACTTTGCTTCACAAAATTTATCCAAAATTGAAATAGGGGTTTCTAGGGTTTTAAGAGGGGGTGGTTACTACTCAAACTTGAGAGATGAAAGGAAAAGAGATAGTGAAATTCGGGTTTACATACATATATTCATATATGAGACTGACCCGACCCGAACCCAAACAAAATCTTCAGCTGTCGATCGGTCGACTGATCACTGGGGTCAGTCGACCGACCCGACACTGAAACAAACTTGACATGTTTTATATATATTGATGCACATTTACAGACACACACACACACACACACACACACACACATATGTATATATATATAATTGATCTCAAATCAATTAAAAGCAGATCCATTCATCCCAGAATGATCACCAACCATAACAAAACTCTATTATTATTATTCGCAAAAATATTTTCAAATTTTTTGGTTTACGTTCACCCCTTCTTAAAGAGAATTTCGTCCCCGAAATTTAGCAATTTATTATGAATCACAAGGTATGTGTCATACATGCAATGTTTACACTTAATGTCTAGAATGAGTATACTCCCACTTAACCTCTAATTAATCAGAACTAGTACGTCAGACAAAAAAAATCTGAACAAGGAACCCTCCATGTATATACTATGTGTTTCGAATGATTAGTTGTTAAGTGTTAATACCCACATTCCAGCACGAAGTGTAAATGTAACTATATAGATAAAATAATTATCAACAATATTTTAACTAACACTATATCTGCTCGAACAGATATGGATAGTCATGAAGCATATCTTCTTCACGCTCTCAGAAAGCTTCCTCAGCTCCTTTCCTGTTCCACTGGACTTTGACTAATGGAATTACCTTATTCTGGAGTTTCTTGTTCTCCCTGGGAAGCATGCGGACTGGAGTTTTGACTGAAGTCAAATCCGTCTGAAATTCTAATTCTAGCATATGAAGCACTATCTGTTGTTCTTCATCTCATAAGTGATTCTTGAGCATCGAGATATAAAAGATATCATGCACACCCGATATCGATGCTGGAAGGTCTAGTCGGTACGAGACAACTCCCGCACAACCTACAATTCTGAACGGACCGATATATCTCGGGGTAAGATTTCCCCGTCTGCCAAACCATTTGACACCTTTTATCAGTGATACTTTTAACAAAACATAGTCTCCAACCT
Source organism: Asparagus officinalis (assembly GCF_001876935.1). Taxonomy (NCBI): domain Eukaryota; kingdom Viridiplantae; phylum Streptophyta; class Magnoliopsida; order Asparagales; family Asparagaceae; genus Asparagus; species Asparagus officinalis. The sequence goes on from NC_033798.1 coordinate 26,327,762, forward strand.
GAAATTCTAAGGTCATCACCTCTGATCTGCGTAATTCTTTTCCTGACCCTAGGATGTAAAAATACGCTTCCGAATTAACGCTATCTACTCTGAAGTCTGTCTAACAAGATCTGGCCCAATTAGTAAGCTATCATCCAGCTTTGCCCAACAAAGCAGAGATCTACAAGGCCTCTCATACAATGCCTAAGCCATACCTATAGTCGATTGATAACTATTGTTGTAGGCAAACTCAATCAATGGTAAGTGATCTTTCCAACTGCCTTGGAAATCGATCACACATGCCCGAAGTAAAATTACCCTAGAGGGGGGGTGAATAGGATAATAAAATAATAAATGTGCAATAAATAAAATCCAATGCAACACAAGACACAAATTAAATACTAAGGCAATAAATAAGGAGGAAAGTTAGAGAGTAGTTATCTAAGATGACACAGGGATATATTCACGGGGTTCGGTCCTCCGACCTACGTCCTCGACCACCTCTCCTGATGGTAACTTCACCATCACACCCGATTTGGAAACCGAAACTTCTTCACAAAGATCTCCCCACAACATCTTACAATCCTCATAACGATCTCCTCGAGATCAATCTCACCACACAATCACAAGATGAAATAAAAGAAAACTTCTCACAACAATACTATGACAAGGATCAAGAGATAAATAAATCAAGCTTAGGGGTTTGTGAGATGTAGAATTGAGAAACTAAAAACTTTGAAACAATTGAGAATAAAGATTTAAAAGTTTGAGCTCAAGAACACTTAGAAACAAACGTAGGGATTTTTCTGTGCTTACTTGATTGCTGAAGTGAAGAGGGTCAATGGTTATATATAGAAGCTCCAAATAGTAGCCCAAATCCCAAACAAATCACCAAATCCCAGATTTTTAGCTCAAACTAGAACTAGCTGTTAACAGTGCCATCAGTCGACTGATACTGTTTATCAGTCGACCGATGAGCTGACCGTTACAGGCTGCTCATCTATTATCGGTTGACTGATGAACTCATCAGTCAACTGATTACCTACATCAGTTGACTGATGGGTCATCAGTCGACTGAGTAGAAACTTCTGCTCTTTCCAGTGCATTTCGTCAATCGACTGATAACAAGTATGAGTCGACTGATAAACATGCAAATGCACTGTTCATGATTAAAAAATGAGTTTTGAAGTGCCTTTACTAATAGCAACTAAAATCCAAAAAATATGAAACTTTGGAAAATTCTTATAAACATAAATATAAACATGTTAGAAAAGGAATTTTCAAAAAATCATTTCCCAATTGTAAAAACTACTCATTTTTAAAAAATGGTTAAAACTTGTTTTTATAAGTGTGTGTATGTGTGAACCCCAATCGCTTTAAATGTTATCTACTTAATAATTTGTCTACATTAAGCTCTATAGAGAAATAAAAATACAAATATCTCACACATATGAATATAATTCTTTTGGCTTTGATATTTGCTCAAATGGTGATGAAGTTTCTCTTGTGTAAGTTGCTCTTAAAAGCTTGTCTTCATCAATTTGCCTCCACCTCCTTGGATATCATCGTTGTAGCTCATATTTATTCCAATCCTCTAATAGTTGACACTATCTTACTTGGCAAAATACAATCTACACAATATTACTCAATCAAGCAATTAGCACCACTAACGGTGTTTGTAAATCATCATCAAAACAAGAGAACTAACAATCTCCCCCTTTTCGATGATGACAAACCACCATTATTCAAGAGCATGAATAAAATAAAATTTTAGCTTATAGATAGTTGCTCACCCTATCTATAAGACTCTCCCCCTATCTATGTGCACAAATTAGGAGATTTCTCTTCCTCTTTGTCAACATCAAAAAGGGGAAAATGAGACAATATACACATGTAAAAAAACCACAAGATACTCCTCTAAGTGTTGGCCCACCCGTGTCACATTCTTCAAGTGCTCGGATTTACAACCTCTCCCTAGGCTTTACTACTAATGCCTCTCCTCTTAGAATTGACATCGGTCTCTCCCAACCACTCGTCTAAGTATCCTTGTGTGTTTAAACATGTTTTGATAATGTAGATCACAATAAAAACATGTAGATATGAAATTCATAGCGTAAAACCAACAGCAAGCAAAAATGCATCAAAAAAATATACAAAGAATGCACATGCCTAATTCATTTCTTATAAGATAAAAATCTTCTTCACTAAGGGGTTTGGTAAATATGTCCGCTAATTATGATTTTGTGTCAATAAAAACAAGAGAAACATCTTTCCTTTCTACATGGTCACGTAAGAAGTGATGTCGTACATCTATACGTTTGGTTCTAGAATGCAAGACAGAGTTTTTTGAAATATTAATAGCACTAGTGTTATCATACAATATTTTCGTATCATGAAAATGTAAATCAAAATCAACTAAACTTTGTTTCATCCATAAAAGTTGTGCACAACACAAGCCGACGGTAATGTACTCCGCTTCCGTAGTGGACAAGGTAACACAATTTTGTTTTTTTGAATGACCAAGAAAAAAGCGAGTTACCCAAAAAATTAACATGTTTCACTCGTACTCTTGCGGTCTACCTTACATCCGGTAAAGTCGGCATTAAAACAACCACAAAGATCAAAAGAAGTGTTCTTAGGATAAAACAAACCAAGTTCTATAGTGCTATATATATATTTAATAATTATTTTAACTGTAATGAGATGAGATTTTCTAGGAGAGGCTTGAAAACGTGCACATGCACAAACACTAAACATAATATCCGGTCTACTAGCGGTGAGATAAAGTAAACTACCTACCATACCTCGATAAAGATTTTGGTCTACCTTCTCACCACTCTCATCCAAGTCCAACTTGATGGTGGTGCTCATAGGGGTTGGCACATGTTTAGAATTCTCCATTCTAAATTTTTTGACCAACTCTCTCACATATTTGCTTTGTGACACAAAAATCGCATCATTGGTTTGTTTGACTTGGAGACCAAGAAAAAATATAAGCTCTCCCATCATGCTCATTTTAAATTGTTCTTGCATAATTTTAGAAAATTCCTTGCACAAAGTTTCATTAGTGGCACCAAAAATAATATCATCAACATAAATTTGAACCAAAATAAAATCATTTTTCCTTTTTTTTAACAAAAAAAGTGTTATTAATTTTTCCTTTTGAAAAACTATTATTAATAAGAAAACTTGAGAGGTGAGCATACCAAGCTCTAGGAGCTTGTTTTAACCCATATAAGGATTTTTGTACCTGGTAAACATGATTTGAAAATAACGAATCAACAAAGCCAGGGGGTTGTTCAACATACACCTCTTCTTCTATAAAACCATTAAGAAAGCACTTTTAACATCTATTTAAAATTATTTAAAATTTTTAAAACTAGCAAAGGCTAAAAACATTCTAATTGACTCCAATCTTGCAACCGGTACAAAAGTTTCATCATAATCTATGCCCTACTCTTGATTGTATCCTTGGGAAACTAAACGAGCTTTATTTATAGTCACAATACCAAATTCATCAAGTTTATTTCTAAAAACCCATTTTGTTCCAATAACATGAAAATGTTTAGGTCTAGAAATAAGTTTCCAAACATTATTTCTTTGAAAATTATTTAATTCTTCATGCATAGCTAAAATCCAAAATTTATCATTCAAAGCATCATCAACACGTTTAGGTTTAATTTGGGATAAGAAAGCTACATTACCACACCCGCTCATACCCTTTGAGTGAGTTAAAACTTTTTTTTGATGGACTCATTATAATTTGCTCCTTGGGATGATCCGGTGCAAATCTCCATGCCTTGGGGAGTTCCTCTTGATTTTGTTCAAGGTTTCCTTCCCCATCTTATGGTGCATCCATTGAGGGTTTGTCATTTATTTGCATGAGTTCCAATCCTTCCTCAATATCATTGTCATCCCTAGGCACACCATTTAGTAAACTATCATTAGTTTCATCAAAAGTAACGTTTATAGATTCTTCAACAACGAGTGTTTGTTTGTTGAAAACTCTATAATCCTTATTCCTTGATACATATCACAAAATACACCAACATCAATCTTTGAATTAAATTTATCATGGTGATCTTTTGTGTTCAAAATAAAATATTTGCAACCAAAAATCCGGAAATAGCTAATATTTGGAGTTTTGCCAAAATAAAGTTCATAAAGTGTATTCTTGAAAATAGGTCTAATTAAAACATTATCCTTAATAGGGTTGCAAATAAGTCCTTCGTGCCCGTCATATGATGAGAGAAACCACTATCAATGTACCACAACTCTCTACGTCTTGTGCGAGACGTTCCCTACATGTAAACAAGAGGTAGAAGCTTTAGGTACCCAAATCTTGGGTCCTTGGATGTTAGTACGTGTGGCACCCTTATGTACCCACATTAATCCTTAATCATAAACAGTATCTCTAATCCTACAATGTGTGGAAGTATGATCATATTTCATGCAATATGTGCAAATAAAATCTTTCTTGTAGGTGGAGGTATGAGATCTATGATACCATGTTCTTCTAAATTGATGATGATTATAGCTAGTGGAAGCATGATTGGCTTTTAACATGATATTTTTATTTTTTCAATTTAAGATCTTAATTGTTTATTTTCAAGCTCAAGATCTCCAATTATCTTGTCTTTTAAAATGATGTCATCATTTAAAAAGGATTGTAGTTGTTTAAATTTAGAATCACATGAATTATGCAACTTTTTAAAAGAAGAATGTTCCCTTTTTAATTTCCCAAATTCAAAGTTTAATTCTTCTAAAGCGGCTCCTACCTCGCATTGCATAAGAAATGATTTATCTTCGGATTCGGATTGTACCTCATCTTCATGAGCCATAGAGCAAACATTTGGATCATGAAGAGCAATTGTGACGCCCCTGTTTTCACACATGGATGCAGTCCAAGATGAATCCAGAGATGTCAAACCTGTCATACACCCACATCGTGCAATAATACGTTTCACCAATCACAGTAATATGCTCTAGTAGAATCAAATATAAGTATAGGTACAAAACATGCAAAATAAGAAAATAAAAACAATAAACATGATATAAAAAGAGATATCTGATAAATAAAAATCATGTCTCAACTGAAATACATAGGATATATGGAATAATAAAAATGTCTCAACATGAATCAACTGAAAATCGTACTAAGACACACTGCCTTTATAATATAAAAACAAAACTCTAATGTTTGAATAAGAACATAAAACTATAGTGGAGTCTCAACTACTAAAATGTGCGACGACAACTATGCTAGAACTCCGTCATCCTACGGCTCTCCGGAACTCTGGGTTGCCTGAAAGGAAATTTAAAACAAAAAAATAACAACAAGAGCATCATAGCGCTAAATCAAGATCACCTCTATCCGTCCCCAGGGGAAGGGCTGCTAGATGTAGTGGAGGCTCTATCTATTAAGCATAGTTTACCTAGATCATTTTCCCCATGCCTACTGGAATTAGTACTTAGAAATCTACAACACGAGACGTGGTATGTTGAGTGAAATAATCCAAATAAGAAAACCCTCATGTATATACCATATATCTCAAATTGTAGATAACTAAATATTAATCCCGAACTAAGAGTGAAAGGAAACATAACTAGAAAGATAAAGCATCGAAAATATCCATCAGTGTATATATCTCGTGTACTCAGACAACAAGGTATCTCAATCATCAAATATCTCAATAATGAGTCGAAATCACTTTTGGCATCCACCAAACTCACTATCACATAATTGTCATATTGTAACTCTTCGCAAAATTTCTAATTCTTCGCATTGTCATGCGCAACGGACTACCCTATAGGTATCCTAATAATGTACACGACTCATTAGTCTCATCATGGTCTCAGTACGTAACAGGAGTGCGAGACGGCTTACCATATGTTGGATATATTAACCCTAATATATAGTTTTGATGATAACAATTTATATACTATGTGTATTATTATGCATTGACATATCAATGTAGATATCAACATTAATTATGATCAAGATATGTGAACAAAGTGCAGGATGAGTTCAAGGCAACAAGAAGTAAAGAAGAAGAAGTGCACAAATATCATAATATAATTTTTATATTTTCTTTACTTAGATTTATTGTACATGCCTTGATCACTCACAGCACATACACACACATAGTGTCTTAGAACACACTAATACATACTTAGTGTATGGTTAATAATAGAAATCCCTTATGTTAACCATTAGAGTTTATAGATAAAGAATGAGTCTCAAAATACTTCATATATCTCATATTTATCCCTTAGTAGTCAACCAATAAGAATAGTAGTCGACTACTAAAGCCTTGGTGAAAATATCAGTTTCTATCATTTTACAGTGTAGTTGACTATTACATATTGTAGTCGACTATTAAAGACTAGGACAGAATTCTAGTTTCTGTGAAATTACAGTGTAGTCGACTACTAGGATTTATAGTCGACTACTAAGAGTCAGTTCAGAATTCCAGAACATCTGTCTTTACAGTGTAGTCGACTAATGACTATAGTAGTCGACTACTAAGAAATTTTTTGACTTCACAGAGTCTGTTTAGACTCAGTGTAGTCGACTACTAAGATAATTAGTCGACTACAGATATAGTTTTTCTAGATTTTGAAGTTTAAATTTATGACTGTTTTATAGCTATTTGTGGATGTTATTTGGGTTTACAAATTTGTCTTTTCAGAGGCTATAAATAGGTATTAAAGTTCATAATTTGCCACCAAGATTCATACATATAAGATTAAACTTTTGAGCAAATTCAAGTATTCAAAATTCAGATTTTTAGTCAAAGTGTTGAAAATAAGAGATTTCTAAAATAACCATTAATCTTCATCATACATACAAGTTTTATAGGCAATATTCAGAGATTAAAAGAGTTCTTACATAATATTCAGAGATTGAAAGAGTTCCTAAGCCATTGCTGCACTTCACTACACATTCAAGGCTTATAGGAATTGTGTTCTTTCATCAAAGGAAGATTTCTCTCGGGTGTGAGAGAAGATCTCTTGATTTAGAGATTGTTACAATTTGCATGGTCTTACAAATTGGTCAGGTTTGTTTTTGATTTTGTAATTGCTTCAAAATCATAGTGGAAATCTCAAGCGGGATTTGCTTGGGGACTAGATGTACATCGGGATGGTAGAACCAGTATATATCCTTGTGTTTTTTATTGTTAAATTTCTATGATTGTTGTTCATTGTTATTGAAATTTATAACTCATCTTGCAAACTTATTAAATAACACAAATCACCGCCCTCTAGTATTTATTGTGTACTTTCGCAGATCCTATACTTGGTATCAGAGTAAGGAAAACAATGACAACAAATACAACACAATTCAAAGAGGGCCATATCCACACAACGACCATCACTATTTGATTGATCAAATTTCAACTACTGGAAATGCCAGATGAAGATCTACCTCCAATCACTTGGCTATGATCTTTGGAATATTATTGAGACTGAATTCACAAAACCAACCACTCCATACACCAAAGGACACTTGCACAAAGGACAAATGTGGATCTGGACTCTAAGGAAATGAATGCACTGTTTTGTGCAGTGGACAAGAACGAGTTCAATCGTGTGTCTATCTCCACATCTACACATTAAATTTGGCATACTCTTGAGGTAACACATGAAGGAACTAACAAAGTTAAAGAATCAAAAATTTTTGTTCTTGTTCACAGGTTTGAACTATTAAAGATGAAAGAACACAAGACAATATCTGAAATGTTCACACGGTTCACCAACATCATCAATTCTTTAATATCACTTGGAAAGACTTATACTCAAGTGGAAATAGTCAGGAAGATTTTATGTCCATTAACTTTAGAATGGGAGAAGAAGACTACGACAATTGAAGAGGCTAACGATCTTTGAACTCTCACCGTAGATGACCTCATCGGAAATCTTATGGCTTATGAAGTTTAACTCAAGGATAGAAAGAAGGATGAAGAACCCAATAACAAGAAAATTCTTGCCTTCAATGCATCCTCCGACAACGAAGAATCAGATGAAGATGATGAGGACATTGACCTGATCAAACAAAAATTCAAAAGATTCTTGAAGAAAGGTAAATTTAATTCAAATAAATTTAAGAATACTAAACAAATTCTTTGTTATGGATGTAATAAGCCAGGACACATGAAGAAAGATTGTCCTCTTCTAAAGTCAAAGTCAAAGTCTACAAACTTCAACAAGTTAAAAGATAAGAAGAAGAAGGCTTTAACAGTGACATGGTATGATGGCGATACATCCTCTTCCAAAGAAGAAGAAGAACAAAAAGAGGAATCTTCTCACAAGTGCTTCATGGCACAAGAAAATGAAGTAAGTGAATTTTTTGATAATGAAGAATTTTTAGAAGCAGTTAACGAACTTTATGTTAGATTTAAGGATCTAAATTCTAATTATAAGATTTTGAAAAATGAAAATGAGAGATTAAACTTAGAATTAGTTTCTTCAAATTCCTCACAAGTTGAAAAATTAATGGAACTAAATGATGAGTTATTTTGTGAAAATAAATTATTGAATGAAAATAATATTTATCTTAAATCTGAATGTGATATCACGAAAAATAGAATTTCAGATTTAGATAAAAATATGGTTGCACTTAAACTCAAATATGAAGAGTTATTTCTAAATATAAACAAGTTTAATATAGGAAAAGAGAATTTGAATGAATTACTCTTATTTCAAAATCTTCAAACAATCATTTGGTATTTGATTTGTTCCTAAGTTTTGTGCAAAGAATGATTATATTTTGAAGAATCATTTTTCTTATTCTAAGAAAAATCAGTACTCTTCATTTTCTAGGAATAAGAATGTTTCATCAATATAGATATATATGGATTCGTTATAATTTAAATACTCATGATAGGAATGCTTATCTTTCTTCCTATATGCATGATGTTTGCAATTCAAAGGATTATATATATGTTAATAAATGGAATTCAAATTCCAAGTGGATTTGGATCTCCAAAGGCTAATCCTTTCGGACCCAAATAAAAGTGGGTACACAAGAAAATTGTTTATATTTTAGGTACTCAAAAAGGAAGAAGAATACAAAATATGCCTATATTATTTTTGCTAATGGCAAAGGGGGAGATATATAAAAAATTATTATTTTTACTAATGCTTTGATGCAAGGGGAGTAAAAGAGTTTAACTAATGCTTTGATGCGGGGGGAGTAAAAGAGTTTAACTAATACTTTGATGCAGGGGGGTTAAATATTTTTGATATATATTTTTAACACAATAAATTTGTCATCATCAAAAAAGGAGAGAATATTAGATATCTTGACCCCAAGATATGTTTGTTTTGATAATAATAAATATTATATGTTGTGTGTATTATGTGCTAACGTATGTTTTTCAGTATCAGAGCAAAATCAACAATGATATTCAAAGAGATACTCAAGACACAAGATGAGTTCAAAGCAACAAGACAAGCAAAGAATAAGATGTGCCTCGTAAATTTGTATTTTTACATTTTCTTTGTTTAGAATTTTTGTACAAGCCTTGATCACTCACAACACATACACGCACGTAGTATTTAGAACACACTGTGACGCCCCTAGTTTCACACAAGGCTGCAGTACAAGGTGAACCTAGAGATGTCAAATCTGCCATGCACCCACACTTGTGCATAAACACGTTTCACCAATCACAACAGTATCCTCTAGTGGAATCAAAGTAAAGTGCAGGTACAAAACATGCAAAATAAAGAACTGAACACGATAGACATGACGAAGAAGGAGATATCTCATAAATAAAAATTAGGTCTCAAAAGAAATACATCTACTGTTTGAGATAAATAAATGTCTCATCATGAATCAAATAAATATCATACTAAGGAACACTGGCTTTACAATATGAAAATGAAATACTAATGTCTCAATAAAAATGTAAAATCTACTATTGAGCCTCTACTAATACTCATGTGACGGTGACTATGCAAGAACTTCGTCATCTTGCGGCTCACCGTACCTCTGTACCGCCTAAACGAAAAGAAGAACAATAAAAAAACTATAAAAGAGCGTCAGCGCGCTACAGCAAGATCACCTCCATACGCTTCCAGGGAAAGGGCTACTAGATGGAGTGGAGGCTCTATTTATTAAGCATAGTCTATCTAGATTCATTTTCCCTGTATCTAGTGGAATTAATATTTAAACATCTACAGCACGAGACGTAGTACGTTGAGCGAAATAATTCAAACAAGGAAACCCTCATATATATACCATTGTCTCAAATTATAGATATCTAAACATTAATACTGAATGAAGAATAGACAAACTAAATAAAATCAACAATTAAAAATTCATAACACGATACTGGTACATCGAGCGAAATAATCCAAACAAGCAAACCCTCATGTATATACTATATGTCTCAAATTGTGAACTGCTAATCATTGATTCCAACTAAGAAGTAAAGAAAAGCAGTAAAGGAAATAAAGACATCAATACATCGTATTTATATTATCTTCCACTATCATTGGAAAGATAAAATAAATACTAACATATAATCACGTATACTTCAAAAGCAAAGTATCTCGGTCTTATAGTTCAATAATGGATCGTATTCATAACTAGCATTCGCCTAGGCTATCGATCAACAATCTAAGTGTAACAGACTACCCTGTAGGTACCCTAAATAGTGTACATGGCGTATTAGTCTCATCGCGATCTCAGCACATAGCCTGAGTGCGGAACGACCTACCATATAGGTATCCTATATGATGGCCCACAAGCCTCATAAATAGACGGCTCACAAGCCTTATCTCACCCTTGTACGGATGGAATGCTATACAAAGCATCCAAACCCGACTCGATGGCCTGTACATATGGAATATCTATGCCTCGTACGGATGGAATGCTATACAAAGCATCCAAACCCGACTCAATGGCCTGTACATATGGAATATCTACGCACTACCTCATGTAGTACTGAACTGAGCTCATCAATGATATCCATTTGATGTATAGCATGTGTATATTGGTATATTGATGTACTATTCCATATAGTACTGAGTTGTACTCATCAACGATATCCAATTCGTGTATAACATCTCCTAATTCTGACGTGAACAACTCAACTCTTGTTAAAAACCCCTTTGGAAATACATATGTGTATGTATTGACCTTGTACTTGTGTATTTGTGAATTTATGTGCAAAGAAGTGCAACTCAAAACCCGTGAATACATCTCATACAGACACAAAGATAAACTCTCAAAATACAGCCTTAGTAGTCGACTAATAGACTGACTAGTCGACTACTCTGAGTTCATCCCGAATCTGGAAGAACCGAACTAAATGTGAGTAGTTGACTACTATTAACACTAGTCGACTACTCTGCTATGAAACAGAATATGAAGAATCACATCAGGTCAGTAGTAGTCGACTACTATCTCAGTTTGTCGACTACTCTGAGTTCGACAGAAAACAGAAAACTTAGATTTTGACGTGTTAATGATTTATCCTCAAGCAAAACTTGTTTAATTCACTTGTAACTTAGGAAAAAGGATTTTAATTCTTTGAAAAGAATTATCTTAGCTTAAATCACATGATTCAACTTCTTAAATTAACACTAATTATGGTTTAACTTTTTAAATGTTCATGTACTCTCATAAACATGAACTAAATACATGATTATATTGGACATAGTTATCTGAACATGTAACATAGATTAATTGACTTAAAAACGTTCATGTCACTGTGATCTAACAATCTAAGGAATTGACATGATAATCTATAAGAAAAACTCAATTTATTATCAATTTAGGGTTTTGCACATGATTTAAACTTTGATTAACATATTAAAACAAGAAAAACTCAATTTATTATCAATTTAGGGTTTTGCACATGATTTAAACTTTGATTAACATATTAAAACGAAATTAGTATTTACTATTATCAATTTAGGGTTTTGCACATGATTTAAACTTTGATTAACATATTAAAACGAAATTAGTATTTACACTAATGATCAAGATCATATATTTAATATAAACAGCAAGGAAAAACGTTGGATCTATCATGGATCTCAGATCTATCATAAAAATTTATCTTTTCCTCATATGAAATTAAGAATACACATGAAAACATTGTTTTAATTACTTTAAATCATCTAATAAATTAGGGTGCACGAGAGGATGAAGATGATCTTGCCTTAGGTGCTGCTGGAGCCCTCTACCACATGTGCGCAAGATCTCCCAGCAACCCCAATGCCAAAACTCTGCTTTCCTATCGACAAATGCCTCAAAACTCTCTCAAATCACACAAACTAGGATTTAGGGTTTGAGGAGGAAGGTGGTTGTGGTTCTCACGAATTTTTATCTCTGAAATTATGGTTTAAACATGTATTTATAGAGGTATAACAACCTGGGTTTGGATATAAACCAAATCCAACACGAAATCTGAAAGAAAAACTAAAAATAGCCTCGATAGTCGACTACTACTCTTAGTAGTCGACTACTAAGCTGATTAGTCGACTACTCTAAGTAGTAGTCGACTACTAACAGCCCAGAAACAGGTTTGTGTATGTTTTCATACATGTTTGTGCTATAACTTTCACATCCGACCTCAGAATGAGGTGATTTAAGATGCGTAGGAAATCTATTGAAGATATCTACAACTTTTCTCTTTTGAGTTTTTCTTGGTTCGAATTATATCTGTGTGTAAAATATTAATACTCTTAATTAGTTATTTTTCCAGATTCAGGCTCGTGCATGATTTA
>NC_033798.1:26340494-26391632 GCF_001876935.1 Asparagus officinalis
AGCATACTCAAGCATCAAAATATGTTATTTATCACCATATAATATATTTATTATTATTTATAACATAATATTTAAATTCATAGGGTTTTACATTATTCCCTCCTTAAAAGAATTTTGTCCTTGAAATTCTACAATCGTATATTAGGGATTAATAATATGAGAAAAGCACAAAGAGGGGATAATCTAAATAAAGAAACCCTCTAATACACATCTCGTACCATTAATCCCTAGATATGAAACATAACAATATCTATATTTAACCATCTAGAATGTGAATACTCCCACTTAACTCCTAACTAAGCGAAACTATTATGTCGGGCGAAAAATCCAAATAAGGAACCCCCTTATATATACCATGTGTCTCGAATGATTATGAGCTAAGTGTTAATATCCCCATTCTAGTGTTAAATGTAAATATATCCATATAATCATAAACAAGAGCAACTCAAAATAAATAAATCAATTTATCTGCTCAAACAGGTGTGGGTAGTTGCGACGTATAATATCTTCATGCTCTCCAAAATCCTCCTCGATATCTATACTTAACATTCTAGAATGCAAATACTCTTAATTAATCACTAACTAAATGGAACTAGTACGTTAGATGAAAAATCCAAACAAGAAACCCCCCCATATATATACCATGTGTTCTGAATAATTAGGAGCTAAGTTCTAATACCACCATTCTAGGGTTAAGTATAGATATGAGCATATAGATTATCATAGACACAGGTAGACCATAGTCAAACAATTTACTTGCTCAAATAGATGTGGGTCATCGTGACGCATATCCTCATCGCAACCCCAAGAAACCTTCTCAGCTCCTTTCCGGTTCCATTAAACCTTGACTAAGGGTATCATTTTATTTCTAAGATTCTTGTCCTCCTTGGCACGAATACATCCAAGAATCTCAATTGTAGTCAAATTATCATGAAGTTCAATCTCTGGTGCATCTAACACTCGCTGCTGCTCCTCGTCACATAGATGTTTCTTAAGCATCGAAACATGGAAGACATCGTGTATACACAACATCGATTTTGGAAGATCTAGCCAATATGAAAGGGCTCCAATGCGCTCCACTATCCTAAACGGACCAATATACCTCGGGGTAAGCTTTTCTCGTCTACCAAGTCATTGAACTCCCTTCATTGGTGACACTTTCAAAAATACATAGTCCCTAACCTGGAACTCTAATGGCTATCGTCTCTGATCTGTATAACTCTTCTGACAACTTTATACTACAAGAATGAACTCCCGAATGACTACTACCTTCTCCATAGTCTTTCTCACTAGCTCCGGACCAAGAAGTAGGTTGTCCTCTGGCTCTGTCCAACAAATAGGCGATCTACAAGGCCTCCCATATAACACCTCATATGGTGCTATGCCATTAGTCACTTGATAACTATTGTTATAAGAGAATTTGATTAACACATGCCCGCAACATATCCTCCAACACTTGGTTGACTATCTCCGTTTGTCCATCTGTCTGTGGGTGGAAAACACTAGAATATAACAACTGGCTACCGAAAGAATTCTGGAAGCTCTTCCAAAATTGTGAAGTGAAAATTGATCCTCGGTCTGATACAATCATCTCTGGAACTCCATGCAATCTCACAGTCTCCTGAATGAATATCATTGAATAAGTTTCTGCCGTGTAAGTCATCTTCTCTGGAATGAATTGTACTGACTTTGTCAACCAATCAACTATTACCCAAACTGAATCATTCCCCTTTTTTGATCTCGATAATCCTACAATGAAGTCTATAAGAATATTTGCCCACTTTCTCTTGGAATGGGTAAAGGTTGTAGGATTCCAGCTAGTCTTTGATGTTCTGCCTTCACTTACTGGCAGGTAAAGCACTTATCTACATATTCTGAAATCTCCTTACGCATGCCACTCTGCTAACATGTCTTTTCAAGTCATTGTACATTTTCGATGTGTCTGGATGTACTGTATACTTGGTACAATATGCCTCATCAAATAAATCCTTCTTAAGCTGTAGATAACCTAGCATCACTAGCCGACCTTTCATTCGAGAACCCCCGTATGTTTCGATGGTTCATTCTGCCTTAGTCTCTATAAAAGTCCCCTTCTTTCGGATTTTAATCTAAGAATCTCCTATCTGGGTGCTAATCTTTCTATTACTCTAAGATGACTGCACGGATAAAGCTCCTAAGGAAACACTGCTTCCGCTAATTTCCTACCTAAAATTAAACTGGCTGAGGGTGTAACGATTTCGATACAATAAACATTACAAAACTGTAATCTTACAACGACGCTTCCTACTCAATGCATCTGCTACAACACTCGTCTTTCCCTAATGATACTAAATTGCAAACTCACAATCTTTAATAAACTCGACACTTTGCTGTTGCTTCCGATTAAACTTCTAAAAAGGTATTTCAAACTCTGATAATCCGTATATAGCTTAAATTGTATTCCATACAAATGATGTTTATACTTCTTCAGTGCGAAGACCGCTGCTGCTAACTCCAAATCATGTGTGGGTAATTTTATCCATGAGTCCTCAATTGCCTTGAAATATAAGTCTTTACGCTCTGGGTCTGTGTCAAAACACCTCTAAGACCCGATAACTACACATACAAGTAAACAGCCAAAAATCTTATCACTGCTCAAAATAACCATCACTAGTGTTGTAATCAATTTAGTCTTCAAAGTCTCATATGTTTTCTGGCACTCTGTGCCCCAAATAAACCATACACCCTTTTTCATAGGCATGTAAGTGATGTCGAAATTTTCAAAAATCTTGAAGTAATTTCTTATATTAGCTGGTCAAACCTAAGAAGCTATGAATCTCTGAAACAATCTTCACCTTACTTGGATTTACTACTATGCTCTCCCGGCTGATAACATGATCCAAAATTCTAATCTCTGATAACTAAAATTCATACTTGCTGAATGTAACGTATAGCCAGTGCTCTCACAAAGTCTACAATGCTACCCGTAAGTGCTGCTCATGCTTGGCATCCAATCTCGAATAAATAAGAATGTTGTCGATGAACACGATCACGAACTGGTCCAAATATGGATAGAAAACCCGATTCATCAAATCCATAAATACTGTAGGTGCAATGGTCAGTTCAAATGGTATGACAAGAAACTCGAAAGACTCATATCGAGTCAGAAAGACATTCTTGGGGGTATCTATCTCACGAATCCGTAACAGATGATAACTGGAATGAAGATCAATCTTCAAGAAACTACGCTCAACTACGCTCTACCGATCAAACAAGTCATAAATCTCCTATAGTGGATATCTAACTAGATCTAAGCTTCCTCATCTCAACAGGCACCATACGATAAGGTGCTCGGGGTATCGGTGTTGTGTCTGGCTGCAACTTAATGTAACACTTAACCTCTCTCACTGGAGAAAAACCTGGTATGTCCTGTAAGACATTATGATACTCTAAGACTACTCATGTCTCACTCAAATTTGCACCCTGATCCCGTCTCATCACCTCCTTGATGTATACCAAAAATAACTCCGTATTCTGGTTACTTTATGAGGTTTCTACAATCTATACAAATCTACTGAATGCTCACAAGCTGACTGTTTTTGCCAAAATAGTCGATACTAACATGGTAGAAAAATAACCAATCCATACCAAAAATCACATCAAGCTCGGATATATGCACGAAACAAATAAACAAACTATGAACTTAGAATCATCTAAGCTGATAATGCATCTCCTACAAATACTATGTAAGAGGGATGCCACTCCCTAAGGAGTAGAGACGGAGAACGGACATCTAAGGGATGTGCAACTAGCTAAAACCTATTCATGAAGGTATGAGAGATAAAAGAATGCGAAGCTCCTGAATCGAACAAGATCCGAGCTGGAAAAGAAATCACTAAGGAAGAACCTTCCACTATTGCTCTACTTGCACCATAATCACGTGGTACGGCTGCATAAACTCTGCTGATGGTTAGCGACTGCTGTGCTGCTAGTGGTGAAATCTATAGAACTATCTGTCCCTCAAGAATCTCCTAGATAGCATGTATCTGGCCTGCTAGCCCCTTGGTCCTCGAAATGATAGGCGATGCCTCAATCCTCTGTTACTGGCCGCAACTGTGGCCCTACGACTGCTGACCCTGACCACTATTCTACTGGTGGTGATGAAAATCCTTACCCCATTGCAGGGGTCCTCCTGATCTTGTAAAAGGTTTTTTGTCCTTACCCTGGTCTCCAAACAATCCTGCTTCCAAAATTAACCCTTAGTACGTCTCCCTGCCCCAATCGGGTTAGTTCTAGCTGCTTATCAAAATAGTACATGAAATCCTTCCATAAAATTGATATTCACTGCTCCGGCATAAACTAAAATTGGTGCTATCCTTCAGCATTGTTATTTAAGCTGAATATGACTAATCTCTGCTTATGTACTGAGTCGACGTTAAGCATATCTAAAAATAATTCCTACATATTCCTTCCATTTATAGGTTGCTAATGAGTCTAATGTGCCCTGAAACTCTGATGCTCTCATCTTCTGATGTCTTTCCCATTCTTACAGAGCCAAGCTTCCTGCTTTGTGACTCTATTAACAGCTAGTTGTGGTGATGGTGTAATCGTCGGTATTACCTCTTCAATCGGTATGACTGATATGACTGGTGGTTGCACTTCAGAAAGTATAATCTGACTCGTTACTTACTCCTCAAGAGTTGCTAGTCTCTACCCCTACAATCAGCATTATAAGGTTGATCAAATACTGTAGAGCCTGTTGCGGCTCGGGCTCTACTTGCCAGCTCTCCGGGTACAAGTTTTATCTCGACCACATCCTCGTACCGATGTTTAATATACCAAGAGGAGAGCTTAATTAACACAGTAAATAAGGTCGCAAACCTATATATAACATAACGTATCACGATAAGTATTTACACAAACACTTTTCAATCAAGGTAAAATAGTTATCATAAAACTTTTTTCATAATTTTCAAATATACATATATAACGTCCTCACTCATTCTAGGAATTCCAAGCGGACTCTATACATGATTCCTAGGAAACTCTACCTAGCTCCACAATATGACACATGAATGATCCTAAGGATGCTAAAACTAGACCTCTGATACAAACTGTGACGTCCCTGGTTTCACACAAGGCTGTAGTCCAAGGTGAACCCAGAGATGTTAAACTCACACTTGTGCATAAACACGTTTCACTAATCACAGCAGTATCCTCCAGTGGAATCAAAGAAAAGTGTAGGTACAAAACAAACAAAATAAATAACTGTACACGATAGACATGATAAAGAAGGAGATATCTTATAAATAAAAATCATATCTTAACAGAAATACATCTACTGTCTGAGATAAATAAATATAATCAAATAAATATTATACTAAGGCATACTGCCTTTATAATATGGAAATGATATACTAATGTCTGAATAAAAATGTAAAATCTACTGTGGAGCCTCTACTAATACTCATGTGACGGCGACTATGAAAGAACTCTGTCATCTTGTAGCTCTCCGTACCTCTGTACCACCTGAAAGAAAAGAAGAACAATAAAAAGAACCACAAAAAGAGCATCACTACGCTACACCAAGATCACCTCAATTCGCCCATAGGGGAAGGGTTACTAGATGGAGTGAAGGCTCTATCTATTAAGCATAGTCTACATAGATTCATTTTTCCTGTATCTAGTGGAATTAACATTTAGACATCTATAACACGAGACGTAGTACGTCGAGCGAAATAATCCAAATAAGCAAACCCTCATGTATATACCATTGTCTCAAATTGTAGATATCTAAATATTAATACGGAACTAAGAATAGACAAGCTAAATAAAATCAACAATTAGAAATTCACAATATGAGACTGGTACGTCGATCTAAATAATCCAAATAAGGAAACCCTCATGTATATACCATATGTCTCAAATTATGAACCGCTAATCATTGATTCCAACTAAGAAGTAAAGAAAAGCAGTAAAGGAAAAAAAAGACATCAATACATCATATTTATATTATCTTCTACTATCACTAGAAAGATAAAATAAATACTAACATATAATCTCGTATACTTCAAAAGCAAAGTATCTCGGTCTTATAGTTCAATAATGGATAGTATTCATAACTGGCATTCGCCCAAGTCTTAGGCTATCGATCAACAATCTAGGTGTAACAGACTACCCTATAGGTATCCTAAATAGTGTACATGGTGCATTAGTCTTATCGCGATTTCAGCACATAGCCTGAGTACGAAAAAACCTACTATATAAGTATCCTAAATTATGGCACACAAGCCTTATAAATAGATGGCTCACAAGCCTTATCGCACCCTCGTGCAGACGGACTGCTACACAAAGCATCCAAACCCGATTCAATGGCCTGTACATATAGAATATCGATGCACTACATCATGTATCACTGAACTGAGCTCATTAATGATATCCATTTGATGTATAGTATGTGTTTATTGGTATATCGGCATACTATTTCATAAAGTACTGAGCTGTGCTCATCAACGATATCCAATTCGTGTATAACATCTCCTAACTCTGACATGAACAACTCAACTCTTGCCAAAAACCCCTTTGGAAATACATATGTGTGTGTATTGACCTTGTACTTGTGTATTTGTAAATTTACATGCAAAGAAGTGCGGCTCAAAACCCATGAATACATCTCATACAGACACAAAGATAAACTCTCAAAATACAACATTAGTAGTCAACTAATAGACTGACTAGTCGACTACTTTGAGTTCATCTCGAATCTGGAAGATCCGAACTAAATGTGAGTAGTCGAGTGCTATTAACACTAGTCTACTACTCTGCTATGAAGCAAAATATGAAGAATCGCATCAGGTCAGTAAAAGTCGACTACTACCTCAGTTAGTCAACTACTCTGAGTTCGACAGAAAATAGAAAACTCAGATTTTGACGTGTTAATGATTTATCCTCAAACAAAACTTGTTTAATTCACATGCAACTTACGAAAAAGGATTTTAATTCTTTGAAAACAATTATCTTAGCTTAAATCACATGATTCAACTTCTTAAATAAACGCTAATTAAGGTTTAATTTTTTAAATGTTCATATACTCACATAAACATGAATTAAATACATGATTACATTGGACATAGTTATATTTGAACATGTAACAGAGATTAATTGACTTAAAAACGTTAATGTCACTGTGATCTAACAATCTAAGGAATTGACATGATTAATCTACAAGAAAAACTCAATTTATTATCAATTTAGGGTTTTGCACATGATTTAAACTTTGATTAACATATTAAAATGAAATTAGTATTTACCCTAATGATCATGATCATATATCTAATATAAACAACAAGGAAAAATGTTGGATCTATCATGGATCTCAGATCTATCATAAAAATCTATCTTTTCATCATATGAAATTAAGAATACACATGAAAACATTGTTTTAATTACTTTAAATCATCTAATAAATTAGGGTGCAGGAGAGGATGAAGATGATCTTGCCTTTGGTGGTGTTGAAGCCCTCTACCACATGTGCGCAAGATCTCCCAGCAACCCGGATGCCAAAACTCTGCTTTCCTATCGACAAATGCCTCAAAACTCTCTCAAATCACACAAACTAGGATTTAGGGTTTGAGGAGGAAGGTGGTTGTGGTTCTCACGAATTTTTATCTCTGAAATTAGGGTTTAAACATGTATTTATAAAGGTATAACAACCCGGGTTTGGATATAAACCAAATCCAACCCGAAATCTGAAAAAAAACTGAAAACAGCCTTGATAGTCAACTACTACTCCTAGTAGTTGACTACTAAGCTGATTAGTCAAATACTCTGAGTAGTAGTCGACTACTAATAGCCCAAAAACAGGTTTGTGCATGTTTTCGTGCATGTTTTGGATATAACGTTCACATCCGACCTTCGAATGAGGTGATTTGAGATGCGTTGGAAAGCTATTGAAGAGAACTAAAACTTTTGTCTTTTGAATTTTTCTAGATTCAAAATATATATTTGCGTAAAATATAAATACTTTTAACTGGTCATTTTTTCCAGATTCAGGATCGTGCATGATTTCACTCCTATATTAACACACACACACACACACACACACACACACACAGATATATATATATATATATATATATATATATATATATATATATGTTTCAGGTTTGTGCATGATTTCATGCATGTTTCTCATCTATATTCACATATATATATTGGATTGATCTAAAATCAATTCCTAGCATACTCAAGCATTAAAATATGTTATTTATCACCATATAACATATTTATTATTATTTATCACATAATATTTAAATTTATGGGGTTTTACACTAACACATTCTTAGTGTGTGGTTAACTATAGAAATCTCCTAAGTTGACCATTAGAGTTTATAGATATAGAGTGAGTCTCAAAACATATCATATATCTCATATCTATGTATTAGTAGTTGACCAATACTCTTAGTAGTAGACTACTAAGCCAGTTTGTTACTCTTATTAGTAGATGATGCAGCATAATTATGTACCAAAATTACAAGTGCACAATTTATCAAGTTATAGTATAAAAAATATCGATCCCACGAGGAAGGTGATTTTAAGAGATTATTAGAAATGGTTCTTATGTTTTGTGCGTGACAATTAGGAATAAAGAATAAGTGTGATTGTGATGAGTGATTGTTGTGAATATGTGCAAAAGATAATAAATTGAATTTTAGAGGAGAGAAGGAAGAATCAAAGAATAAATGAAATCACAAGGCAAGAAATATGAATTAATAAAATCAAGAAATAAAACTAAGAATGAAAAGAAAATTTAAGAAAGTTAAGATGTAGGATTCAAAAGAGGTAAGAAATCTAAAATATAATCCACTAACCAATTTCAATTACAAAATATAAACTATTCTCTTTTTATCATATTTCAACTTAGATTTATTAAGCATAGATTATCAAACCATTTAAGGAAAGTGTAACCTATCAAATTATCATCTAAGTTAAAATTACTATGCATTATAAGAACAACAACATGATAATAATCCTAGAATTCTTAAGCATAACCTATCAAACCATTTAAGGAAAGCATAGATTATCAAATTCTTCTTCTACCGATTAGTTCTCTAGTTGATTATCCTAAACATGAACATTTTAAGTACAAGAGAATAATTCATACAATATAAATGAAATTAGACTAGTTTCATACAATTCTAATATTCTTACAAGAATTAAATTCATATCTTTAAGAAATAAAAACAAGAAAAAGAACTAATTACAAAAATAAAAAGAAAAGGAAATTCTAAACTATGAACAAGAAATAAATCTAACTATAAAGAAAATAAAAATCTAAACTACAAAAATTAAATGCAAGAAAGTAAATCTATTCTACAAATTAAAGTGCAAAAAGAAATAAAAAGACAAGAAAGTAAATCTATACTACAAGCATGAATTTAAATCTAACTAATAAGCAATAATAAAGAAATTACTAAAAAGAAATAAAAGAGAAAAGAAATGCAAACCTTCAAATTGCTCTTCATCTCCATCCTCATCATTCAACAAAGAGGAGAAAGAACAAATTTAAAGAGGAAAAAATTATTTTTATTAATTGCAACTAAAGTTACAATTTTTGGAAGGCCTTCTCAATTAAGAGTAGCCCTCCTCTCCAAAAGGAGTTTACAAAATTTTCACACCTCTAACCCCTCACTCTCTACCCCTATTTATAGTAATCTTCAATGAATATGAGCCATTGGATTTGTCTTGAGCCCCAAGCACAATCTCCACCTTTGAATTATTTGATTTTCAAAAAAAATCCAAAAATAAATGAATATCAAGCTGCTGCAGCAAAGTCCACATCCGGTCCATTTTGATTTTCAGCTCAATGCAACAAAAAGTCTGGTCATTTGCTTCATGAAGAGCCGGCCCATTTGTGATTTTTCATTTGCTTTTGAAAAATCAAAAGCCTAGAAGCTAAGTCCAATGAAACTGGCCCAATTGATTTGTTGATTTTCCAAAAGAAAATCACAAGTCTACAAATTCGGCCCATGAGCTCCATTTGTGAAAATCCAGCAGCAACTAAGTTTGACCTCCATTAAAATCCACATTTTTGCATTCAAGTCCCTTTCATTCCAACTTTGCATAAAAATCCAATCTTGTTTGCATCCGGTCTTGTTTCCCTTGTGTAATCTTTTTGCTTTGGGCCTTCACAAATTCGAAAATTTCACTTTGGCTTCTTGAATCATTTCTTCATTTAATCAATGGGTTTTTGTTGAGAGATGGGAAGTTGAGATTTATTCTTTATTAACCTGTAATTAAAGATAAAAACAGTTATTAGTGGTATATTTATTCATATAAAATAGATAATGAGGGTATAAAACTGTAATAAAATGTGATTATCAAATACCCCCACACCTAAACTTTTGCTAGTCCTCTAGCAAAAATAAAAAGAAAATCCTAACTCACTTTCGCAGGAATCGCGGTTGTATTTAGCGCATACAACAAGCCTTTAAACCCCTAGGTTACCCTAGTGGACGAGTTGTAGTCTCGTGAGGGTTTGCAGTGAATATACCCACAAAATTCGGTCAACTTGCCAAGTTAAATAAGTCAGTAAATAACAGATTTTCCTTGATATATTTAAACATTCTAATTGAAGCTAGTTAATAATCAAGAAAACGTTTTTATATATAACTCCAATGTAAATCCCCTAGAAAATCTTTTTCATTATAGCAATACAAAACCAAGTCAAATCTTAGAAATTTAATTAAAAAGTTTTGAAAAGAACATGCCAACTCTTGACCATTTAACGAGTTTTGGGCCAATGAATCCCAACTCAATTGGGCTTAGGTCATTAAGTATAGAGATACTCCTTGGGCTTAATTACTCAGTCAACTTAGGCTTTATAAGATAGAATCACCTTGAATTTAAGAGTTTTTTTTATTATCTTTTTGTGGTGCCCATTTTTCGCACTCTTCTTTTATAAGGTTAGTTTTTTTTTAAATATATATATATATATGTAAGTATATATAGTCTTTAAAAAAAATGTGTAAATCAAGATGACTTGAAAAAAAAAATATTTTCAACTCTAAGTTAAGCATGCAAAAATTTCATTATTTTTAATTAAAAATCTAAGGTAAGACTTAAGTAAAGTATACTAGTTGAAAAAATCATTTCTTAGAAAAATCATTTCTTAGGAATTTTGTTTGGAGTTATCATAAAAGGTGAACTTGAATATGTACTAACTAAGAATTAGAAAATTTAAAAATCTATCAATTTGATCAATTATTACTTAACTCTATTAATATGACAAGTGAAAATTTTTTTTTCTTTTTTTTACTAACAAAAGATAAATGCTGAGAGAGAGAAAAAAAATACTAAAACAAAATACTAACTAGCAAAACACAAGCTTAACTAGCTTACACCCCCATACCCAGACTTTGCAATGTCCTCAATGCAAATAATATCCAAAATATCACAGTTTAATAAGTACAAGCCGAAAGAAATCAAAGACTGGGTAAAGTAGAAAGAACATCCCTCACTGCTCATCTCCTGATACATCGTCATCCACATCATCAGCGGCAGCTGCTGAACTCGGTCCCGCCTCATCCTCTCCTGGGAAATCATCTGGCTGAAATGGTGTGATATAACTATGAAGCTCAGGTGGAGGTCCATCTGTATCTCCATGTTCTCTCTGCCATCCTCTCGCCAAATATGTCAGGGTATCGGTAGAGTAGCTGATCTAACCATGCATCTCGTGTATATGCCGCTGCATCCTGTGTATCTGTATCTACATCCTGTCCATGCGACTCCGCATCATATCCATCTCCTCTCGAGTGGGGTCATGTGTAGCTGGCTGGTGCTGAGGAGGCTCTCTACCTGAAGGACCGGACTGATCTCGCCCTGAAATGCTCCTCCTCACAGTCTGATCATTTAGTAACCCCTTCCCTGCTTCTAACCTATCCTCTGCGAATACTGGAACATGAAATCTATGGCAGAGTCTAGTGATGAAATAGGGGTAAATGAGCTGAGTACGTGATGCAGACTGTGTCCTGACCCAATCTAACACATTCTCCACTGATGAGCGCATCCATATAAATATAATCCTCGCTATATCAAATCGCTGACCAGTGGCTATCCAAAAGAGAAGGAGAATATCGTGTGGGGTAATGACGGAGTATGCAGTGGTGGGTTTCAAATCAAAGTTCAGGAAAAGATTAAGTAATCTATATTCTGGTTTGAGATTTCCTGAACCGAAACTAGATGTAAAGACCCTCCCACACAAGGTTGCAGACATGTTGTTGTATTCTGGTGTACCAGGCTGTAAAGTGGAGGCTAAATGGAAGTAATCTGGTACATCAGTGGGTGGCTCTGCAAGGTCAAGGGTAGCACGGATAGTGGAAAGATCGAAAATAACCCTAACACCCCTCACGATAGAAAAAGCTGAATATTCTCTATCTGGATCAATCTCCCATCCAGAATAGAACTCATGCACTAATAAAATGTTGGTTTTTTCTAAGGGTTTAGTCATCATGCTCCTAAGACCTACTGCAGATAACATGGTGACTGTGGAATGATATGTATGCAGTGCACTCATCTGAAATCCCCTCTCAAAATGAATGTTAAGACCCACAATTCTAGCTAAAATAGTGGGTCTATCTATGTCGGTATCAGATGGATCAGAGGATGATGAACTTGCTCGAGATTTCTTTCTGGGAGGCATCTACAGAAAAAGAAAAGAAAAGAAATTAATAAATTTTTATTTATTTATTTATTTATTTAGCTACAAATTGTTCAACATGTGTTAATTTCAAGTTATCAGAATTTCTTTTGACAATAAATTCCCTCAAAATTATTATTTGAGAAATCAAATGACAATAAATTCCCTCAAAATTATTATTTGAGAAATCAAAAATGTTAAAATTTTGATAACTTGATCGGTGAAACATACATGTTGAAATGACAATTATAAGCTAAACCTTACAATTGTTGAATATCTAGTACAAATTTCCGAACGTGAGAAGTATCCAATTAGACTTTTATTTGACAAATTACTCATATTTTCACAAAACACCCTAAATTCAAATTTATTTTTGCAAAGACCCCCCTATTTTTTTTGGATTTGCATAAAACACCCAATTTTTTTTTCTCTTTTTTTCAATTTGAAATCACGTACCCAATTATGTGTTTTTGCACAAAAACCCAAAGAATTTTCGGATTTTGCATGAAACACCTCTTTTTTTTGAAATTTTCGATTTTACATAATTTTTTTTTTGCAGATTTTGGTACAAGATCTCCTCAATTGATTACCAAGTTCAATTTTTTGTGTTTTTGCACAAAAACCCTAAGAATTTTCGGGTTTTGAATAAACCCCCAAATTTTCGGATTTTGTATCAAATTCCCAATTTAAAACCCTAAATTTGTTAATTTGATCATGAATCACACGAAATAATTCACAACTACCCATGATTCAACCACAAGATCATCCAAGTATTAATTTGATCATGAATCACACGAAATAATTCACAACTACCCATGATTCAACCACAAGATCATCCAAGTAGATATTCAAAAATTACAAAAAAAAATTGAAATTACAAGATCAAGTTAGAAAAGATACCTTGGGGAGATGGTTGGAGGTGGAAGAAGCCCAAGAAATTACCCAAAATGTGCTTGATCTTGTGTGGGTGAATTAGGGTTTAAGGGGGGGGGAAGAAATCGGGTTTGGGAAGATGGGTGAAAGAAAACAAGGGGAAAAAAAACTGCTGCGGGTTTTTGTGCAGATGGGCTTGGGCATCGATGCGGGCATCGATGCGGGCATCGATGCGGGCATCGATGCCCAAGTCCATGGCGTTGGGCCAGCCGGCCCAAATACGATTTCTTCTATTTTTTTCTTTGTTTTTTTTTTAATTTCTGGGCCTCAGATTTTGGGCCAACACTTATTTGTTTTTTTTTCTTTTTGGGCCTATGTTACTTATTAAAATTTTGTTGTTGTTTTTGTTTTTTTTAAGTGAAAAACAAAAAGGTGAGAAAATATGTATATATATTTTTTTCTTTTTTTCTTTTTTTTATGAGGAAATTATGTATATATATTTTTTCTTTTCTTTTTTTTAATGTATATATCTATATATGTATTTTTTTTTTAGAAACTATTCGAAATATTTCTTCTTTTTTTTATATGTGAAAAGCAAAATAAGGAAATATGTATATATATTATATTATGTTTTCTTTTTTCTTTTTTTCTATGTTAATTATCAAAAACTTTTTTTTAAAGAAAATTAGTTTTTTTTTAAGGAAAGAAAGAAAGAAAATTAGTTTTTTTTTAAGGAAAATTAGTTTTTTTTTTAAGGAAAGAAAGAAATTTAGTTTTTTTTTTATAAAGGAAAGAAGAAAGAAAATTAGTTTTTTTTTAATATGAGAAGATAAAGAAAAAGAAAAATCCTAACTAAAACAAATCAAGGCAATCACTTTTCAATCAACTCTAACTCTAGGGTTTAGCCTAACTCCACTAGACCAGCTCCTAACCAAAAATTCCTACAGTGAAAAGATCAAAGTTTTACCCAGGTAGTTAGCCAGGTAAGGATAGTACTAGAGGGTGATCAAAGATCAATTAAGTACCTCTTTCCTTGCGGAGCGCTTTACGCAACCCCTAAACCTTGCCTTAGACACCAACTATTCTGAGAAAACTTAAACCGTTCACTTAAGGATTTCTTGTTCCTTATTGAGCTCGAATCCTTAGGGGCCAACGTCTAATGAGTTTTAGAAGGCTTGGATTTGTGAAGTGAGGAATTAGTGATTTGTGGGCTAAGGAAAGGGTGATGAAATCCCTTACCTTATCTTGATTGGGGTTTTGCCCTTAAGAATGTTTTAAGTGTGTGCCAAATCAAGTGCTACAATCACTTTGGTGAATTCCTACACTATATGAAATGCAACCCTAGAAATTAAAAGCGACTAAAAAGGATGATAAAAAGAAAATCTTTTTTTTAATTATGGTCAATAATAATCAAATGTGAGAAGATGAATTTTATTATGGTCAACAAAAATAAAATCTTTTTTTTTAAATCCTAATTGTCTCTAATTGTGAAGCTAGCTAAAGAGGGTGGAATTGAAAACTAGAAAGAAGACTTACCCGAAAGCAATGCTCCAAATTCTTGATCTTCAATCCAAGATTTTCAAGCTCCAAGCGGTTCCTTCACAAGAAAAATACACAAGTTAAAGAATCAAGTTAATAAAATCCTATTTTAGCACCTTCCCCGGCAACGGCGCCAAAAACTTGATGCGGCATAATTATGTACCAAAATTGCAAGTGCACAATTTATCAAGTTATAGTATAAAAAGATATCGATCCCACGAAGAAGGTGATTTTAAGAGATTATTAAACTTGGTTCTTATATTTTGTGCGTGACAATTAGGAATAAAGAATAAGTGTGATTGTATGAGTGGTTGTTTTGATTTATATGCAAGAGGTAATAAATTGAATTTTAGAGGAGAGAAGGAAGAATTAAAGAATAAATGAAATCACAAGGCAAGAAATATGAATTAATAAAATCAAGAAATAAAACCAAAAATGAAAAGAAAATTTAAGAAAGTTAAGATGAAGGATTCAAAAGAGGTAAGAAATCTAGAATATAATCCACTAACCAATTTCAATTACAAAATATAAACTATTCTCTTTTTATCATATTTCAACTTAGATTTATTAAGCATAGATTATCAAACCATTTAAGGAAAGTGTAACCTATCAAATTATCATCTAAGCTAAAATTACTATTCATGATAAGAACAACAACATGATAATAATCCTAGAATTCATAAGCATAACCTATCAAACCATTTAAGATAAGCATAGATTATCAAATTCTTCTTCTACCGATTAGTTCTCTAGTTGATTATCCTAACATGAACATTTTAAGTACAAGAGAATAATTCATACAATATAAAGGAAATTAGACTAGTTTCATACAATTCTAAGATTCTTACAAGAATTAAATTCACATCTTTAAGAAATAAAAACAAGAAAAAGAACTAATTACAAAAATAAAAAGAAAAGGAAATTCTAAACTATGAACAAGAAATAAATCTAACTACAAAGAAAATTAAACTACAAAATAAATTGCAGAAATTAAATGCAAGAAAAATAAATCTACTCTACAAATTAAAGTGCAAAAAGAAAATAAAAAAGACAAGAAAGTAAATCTATACTACAAGCATGAATTTAAATCTAACTAATAAGCAATAATAAAGAAATTACTAAAAAGAAATAAAAGAGAAAAGAAATGCACACCTTCAAATTGCTCTTCATCTCCATCCTCATCATTCAACAAGAGGAGAAAGAACAAATTTAAAGAGGAAAAAATTATTATTATTAATTGTAACTAAAGTTACAATTTTTCAATTAAGAGTAGCCCTCTTCTCCAAAAGGAGTTTACAAAATTTTCACACCTCTAACCCCTCACTCTCTACCCCTATTTATAGTAAACATCAGTGAATGAGAGCCATTGGATTGAAATCTTATCCAAAAATAACAAATTTCAGCCTTAGATTCGTAACAAACTGCCCAGCGTATCGATGCAGGCATCGATACAGGCATCGATGCAGGCATCGATGTCGGTATCGATGCAGGCATCGATGCCTGCCCTTCTCCTTTTGCTGTCCGTAGATTCTTGTTGTTTGCTTTTGGGCTTTGGACATTGGGCTTTTCTTGGACTTTTGGGCTTGAGCTTTGATTTATCTCTTCATTAAATACTTGAAAGAATTCATTGGGCTTCATGGCTTCATTTCTTCATTAAATTATGGGCTTTTTGTTGAGAGATGAGGGTTTTAAGATTTATTCTTCATTAACCTACAATTAAAGATAAAAACAATTATTAGTAGTATATTTATTCATATAAAATAGATAATGAGGGTATAAAATTGTAATAAAATGTGATTATCAGTAGACTACTCTCCTTAGTAGTAGACTACTAAGCCAGTTTGTCAAATATCCAGAAACTACATATGTACAGTGTAGTTGACTACTATCCTTAGTAGTCGACTACTAAGTAGTTATATGACTTCACAGAGTCTGTTTTAACTCAGTGTAGATGTAGAACCCCGTAAATTTATTAATGAATATATTGAGTTATTAGCGGTAAACATTTCTTTTGCGATGAATAAACATATATATGTTAAATAAATGTGATAAATAGTGTTTGGGAGCCTAGCAAGAATTTCTATGTTAGAGAAATCAAGGGGATTGATCAGCATGTGATAGAAGGCATAGCAGGCAGTTGTTCTGCTGTGCGGTCGACCGCGGTGTGCGCGGCGGTCGACCGCACAGCTGTCGGGCACACAGGAGACTTTTCTCCTGCTGTGCGGTCGACCGCGCAAGGCGCGGCGGTCGACCGCACAGCAGGCAGAGAGTTTTTCTGTGTTGGGTCTTAATGGGTTTCGGGTCGGGTTCGGGTCGGGTTGTGGGGTTAGTATATATACTATCATACCCTAAAGAGCCCTATTTCTCATCTGAAATCAGAACCCTAGCCCCCTCTCTCCCCCTCAAACCCTAGTTCTCACTCTTTGGTGATTTGGAGGATCTTTGGAGGGCTTTTCAGCGGATTTTTGGTGGATTCAGCGAGAGGGATCATCTTCCTCCAGATCTAGGGCTTCATTTTCATCGTAGGCGAGTAACATCTCGTCCAACTTCATCCCTTTTCGTTTTTATGCTTAGATTTGAGTTTTCATCCGTTTCTATTGAGCCCAAAATCGTATTTTTGTATAGATAAGTAGATCTTATGGCATGGGATGCAAGAATCATATTTTCCTATGCTGAAGGTATCACCTATGAAAGGCGTACAGCGATTTGGGCGACGGGGGAAGCTTGCGCCAAGATATATTGGACCATTTCAGATTTTAGAGCGCATTGGAGCTGTGTCATACAGACTAGATCTTCCAGCTTCTATGTCTAGTATACACAATGTATTCCACATTTCTATGCTCAAGAAGCACTTGCATGATGAGGAGCAGCAGCGAGTGTTGGATATACCGGAGATTGAGCTTCGGGATGATTTGTCTACTATTGAGATTCCAGTGTCTATTCTTGCTAGAGAAAACAAGAGACTCAGGAACAAGGTGATTCCATTGGTGAAAGTTCAATGGAACCGAAGTGGAGTTGAGGAAGCTTCTTGGGAGCGCGAGGAGGATATGCGACGCGACTACCCACATTTGTTTGATCAGGTAAATAAATTTCATGACAAGTACCTTATAATATGTTGATATCCTTGGTTATATATAATTAACACTAGAATGAGAATACCTTCGCCACATTCTTAATCTTTTGGAACACATGGTATATGTATGGGGGGTTCCTTGTTTGGATTTTTCACCCGATGTACTAGTTCCACTAGATTAAGGCTTGAGCGAGAATGTTATCATTTTGGACGGTTAAGTATAAATATCCATAAACGCTCATCTAGAATCTCATATTTCGAGATGAGTATGATTTTCGAATTTCGAGGACGAAATTCTTTTAAGGGGGGAAGAATGTAGAACCCCGTAAATTTTATAAAGATATATATATAAATATATATTGAATTATTAGTGATGAATAATTCTTTTGTGAAAATTTATCATACATATTATATATATTGAATGTGATGAATCATGTTTGGGAGCCTAACAAGAAATTCTATGTTGGAGAAAACAAGTGGATTCACCAGGATGTCAAACAGACATAGCAGGCAGTTGTCCTGCTGTGCGGTCGACCGCGACATGCGCGGCGGTCGACCGCACAGCAGTCGGGCACTCAGGGGACTTTTCTCCTGTTGTGCGGTCGACCGCGCTGGGCGAGGCGGTCGACCGCACAGTGGGCAGAGAGTTTTTCTGTGTTGGGTCTTAACGGGTTTCGGGTCGGGTTCGGGTCGGGTTGTGGGGATAGTATATATACTATTATACCCAAGAGAGCCCCATTTTCCATCTGATATCAGAACCCTAGCCCCCTCTCTCCCCTCAAACCCTAGTTTCTCACTCCTTGGTGATTTGGAGGAGCTTTGGAGGGCTTTTCAGCGAATTGTTGGTGGATTCAGCGAGAGGGATCATCTTCCTCCAGATCTAGGGCTTCGTTTTCGTCGTAGGCGAGTAACATCCCGCCCAACTTCATCCCTTTTCCTTTTTATGCTTGGATTTGAGTTTTATTCAGTTTTTATTGAGCCCAAAATCGTATTTTTGTGTAGATAAGTAGATCTTATGGCATGGGATGCAAGAATCATATATTTCAGTCTTAAAAAGTTCACTAATGATGTTTAATTAATGAGATCTTGATCTGAAACGTTTTTATGAAGGTTAAACCTATTTTTCTCCTGTTTAAGAACTTTTAAAATCATGTTGTTTAAGGTTTGGGATTTTTGATAATGAGGTTTTAACCATTTAAACTTGTTGTTTATTGCCATAGTTCTCTATTAAAAGGTTATAGTATAATGGGTATAGAAATCCCCAAGTTTTTGTATGAGTTCGGTAGCTGACAGAACCCAGAATGGGGTTCTGTCCGCCCAGCGGTCGACCGCAGAGGACTCAGCGGTCGACCGTCGCGTTTTTCTGCCAGCAGAATTGTTTCTGCACTTTGGGCGGTCGACCGGCATGACCTCTGCGGTCGACCGCCGCTCAGCTTCTGAGCCCAGTAGTTCTCGGGCCTGCGAGCGGTCGACCGGAGTGGGTTCTGCGGTCGACCGCCGCACAGTTTTTCCTGCCCTGTTTGTTTCTGATGTATAGTACACTCGTTAGAACGCTTGCCTCGATCACCTAACTTTGATCTTCAGTTGTACTAAGCATCTATGCATGATAGATGGCCTGAAATACTTGCCTAGAATCACACGACGAGTTGAGTGTGAGTTTTGCATAAGTAAACCATGCCTTGTATATCTCTAATACTTGCTCATTTGCACAGTCCTCGTGTTGGACTATAATCCATAGAAGTCCTCGTGTTGGACTATAATCCATTTTAGTCCTCGTGTTGGACAATTATCCATTTATCTCATGAGTTGGGAAATCTCTATATCTAATTCATGCATTGGACATCCCTCTTAACCCTGCATGCGACATTTCACATGAGTTATGACATGACACTTATGAAGAATATGACACCACATATATTGAGAGTATGATATGACACTTATGTCAAATACGACATGGTAATTATGTGGGACGTCACATAATACTATATATATATGTTAGGAGACATGTTGTATTTTCTTTTTGCTTATTTCCGTTTACATATTAGACTCCGGGTTTGGTACTTAAGGATTTTCAATTTGGGATACAAGGTATATACATGAGGGTTTCCTTGTTTGGATTATTTCGCTCGACGTATCTATGCCCGTGTTGAAACTTCATAAGTACTAAGACCTATTGTTTATTGTTAGGGTAATTGTTTATATATATATATATATATATATACTTTGTGATAACTGTATTTTCTTATACAACGAGCCCTCTCCCTTGGGGTTGGTTGTGATGTTGCTCGCTAGCACTTTGACGCTCGTTGTCCCTCCCCCTTTCAGGTCACGAGCCAGGAGCCCGGAGAGTCGCAGGTTGATGGCGACACACTTTAGTGTTCGACTGTCTATTCTAGCTATGTTTTATTATGGAGCTCCACTATAGACTTTGTTTAGACGGTTGAGGACTTTATTCCTAGATGTTGTAAAGGCTGTGTGCCTTATTTCCTTTACTCAGACTTGTTGTATTTGGGATGTATTAAGAACTCCAGTTTGTTCATTTCAGACATTGACTTTATATTCCTGTATGTTGGATGATGAAATACTATGTGATCACTATTATTCCATCAGTTGTGTCTTGCAATATCTTGTACTTGCTTTTGTACCTACACCTGTTATTGATTCCACTAGACAGATGTTAATTGTGATGGTGAGACATGTTATTGCACGGTGTGGTGCAAGGCAGGTTTGACATTCTTGGTTTCACCTTGGACTGCAGCCTTGTGTGAACCCAGGGACGTCACATTGAGCATGAGAAAAACAAATGGTCCCTGGATTCTGTTTGTGTGCCACAAAAGTAACACATTGGATCTCCTATCCATCCCTTAGCTAAGAGATTATCTTTTGTGTGAAGTTTATTACTACATAAAAGCCAGATAAAGAAACTGATTCTGGATGTAGTTGCATTTTTCCAAATAACTTTAAAATGAGGTGATAGAAGACCTCTATGGTTGAGGAACTGATAAAAGGACTTAACTGTGAAAGTACCAGCACTTGTAAGCAACCATCTAGGATTGTCTGGTATTGTAGAAATTTGAAACATCCGTAATAAATTTATGAGATTGACTTTGTCAATTTGGGAAGAGGATGAGATGCATCTGGTAAGGGTCCGAACCAGCAGCAGCAGCGACAGCAGGGCAGAGGTCAGGGCCAGCAGAACAGGCTTGAGGCACCGCCAGCAGTTCAGAGGACTGAGGGTCAGGTTCGGGCAGTTCAGGAGATTTCTCAGGGGCAGATTATCCCATATTCTCCATCCCCATCAGCAGAGCAGTCTTCAGCCACAGGCAGGGTTTATGCGGTAGTTCCCCGTGATCATGGAGCCAGTGGAGCAGTAGTGGAGGGTACGTTCTTTGTGAACTCCTTTCCCGCCCGTATTCTTTTCGATTCGGGAGCCTCGCATTCTTTCATATCGCATGCATTTATGGCTAGACTCCAGCTCGTAGCTCAGCCACTAGACACCCCTCTATCTGTTTCCACCCCTTTAGGTGAGGTATCGCTTCCCAGCTGAGATGAGAGAGCTTCAGACCCAGTTGGACGAGTTGTTAGCTCAGGGTTTTATTCGTCGGAGTCATTCTCCGTGGGGCGCGCCGGTCCTCTTCGTGAAGAAGAAGGACGGTAGTATGAGATTATGCATAGATTATAGAGAGTTGAACAAGGTCACTATCCGGAATAGGTACCCACTACCTAGGATTGATGACTTGTTTGACCAGCTGCAGGGAGCGTAGTATTTCTCGAAGATTGATCTTCGTTCTGGCTATCATCAGTTGCGGGTTCGGGAGATGGATATTCCCAAGACCGCCTTTCTTACTCGATATGGTTCTTTCGAGTTCTTGGTCATGCCATTTGGATTGACCAATGCACCCGCGGTATTCATGGACTTGATGAACCGGGTGTTCCGTCCCTTCTTAGATCAGTTCGTGATCGTTTTCATCGATGATATTCTCATTTACTCGAGGTCGGAGGCGGATCATGAGGAGCATCTACGGATAGCATTGAGGACTCTTCAGGAGCATCAGCTGTATGCTAAGTTCAGCAAGTGTGAGTTTTGGCTTTCAGAAGTCAGATTTCTTGGTCATGTCATCAGTCGAGAGGGTATAGCAGTGGACCCGGCTAAGGTCACGGCAGTCCTTGATTGGGAGCCACCGAAGACGGTGACAGAGATTCGTAGCTTTTTGGGTTTAGCTGGATATTGTAGGAAGTTCATTCAGGACTTCTCGAAGATTTTGACGCCTATTACACACCTTACGAAGAAGGGTGTACAGTTCATATGGAGTGTGGAGTGCCAGAAGGCCTTTGATATTTTGAAGACTAAGTTGACTACAGCGCCGGTTTTGACTATTCCGAGCAGTGACAGGACATTTGTTGTGTATACAGATGCATCATTGGCAGGCTTAGGAGGCGTATTGATGCAGACTCAGAGAGTGGTGGCCTATATCTCACGGCAATGAGCAGAACTATCCCACTCATGACTTGGAGTTAGCAGCGGTGGTGTTTGCATTGAAGTCATGGAGGCACTACTTATATGGAGTGCAGTTTGAGTTGTTTACAGACCATCAGAGTCTGAAGTACCTCTTTTCTCAGAAGGAACTCAATCAGAGGCAGAGGAGGTGGATTGAGTTTATCAAGGACTACGAGTTCGCGATTCAGTATCATCCAGGGAAGGCGAACGTCGTAGCAGATGCTTTGAGTAGGAAGCGTCGGCATCGGGTTGCGGCTTTGAGGTGTTCCTTGTACAGAGATCTTATCACTCTTAGCCAGTTTGATATTAAACCCGAGATTGGAGGAACCAGTGCATTCTTAGGAGCTATGTCAGTGCAGCCATCTTGGAGCGACAGGGTTGTCAGAGCTCAGTTGGAGGACTCTTGGATTCAAACCCGTAAGGGGGAGATTTCCAAAGGGCCTAAGGTGGACTGGACCATTGGAGTAGATGGAGGATTACGGATGAAGGGTAGATTGGTTATGCCAGCCAGTGCAGAGCTGAAGAGAGAGTTATTTGATGAGGCACACCGTACTCGGTACACAGTACATCCAGGGACTACCAAGATGTACAAGGACCTGAAGAGACGTTTCTGGTGGAGTGGTATGCGGAGAGAGATTACAGAGTATGTAGCTAGATGTTTTACCTGCCAGCAGGTGAAGGCAGAACACCAGAGACCGGCAGGAACACTTCAGCCTTTACCCATTCCAGAGTGGAAGTGGGCAGACATTTCTATGGATTTTATTGTGGGGTTGCCGAAGTCGAAGAAGGGGAATGATTCGGTTTGGGTGATAGTGGACCGGTTGACGAAGTCAGCGCATTTTATTCCGGTGAGGACCACTTATACAGCCGAGGCTTATGCGAGGATCTTCATTCGGGAGATAGTTCGACTTCACGGAGTTCCAGATTCGATCGTGTCGGATCGAGGATCGGTTTTCACTTCACATTTTTGGAGGAGTTTCCAGGACTCATTTGGCAGCACGCTATCTTATAGCAGTGTATTTCACCCGCAGACGGATGGTCAGACGGAGAGGGTGAATCAGGTATTGGAGGACATGTTGAGGGCATGTGTCATTGACTTCCAAGGCAGCTGGGAGGATCATATTCCATTGGTAGAATTCGCTTATAACAACAGTTATCAAGCGACGATCGGCATGGCTCCGTATGAGGCATTGTACGGGAGGCCCTGTAGATCACCGATATGCTGGGCAGAGCCAGAGGATAGCTTGATGCTTGGGCCAGAGCTTGTGAGGCAGACTAGTGAGAAGGTAGCATTGATCAGAGAGCGGATTCTAGCCGCTCAGAGCTGGCAGAAGAGTTATGCAGATTAGAGGCGAAGACCACTAGAGTTTCAGATTGGGGATTTGGTTATGCTGAAGGTATCGCCTATGAAAGGCGTGCAGCGATTCGGGAGGCGAGGGAAGCTTGCACCGAGATATATTGGACCTTTCCAGATTTTGGAGCGTATTGGAGCGGTGTCATACAGACTAGATCTTCTAGCATCTATGTCTAGTGTGCACAATGTGTTCCACATCTCTATGCTCAAGAAGCACTTGCATGATGAGGAGCAGCAGCGAGTGTTGG
Source organism: Asparagus officinalis (assembly GCF_001876935.1). Lineage (NCBI taxonomy): Eukaryota > Viridiplantae > Streptophyta > Magnoliopsida > Asparagales > Asparagaceae > Asparagus > Asparagus officinalis. The sequence continues at coordinate 26,364,756 of NC_033798.1, forward strand.
ATATACCAGAGATTGAGCTTCGGGATGATTTGTCTACTATTGAGATTCCAGTGTCTATTCTTGCTAGAGAGGATAAGAGACTCAGGAACAAGGTGATTCCATTGGTGAAAGTTCAGTGGAACTGAAGTGGAGTTGAGGAAGCTTCTTGGGAGCGCGAGGAGGGCATGCGACGCGACTACCCACATTTGTTTGATCAGGTAAATAAATTTCATGGAAAGTACCTTATAATATGTTGATATCCTTGGTTATATATAATTAACACTAGAATGAGAATATCTTCGCCACATTCTTAATCTTTTGGAACACATGGTATATGTATGGGGGGTTCCTTGTTTGGATTTTTCACCTGACGTACTAGTTCCACTAGATTAGGGCTTGAGCGAGGATGTTATCATTTTAGACGGTTAAGTATAAATATCCATAAACGCTCATCTAGAATCTCACATTTCGAGATGAGTATGATTTTCGAATTTCGAGGACGAAATTCTTTTAAGGGGGGAAGAATGTAGAAGCCCGTAAATTTATTAATGAATATATTAAGTTATTAGCGGTAAACATTTCTTTTGCGATGAATAAACATATATATGTTAAATAAATGTGATAAATAGTGTTTGGGAGCCTAGCAAGAATTTCTATGTTAGAGAAATCAAGGGGATTGATCAGCATGTGATAGAAGGCATAGCAGGCAGTTGTTCTGCTGTGCGGTCGACCGCGATGTGCGCGGCGGTCGACCGCACAGCAGTCGGGCACACAGGAGACTTTTCTCCTGCTGTGCGGTCGACCGCGCAAGGCGCGGCGGTCGACCGCACAGCAGGCAGAGAGTTTTTCTGTGTTGGGTCTTAATGGGTTTCGGGTCGGGTTCGGGTCGGGTTGTGGGGTTAGTATATATACTATCATACCGTAAAGAGCCCCATTTCTCATCTGAAATCAGAACCCTAGCCCCCTCTCTCCCCCTCAAACCCTAGTTCTCACTCTTTGGTGATTTGGAGGATCTTTGGAGGGCTTTTCAGCGGATTTTTGGTGGATTCAGCGAGAGGGATCATCTTCCTCCAGATCTAGGGCTTCGTTTTCGTCGTAGGCGAGTAACATCCCGCCCAACTTCATCCCTTTTCCTTTTTATGCTTGGATTTGAGTTTTATTCGGTTTCTATTGAGCCCAAAATCGTATTTTTGTGTAGATAAGTAGATCTTATGGCATGGGATGCAAGAATCATATTTTTTAGTCTTAAAAAGTTCACTAATGATGCTTAATTAATGAGTTTTTGATCTGAAACGCTTTTATGAGAGTTAAACTCATTTTTACTATTTAAGAACTTTTAAAATCATGTATTTAAGGTTTGGGATTTTTGATAATGAAGTTTTAACCATTTAAACTGGTTGTTTTTGCCATAGTTCACTATTAAAAGGTTATAGTATAATGGGTATAGAAATCCCCAAGTTTTTAAATGAGTTCGGTAGCTGACAGAACCCAGAATGGGGTTCTGTCCGCCCAGCGGTCGACCGCAGAGGACTCATCGGTTGACCGTCGTGTTTTTCTGCCAGCAGAATTGCTTCTGCACTTTGGGCGGTCGACCGACATGACCTCTGCGGTCGACCGCCGCTCAGCTTCTGAGCCCAGTAGTTCTCGGGCCTGCGAGCGGTCGACCGGAGTGGGTTCTGCGGTCGACCGCCGCACAGTTTTCCTGCCCTGGTTGTTTCTGCTGTGTAGTACACTCGTTAGAGTGCTTGCCTCGATCACCTAACTTTGATCTTTAGTTGTACTAAGCATCTATGCATGATAGATGGCCTGAAATACTTGCCTAGAATCACACGACGAGTTGAGTGTGAGTTTTGCATAAGTAAACCATGCCTTGTATATCACTAATACTTGCTCATTTGCACAGTCCTCGTGTTGGACTATAATCCATAGAAGTCCTCGTGTTGGACTATAATCCATTTCAGTCCTCGTGTTGGACAATTATCCATTTATCTCATGAGTTGGGAAATCTCTATATCTAATTCATGCATTGGACATCCCTCTTAACCCTGCATGCGACATATCACAGGAGTTATGACATGACACTTATGAAGAATATGACACCTCACATATTGAGAGTATGATATGACACTTATGTCGAATGCGACATGGTATTTAGGTAGGATGTGACATAATACAGTATATACGTTCTGAGATGGGTTGTATTTTCCTTTTTGCTTATTTCTGTTTACACATTAGACTCCGGGTTTGGTACTTAGGGATTTTCAATTTGGGATACAAGGTATATACATGAGGGTTTCCTTGTTTGGATTATTTCGCTCGACGTATCTATGCCCGTGTTGAAACTTCATAAGTACTAAGACCCATTGTTTATTGTTAGGGTAATTGTTTATATATATATATTTATGAAATAAACTGTATTTTCTGTATACAACGAGCCCTTTTCCTTGGGGTTGGTTGTGATGTTGCTCGCTAGCGCTTTGACGCTCGTTGTCCCTCCCCCTTTCAGGTCACGAGCCAGGAGCCCGGAGAGTCGCAGGTTGATGGCGACACACTTTAGTGTTCGACTATCTATTCTAGCTATGTTTTATTTTGGAGCTCCACTATAGACTTTGTTTAGACGGTTGAGGACTTTATTTCTAGATGTTGTAAAGGCTGTGTGCCTTATTTCCTTTACTCAGACTTGTTGTATATGGGATGTATTAAGAACTCCAGTTTGTTCATTTCAGACATTGACTTTATATTCCTGTATGTTGGATGATGAAATACTAATTTTATCTCTATCATCTCCATCAGTTATCTATTGTAGTATTTTTCACTTGTCTTGTACCTACACCTGTTATTGACTCACTAGAGTGATAGAATTGTGATGGTGAAACATGTTATTGCACGGTGTGGTGCATGGCAGGTTTGACATTCTTGGTTTCACCTCGGACTGCAGCCTTGTGTGAACCTAGGGGCGTCACAGTAGTCGACTACTAAGCCTTATAGTCGACTACAGATACAATTTTTCTAGCTTTTCAGAATTTGAATATATGACTGTTTATAGCCGTTTAAAGGTGTTAATTGAGTTTAAAATTCATGTTTTCCAGAGGCTATAAATAGATATTAAGTTCAAAATTTGCCAACCAACATTCATTTCGATAAGATTCAAAATTTGTGCAAATTCAAGTGTTCATCATTCAAATTTTCATTCTAAGTGTTGAGAAAAGAAAAGTTCTGAAAGTGCATTTGATTCCATCATTCTAAAAGATTAATTAGGCATTATTCAGAGAGTGAAAAAGTTCCTAAGCCACTGCTGCACATCACCAACACTTCAAGGCTTATAGAAATTTGTGTTCTTTCTTCAAAGAAGCTTTCTCTCGGGTGTGAGAGAAGATCTCTTTGTTAAGATATTGTTTACAATTTGTAGGAGTTTGCAAATTGGTCAGGTTTGGGTTTCATCTTCTAGGTTATCTACAGTTTGGGTAAGTCTCCTACACTTGATGTTTTGAAATTCCTTACTTAAATCATGTCTAGATCTAAGAAAGCTAAACAAACTCATTCCAACATTGATGACGAAATCATTGTCTACTTGAAAAATCCCAATTTGTCTGAAGAATTTAAGAATATCTCGTCTTTTGAAGTTCTTCCAGGACGTTTCATAAAATTTGATGATATCATACCATACAACTTAAGTTCATATTTTGACATGTTAGTTTGCTTGAGTTATTTTCATCGGAAAATAGAAAACCATGTTATTCTTTTTTAGTTCAACTCTTCTACACTAATATAGCTTGTGTTGAAACAATTAGGGGTTCTGAAAAATTATCTACACTAGTCAAGGGGATTGAGATTGAATTAACACCTAAATCACTTGGAAAAAATACTCAATATCCCTTACAAAGGTGTATCTCTTAGTAGTATCAAAATGTCGGATCAAAACTTATTTTCAAATCACATCCTTCTCCCTGGTCAAGGAAAACCATTAAATCATTCCAACAAACTTAGACCCATTCCTTGTTTTATTGCATGAATCCTAGCATATAACATGTTTTAAAAAACCGGGAGTTTTCATTTTATTTCTCTCGATTTAGCTAAAGCTCTATATGCTATAATGGGAAATATCCAAGTCAATTAGGCTGAAGTTTATTATGATAATCTTTTGGTTGTACCAAGATGATTTCTTCCTTATGGTGCATTTTTAACCAAAGTTTTTAAAAAATTTCGTGTTGAACTTGACTCTGAAAACTCCGTGGTTCGTTCCATTGAATTCTTTGATTCTAATGCCCTAACTAGGATAAAGTTAACAAACTTTAAACTTCATGACTAAAATCCCTAAGATGAGCCTCACCCTCCTCAAGAACAAATCTCACAAGAAATTCCACAATCATCTCATCAAGCAGGCTCTTCCTCAAGTCACATACCACCTCCAATGCAAACTGATCCCTCATGCTTCTCAGATGCTCAATATAATACCCTTTTTGTGTGCATCCTCAATTTAGAAACTGGGCAACAAGAAATATATACTCAGAACTCATTCATTTTGAGAAATCAAAAAGTGATAAACAAGAAGCTGGATAACTTGGATCTGAAGCTTAGTGCATATTTCCAAGGACATCCATCTCCTCCAGGCCCTTCATGTTAGAGGAGCATGCATGCATCTCATGTAGTACTTTGATTAGTTTCATGTTTATGTCAAAAATTATGTCATAAGTTAGTTTGTTAATATTATGTCACAAACTATGTGGTAGTTGCTTAAGACTTATGTCTTATGTCGTAAGTTGCTTTATGTATTAAAGACTATGTACCAATTTGTGTTAATGTTTCTTCTATGTTTACTTTATGCTTAGTATGATTTATGCATTAGTATGTTGTGTTCATGAGCTAAATATTCTAAACAGATTATGATGATGGAAGTTATCGAACTATTGGTCTTTATGGCAAGTCTGTTCTTACCTATTTGGATGGGTGAAGTAATAGACTATGTTCACAATTTGGATGACCGATTTGAAGTGTTAGTTCATGAAGAATAAATACTTGCATGTTTAGAATAAATGTTTAATTCTTTTTGCTAATTAGAAAGGGGGAGAAAATATTAAAATATATGAATTTTAGTGACTCTTATATGCTTTTATGTAGGGGGAGTAAGTATATAATATTCATAAGTGTTTAATTCTTTATGATATACTTACATAAGCATAAATTATTTGTTATCATAAAAAAGGAGGAGAATGTTGGATATATTAACCCCAATATATAGTTTTGATGATAACAATTTATATACTAGTGTATTATTATACATTAACATATCAATGCAGATATCAACATTAAATATGATCAAGATATGTGATCAAAGTGCAGGATGAGTTCAAGGCAGCAAGAAGTAAAGAAGAAGAAGTGCATAAAAGTCATAATGTAATTTTTATATTTTCTTTACTTAGATTTATTGTACAAGCCTTGATCACTCACAACACATACACACATATAGTGTTTTAGAACACACTAACACATTCTCAGTGTGTGGTTAACAATAGAAATCCCCTATGTTAACTATTAGATTTTATAGATAAAGAATGAGTCTCAAAATACTTCATATATCTCATATTTACCCCTTAGTAGTCAACCAATAAGAATAATAGTCAACTACTAAATCCTTGGTCAAAATATCAATTTCCGTCATTTTACAGTGTAGTTGACTAATACATATTGTAGTCGACTATTAAAGACTCGAACAGAATTTTAGTTTTTGTAAAATTACAGTGTAGTCGATTACTAGGATTTATAGTCGAATACTAAGAGTTAGTTCAGAATTCCAAAATTGTATGACTTCACAGAGTCTGTTTAGACTCAGTGTAGTCGACTACTAAGACAATTAGTCGACTATAGATACAGTTTTTCCAAAATTTAAAGTTTAACTTTATGACTGTTTTTTTAGCCGTTTGTGGACGTTATTTGGGTTTAAAAATTTGTCTTTTCAGAGGCGATAAATAGGTATTAAAGTTCAGAATTTGCCACCAAGATTCATACATATAAGATTAAACTTTTGAGCAAATTCAAGTGTTCAAAATTTAGATTTTCGGCCAAAGTGTTGAAAATAAGAGATTTCTGAAATAGCCATTGATCTTCATCATACATACAAGTTTCATAGGCAATATTTAGAGATTAAAAATGTTTCTAAGCCACTATATATCCTTGTATTTGTGATTATTAAATTTCTATGATTGTTGTTCATTGTTATTGCAATTTATAACTCATCTTGTAAACTTATTAAATAACACTAATCACCACGCTCTAGTGTTTAGTGTGTACTTCTGCAGATCCTACACCATATAGGTATCCTAAGAGATGACTCACAAGCCTCATCGCACCCCCGTGATGACGGACTGCGAGACAAAGCATCCAAACCCGACTCATGGACTGTACAAATGGAATATCGATGCACCACCATACGTAGTACTGACCTGAGCTCATCAATGATATCCATCTCGTGTATAAACTGTGTATGTTTAGTATATCGATGCACTATCTCATATAGTACTAAGCTGCACTCATCAATGATATCCAACATGTGTATAAACGATCTCTAACTCAAGCGTAATATGCTCAACACTTGTCAAAATCCCCTTTGGGATACTTATGTGTGTACTACGACACTTTTCATGTATATTCATGTCTATATGTGTACTATTGTGCGACTCGAACTCTACGATCGCATCTCAAAACAGTCCAACATAATGTTTAGGAAAAGTCTTAGTAGTCGACTACTAAGCTTAGTAGTCAACTACATTGAGTCCATCTAGACTCTATGAGGCATGTATCAGGATTAGTAGTCGACTACTAAGCACATTAGTCGACTACTCTGTAATATTCTAGTTTCTAGAGATCTAAACTGAGCATGAGTAGCTGTGACGCCCATGTTTTCACACATGGCTGTAGTCAAAGGTAAACCCAAAGATGTCAAACCTACCATGCACCCACACTGTGCAACAACAAGTTTCACCAATCATAGCAATATCCTCTAGTAGAATAAAAAATAAAGTGCAGGTACAGTACAGGCAAAACAAAGATATTAAACATAGTAGACATGATGTAGAACAATAAATCTCATAAATGAACTCATGTCTCAACCAACAAATCTGAAATACATCTAATGACTGAAAGAAAATGTCTCATCCCAAACTAAATAGAAATCGTACTAAGGCTCACAGCCTTTACAAGAAGAAAATAAACTCTAATGTCTAAATGTGAAAGTCAACACAGTGGAGTCTCACATCTAAATTGAATGACGGTGACTATGCTGGAAGACCGTCAACCTGCGGCTCTCCGAAGCTCTGAACTGCCTAAAAAAAATTAAAACAAAAAGAGCAACAACAAAAGTGTCAGAGTGCTACAGTAAGATCACCTTCATCCGCCCTCAGGGGAAGGGCTGCTAGATATAGTGGACGCTCTATCTATTAAGCATAGTCTACCTACATCATTTCCCCCATATCTAATAGTATTAATACTTAGAAATCTATGACACGAGATGTAGTACGTTGAGCGAAATAATCCAAACAAGGAAACCCTCATGTATATACCATATGTCTCAGACTGTAGATACCTAAATATCAATACCGAACTATGGAAAGAAACATCACTAGAAAATAAAACACTATAATAGACATCAACATAAAATTCTCATGTACATCACAAGAGTAAGGTATCTTGGTCATATATATATATTCAGCAGAGTGACATAACTACTTTTGGCATCCACCAAAACTCAGGCTATCAAATAATCATCTCATTTTAATTCTTCGCAAGATTCTGATCTCATTGCATTATCATGCAACACGGACTACCCTGTAGGCATCCTAAATCAATGTACACGGCTCATTAGTCTCATCACGATCTTAGTGCATAACATGAGTGCGGGACGGTCTACCTTATAGGTATCCTAAAAGATGGCTCACAAGCCACATCGCACCCTCGTGCGGATGGACTACTAGACAAAGTATCCAAACCCAATTCAATGACCTATACAAATGGAATATCGACGCACTACCCCCACATAGTACTGAGCTGACCCCATCAACGATATCCATCCCATGTATAAACTATATAAATCTGGCATATCAACGTACTATCTCATATATTACTGAGATGAGCCCATCAATGATATCTATCCTATGTATAAACTGTATAAATCTGGCATATCGACACACTATCTCATATAGTACTAAGCTGGGCCCATTAACGATATCCAACACATGTTTAAACTACTCCAACTCAAGTGTAATCACTCAACACTTGTCAAATCCCCTTTGGGACACTCATGTGTGTATCATATCACTATTCATGTATATTCATGTCTATATGTGTACTATCATGCGATTTGAATCCCGTAATCTCATCTCAAAACAATGTAATAAAAGTTCAGGAAAAAGCCTTAGTAGTCGATTACTAACCTTAGTAGTCGACTACACTGAGTCCATCCAGACTCTATAATTTCAGTGTTAAACTTAGTAGTCGACTAGTAAGCACATTAGTCGACTACAATGTAATAATTTAGTTTCTGTGTCAAACTTATGTAGCCGACTAGTAAGCACATTAGTCGACTACATTGTACTAACTCAGTTTCTGTAAAACTAAACTGGACATTAGTAGTCGACTACTACTCTTAGTAGTCGACTACTAAGCAGAAACATGCAAACATCCGTGCACATACAATACTTAATCGTCACGTGTAAAACATGCTTTAATACATTGCAAATATAGTAACTACAAATCAAAAGAATCATCTCCATGATTATTTAAACCCTTAATTCAACAATTTAGGTTTAATCTTCTCATTTATCAAGAAATTGACAAAAACCCTAATTTTCTATTTGGTCAACATGGAACATTCTTGCATATTCAACTCAAAACTTTTATAAATTCATTTATTCACATTTACAGAACAATAAAATACCAAACCTAGGGTTTAATCATACTTGATTAGCATGCAAGTTCTTTTTATCTCAAGTCTAGGGTTTAAGCATGATTTTAACACGGAAAACAAGGTACAAATGAAGATCTACCCAAACCAAAAGATCATGATCATGTTTTTATAGTAAACAATAAGTAAAACATGTAGACCTAACATTGGTTCAAAGATCTAATGTCAAAAATCTCAATTTTAACATATGGGGTTAAGCTTCACCAAGCAAAATATAAATTTAACATCTAAACTAGTTATTTAACTATGGGGATAGGTTTGGATGCAGGAGATCTTGCCTCAAACACGTAGTTGATCTCCTGAACATGTGTACAACCTCTTTTTCCTCGGCCACAGCCCTCGATCTCTCCCTCTGCTCGATGTCACGTCTCAAACACCTCGAGGAAACACCAAAATCAGATCTAGGGTTTAGGGGGAGGTGGCGGCTATATTCTTTCGTTGAAAAACTCAGAAATCAAGTTAAAAACATGTTTATATACTTAGGTTATCAATTGGGTTTGAAGAAAAATGATTTTGACCCAAAATCTGCAACCTGCCAGCCCAGGAAATTTCCTGATAGTCGACTACCCTAAGTAGTAGTCGACTACTAACTGTTTCTGAATATTGTATTTAGTAATTTGGCTGTAACTTTCACATCCGATGTCGGAATGGGGTGATTTAATATTTTTGGAAAGCTGATGAAGAGGCCTACAAGTTTTGGCTTTGAGTTTTCCCAAATTCTAACTGTATCAATGTGAAAAACATATAAACTCAAATTTGGTCATTATTTTCCATATTTCTTCTTCGTGCATGTTTTTGTGCATTTGCACTCATATGTCCACACATATATATTGAATCGATCTCAAATCGATTCCTAGCATACTCAAACATCAAAATATGTTATTTATCACTATATAACATATTTATTATTATTTATCATATAATATTCAAATTATCAGGGTTTTACAGTAGCCGACTACTAAACTTAGTAGTCGACTACTCTATGAAAACATGTATTCTTTCATGCATGAACTGAGCTTATCATTCATCATATACTTATCATGAGATTTAGTACAAATAAAAACATGTAATATTCAATAGAAATCATCCTGAACATGAAACAAATCTATTTGCTTGTTCTAATTAGGGATTAACATCCTAATTAATCAATTTCCTCAATTTGCTCTTAATTAAACAACAGAATTATCAACACTTGATAAAACTACTCATGAACAGAGGTAAAACTTTGTTTATACATGTTTATATGACTTAGGTATCACAAACCTAGGGTTTTAGCATGATAGCCTACAAGAAAACTCAATTAAACAACTTATTAGGGTTTACTCATGAGTTAAACATAATTAACAAGTTAAAAATGAAATTAACATCAACCCTAATGATCATGATCGTGTTTCTATCATCACTAGCAAAGATTTAACTTCAGATCTAGCATAGGGTTAAGATTTATCATCAAAATTTTGATTTTTATCATATTAGGTTACACTTAACTAGGAAAACATCAATTAAACATATTTAAAACTTTAACTAATTATGGGATAGGTTTGGATAAAGATAATCTTGCCTTAAACGCTATGTTGAACTCTTGAACATGTGTGCAAGATCCCTTCTTCGTTAGAAACCGCAAAGCTTTGCCTTTCTCTCAACAAACGCCTCGAGATCTCTCCCAAAACTCACACTTTAGAGTTAGGGTTTGAGGAGGAAGGTGACTAGTGTTAATATCATGTGAAAGAGGGTAAAAAGAGCTTTAAAACAAGTATATGTACGCATATATAAAACTTGGTTCGAAACAAAACGAATCTGACCCGAAACCCATAAGAAAACTGGAAACAGCCCGACTAATCGACTAATACTACTATTAGTCAACTAATGGCCTTACTAGTTGACTACTAATAGTGTAGTCGACTACTAACAACACGAATATAGATTTTTGCATGTATCTCTTTTAAGCTCATCTATATACATTGGATTGATCTCGAATCAAGCCCTAGCATACTCAAACATCAAAATATATTATTTATCATATTATAACATATTTATTATTATATATCATAATATACTCAAATTTATGGGGTTTTACATTCTTCCCTCCTTAAAAGAATTTCGTCCCCGAAATTTCACAATCGTATCGTAGAAATTAATAATACCAGAAAAGTATATTGAGGGGATAATCCAGACAAGAAAAGCCTCACATACACATTTCGTACCATTAATCTCCAGATATGAAACATAGCAACATCTATATTTAACCATCTATAATGTGAGTACTCCTACTTAACTCCTAACTAAGCAGAACTAGTACGTCGGGCGAAAAATCTAAACAAGGAACCCCCATATATATACCGTGTGTTCCGAGTGATTAGGAGCTAAGTGTTAATACCTATATTCTAACATTAAATATAAATATGACCATATAGATAATCATAAGCATTAATCAAATCAAAATCAGTCAATTTATCTGCTCAAACAAGTGTGGGTAGTCGTGACGGATATCCTCCTCGCGCTCCCAAGAACGCTCTTCAGCTTCCTTCCGATTCCATTGAACTTTGACCAAATGTATCATTTTGTTTCTAAGCTTCTTGTTCTCCTTGGCAATAATACAAACAAGAATCTCTATCGTAGTCAAATCATCATAAATCTCAATATCTAGTGCGTCTAACACTCGCTACTGCTTTTTATCATGTAAATGATTCTTAAGCATCTAAACATGAAAAACATCGTGTATACTCAACATCGATGCTGGAAGGTCTAGTCGATACAAAATGGCTCCAATGCGCTCAACTATCCTGAACGGATCAATGTACCTCAGGTCAAGCTTTCCTCATCTGCCAAAATGTTGAACTCCCTTCATTGGTGATACCTTCAACAATACATAGTCCTTAACATGGAAATCTAACGGTCATCGCCTCTGATCTGCGTAGCTTTTCTCCCTACTTTGTGCTACAAGAATACGTTCTCAAATTACTACTACCTTCTCCGTGGTCTGTCTCATGAGTTTCGGCCCATGTATCAAACTGTCCTCTGATTTTGCCTAATAAATAGGGGATCTATAAGGCCTCCCGTACAATACCTCATACGGTGCCATACCTATAGTCGCTTGATAACTATTATTATAAGCAAATTCAATTAGTGGGTTATGGTCCTCTCAGCTATCCTGAAAGTCTATAACACATGCCTGCAACATATCCTCTAATACCTGGTTCACTTTTTCCGTTTGTCCATCTGTCTGCAAGTGGAAAACACAATGTACTACTAAACGAATTTTGGAAACTCCTCCAAAAATACGAAGTAAAAACTAAGCCTCGATCTGATACTATCATCTTTGGGACTCCATGCAATCTCACGATCTCTTGGATAAATATCTTCATTTAAGTCTCCATTGTATAGGTTGTCTTTACTGGTATAAAATATACTGACTTCGTCAACCGATCAACTATCACCAAAACTGAATTGTTCCCATTCTTCGATCTCAGCAATCCTACAATGAAGTCTATAGAAATATTTTTCCACTTCCACTCTGGAATGGGTAAAGGCTGTAGGGTTCCTGCTAGTCTCTGGTGTTCTGCCTTCACTTGCTGGCAGGTAAAGCATTTTGCCACATACTATGCAATATCCCTATGCATGCCGCTCCACCAAAAGTGTCTTTTCAAGTGCTTATACATTTTAGTCATGTCTAGATGCACTGTGTACCTGGTGCAATGCGCCTCATCAAATAAGTCTTTCTTCAGCTGTAGATTACTTGGCATCACTAATCAGTCCTTCATTCGAAGTCCACCATCTGTCCTAACGGTCCAATCAGCCCTTAGGTATTTGGAAATCTCCTCCGTTCAAATTGAATCCAAGATTCCTCTAGCTGAACTCTGACCACTCTATCATTCCAAGATGGCTACACGGACAAAGCCCCCAAAAATGCACTGCCCCCGTCGATATCCGATCTAAAATTAAACTGGCTAAGGGTGTGAAGATCTCGATATAACGAGCACCTCAAAGCTGAAATCCTGTGGCGACGCTTCCTGCTCAACATGTCCGCTATAATGTTCACTTTTCCCGGATGGTACTGAATCGCGAACTCATAATCCTTAATGAACTCTACCCACTGTTGCTGCCTCTGGTTGAATTCCTTCTGAGAGAAAAGGTACTTCAAACTCTAATGATCTGTGAATATCTCGAATTGCACTCTATACAGATAATGTTTCCATGTCTTCAGTGCGAAGACTACTGCTGCAAGCTCCAAGTCGTGCGTAGGATAGTTCTGCTCATGTGTCCTCAAGTGCCGTAAGATATAAGCCACTACTCTCTAGGTCTGCATCAAAACACCTCCTAGACCCGCTAATGACACATCCGTGTAGACGATGAAGGTCTTATCGCTGCTCTGAATAGTCAATACCGGTGCTGTAGTCAACTTAGCCTTTAAAGTCTTAAAGGCTTCCTGGCACTCTGTGTCCTAAACAAATAGTACACCCTTCTTCATAAGGCATGTAAGTGGTGTTTCAATCTTTGAGAAGTCCTGAATGAACTTCCTGTAATAGCCTGCCAAACCCAAGAAACTCCGAATCTCTAAAATGGTCTTTGGTGACTCCCAATCAAGTACTACCTCTACTTTCACGGGATCCACTGCAATGTCCTCTTTGCTGATGATGTGGCTTAAAAATCTAACCTTAGATAGCCAAAACTCGCACTTACTGAACTTAACGTACAACTGATGCTCCCGCAAGTCTGCAATGCTAATCGATGATGCTGCTCGTGCTCTGCCTCCGATCTCGAATAGATAAGGATATCGTCAATGAATACAATCACGAATTGGTCCAAATATGGACGAAAAATCTAGTTCATCAAATCTATGAATATCATGGGTGCATTGGTCAGCCCAAATGGCATGACAAGAAACCCGAAGGACCCATATTAAGTAAGCAAAGTGGTCTTAGGAATATCCATCTCCCGAACTCGTAACTAATGATAGCCAGAACAAAGATCAATCTTTGAGAAATACCACGCTCCTTACAGCTGGTCGAACAAGTCGTCAATCCTTGGTAGTGGATACCTATTTTGGATGGTGACCTTATTCAACTCATGATAATCTATGCACAAACGCATGCTACTGTCCTTCTTCTTCACAAAAAGGACTGGTGCTCCCTACGAAGAATGACTCTGATGAATAAAGCCCTAAGATAACAACTCATCTAATTAGGTTTGTAGCTCCCTCATCTCAGGAGGTACCATACGATAGGATGCTCAGGATATCGGTGCTATGCTCGGCTGTAACTAAATACAATACTTAACCTCTCTCACAGGAGGTAACCCAGATATGTCCTGAAAGACATCCTGCTAATAACTCTAGTCTTGCACAAATTAGCACTCCAGTCCCTCAGCATCACCTCCTCAACGTACGCTACAAATGACTCCACAATCTGGTTTCCCTGTGAGGTCGCTATGATTAACTCAGACCCATCGGATTCTTGCAAGCTGACTATTTTAGCAAAACAGTCGATACTCACATGGTAGGATGATAGCTAATCCATACTGATAATGACGTCAAACTCTGATATTCGTAAAACGATTAAATTGATGATGAACTCGGAATCATCTAGATTGATGACACATCTCCTACAAAAACTCTCTAATAGGGATACCTTCCCTAAAGGAGTAGATGTGGATAACAGTACATATAGAGGATGTGCGATAAACTAGAACCCATCCATAAAGGTATGAGAGATAAAACAATGTGAAGCTCTTGAATCAAACAAGATACAAGCTGGGAAGGAATTCACTAAGAAAGTACCTTCCACTATGGCTCTGCTCACACTATGATCACGTTGTACGACTACATAAACCCTGCCGGTGGCTGGCACCTGCTGCGCTGGTGGTGGTGGAACATATGGGTCTGTCTGACCCTGAGGAAACTCCTGAATAGCGTGAATCTGGCTCGCTGGCCCCTTAATCCTTGGAGTGGTAGGTGATGACTCTATCCTCTACTGTTGCTGATCCTGACCATAGTTCCACTACTACTCGTGTCCTCTTCGCTGCTGCTGGTCCTGGCCACTGCCATGCTGGCCTCCTGCTAGTGCACTATGACAATCCCTGGCCTTATACCCAATCTTGTTACTATTGTAACATGCACCCTGAATCCTATGCTGCTGCGATGCTCTCTGATCATGTCATGGTGCCCTCTTGGACTGACCTTGTTGCTGGTGCTGAAAATCCTTACCTCGGTGCTGGGATCCTCCAGGTCTGGCGAAAGGTCTCTTACCCTTACCTTTGTCACTCTGCTGCCCTGGTTTAGAGCTACCCTCTCTGGTCTTCTAGAACATCGTAGTCTCTGTCTCCTACGAAATGGCTGCATTAGCTACCACTTGAATTGAGCGGAACCTCCTAGATACGAGGTAACAACGAAGGCTTAGACAAAACCTCGCAAGAAACATCTGCGCCTAGCCTTGGGGCGTCACAGTTGGTATCAGAGCTCTAGTTCTAATATCCTTAGGATCATCCCTGTGTCATATTATGGACTTAGGATAGAGTTTACTAGGGATCATGTATACAGTCCGCTAGGAATCTTTAGTATGAGTGAGGACGTACTATATATGTACGCGGAAAATCTAAAATATTTTTTTATGATCTATTTGCTTTGAATAATAAAGCATGATATGAGATATATGTGATATGATTTACTTAGAATAATAAAGCATGATATGAGATATATGTGATATGATTTACTTATTGGTATATGTTATATCCTTCATGCTTGAGATCCTATTTACTGCGTAATAAGCTTTATTTTGGAATTATAGATGTTAGGAAGAGGTCATGGACTTTGATAGTAACTTCATGTCATTGCTTAGGTTCACCGGTATGTGGTACATAGAGGAGCGACAGGCTCAAATGTTCCTGACAGGACTTCGTCTAGGGTTACGCCGGTATATAGTATCTCGGAGGTTTCATTCAGTGTGGGAGGTGGCAGATGCTGCCATGGCTCAGGAGACAGATACAATCATATTCATCAAGGGCAAGGACAATGGTAATTCAGGATAGTCCGAGGACAAAGGAAAGGGTAAAAGACCATTTGGAGGCTCAGGAGGACCCCATCAGCAGGGTAAGGGTCCGCATCAGTAGGGTCCCCATAAGAAGGGCCATCAGTAGGACCAGAGAGTGCAGTAGCAATACCGATTTCAGGGAGCTTGTTACAATTGTAACAAGATTGGACACAGAGCAGCAGAGTGCCGCAGTGCGCCCACAGCAGGCCAGCAGGACAGGACTCAGCAGCATCAGCAGAACCGTGCTCAGGGACGCGGTCAGGGCCAGCAGCTGAGGATTGAAGCACCCCCAGTAGTCCCGAGGATTGAGGGACAGATTCGAGCGGTCTAGGAGACCCAGCAGAGGCAGATGGCACCATTCACTCCAGGTGATGCAGAGCAGTAGACCGGTAGAGTGTATGCAGTTGTTCCTCGTTATCATGGCGCGAGTGGAGCTGTGGTGGAAGGTACGTTCCGTGTGAGCATGGGATACTCTCCGTCCACATCCTCGTCCTACCATCTATAAATTTCTAGGAAGAGAGTTTATAAGATGCAGTTATAAGACCTCAAACAAAAGCATATATAACATAGAGCAAAAAGAAAAATCATATCTTAATTTATTCATGCAAATACTTTTCAATCAAAGTAAGATAGTCATAAAAAATTCATAATTTTTGAGGTATACGTATAAAACATCCTCACTCATTCTAGGAATTCCTAGCGGACTCTATACATGAATCCTAAGAAACTCTATTCTAGCTTCACGACTCGACACGGGATAATCCTAAGGATGCTGGAACTAGAGCTCTGATACTAACAGGGAAGCCCCTATTGTCACACATGGCTGCAGTCCAAGGTGAATCTAGAAATATTAAACCTGCCATGCACCCACACTGTGTAATAACACGTTTCACCAATCACAATAATACTCTTTAGTGGAATCAAATATAAGTATAGGTAAAAAATAGGCAAAATAAGGAAATAAAAACAATAGACATGATATAGAAAGAGATATATCATAAATGAAAATCATATCTTAACTAAAATACATTGGATATCTAGAATAATGAAAATGTCTCAACATGAATCAATTGAAAATCGTACTGAGGCACACTGCCTTTACAATATGAAAACAAAACTCTAATGTCTGAATGAGAACGTAAAACTATAGTAGAGTATCAACTATTAAAATGCGCAATGGTGACTATGCTAGAACTCTGTCATCCTGCGGTTCTCTGGAACTCTGAGCTACCTAAAAGGAAATTTAAAACAAAAAAGAAGAACAAAAAGAGCGTCAGAGCGCTAAAGCAAGATCAACTCAATCCGCCCACAGGGAAAAGCTACTAGATGTAGTGGAGGCTCTATCTATTAAGCATAGTCTAACTAGATTATTTTCCTCATATATAATGGAATTAATACTTAGAAATCTACAACGCGAGATGTGGTACGTCAAGCAAAATAATCCAAACAAGGAAAACCTGATGTATATACCATATATCTCAAATTGTAGATAACTAACTATTAATCCCGAACTAAGAGTGAAAGGAAACATAACTAGAAAGATAAAGCATTAAAAATAACCATCAGTATATGTATCTCGTGTACTCACACAATATTGTATCTCGTGTACTCACACAATAAGGTATCTTAGTCAGCAAATATCTCAACAATGAGTCGAATTCACTTTTGTTATCCACCAAACTCAGGCTATCACATAATTATCATATTTTAACTCTTTGCCAAATTTCTAATTCATCGCATTATCATGCGCAACAGACTATCCTGTTAGTATCCTAACAGTGTACACGACTTATTAGTCTCATCACGATCTCAGTGCATAATATAAGTGTAGAACAGCCTACCATATAGGTATCCTAAGAGATGACTCACAAGCCTCATCGCATTCCCATACCGACGGACTGCGAGACAAAGCATCCAAACCCGACTCAATGGACTATATAAATGGAATATCGACGCACCACCACACGTAGTACCGAACTGAGCTCATCAACGATGTCCATCTCGTGTATAAACTATGCATGTTTGGTATATCAACACACTATCTCATATAGTACTGAGATGTGCTCATTAATGATATCCAACATGTGTATAAACGATCTCTAACTCAAGTGTAATCTTCTCAACACTTATCAAAATCCCCTTTGGGATACTCTGTCAAAACATGCATTCTTTCATGCACGAACAGAGCTTATCATTCATCATATACTTATCATGAGATTTAGTACAAATGAAAACATGTAATATTCAACAGAAATCATCCTGAACATAAAACAAATCTATTAATTTGTTCTAATTAGGGATTAACATCCTAATTAATTAATGTTCTCAATGAGCTCTTAATTAAACAACGTAATTATCAACATTTGATAATAATTACTCATGAACTGAGGTGAAACTTCGTTTATACATGTTTATATGACTTAGGTATCACAAACCTAGGGTTTTAGCATAATTAGCTTACAAGAAAACTCAATTAAACAACTAATTGGGGTTTACTCATGAGTTAAACATAATTAACAAGTTAAAAACAAAATTAACATCAATCCTAATGATCATAATCATGTTTCTATCATCAACAGCAAAGATTTAACTTTAGATCTAGCATATGGTTAAGATTTACCATCAAAAATCTAATTTTTATCACATTAGGTTATACTTAACCATGAAAACATCAATTAAACATCTTCAAAATTTAACTAGTTATAAGGACAGGTTTGGATGAAGATGATCTTACCTCAAATGTTGTGTTGAACTCCTGAACACGCGTGCAAGATCTCTTCTTTGTCAGAAACTGCAAAGCCTCACATTTCTCTCGACAACCACCTCGAGATCTCTCCAAAACTCACACTTTAGGGTTAGGGTTTAAGGAGAAAGGTGACTGATGTTAATCTCATACGAAAGAGGGTAAAAAGAGTTTTTAAAACGAGTATATGTACACATATATACAATTGGGTTCGAAACAAAACAAATTCGACCCGAAACCCATAAGAAAACTGGAAACAGCCCGGCTAGTCGACTAATACTACTATCAGTCGACTAATAGCCTTACTAGTTGACTACTAACACTGTAGTCGACTACTAACAGCACAAATATAGATTTTTGTATGTATCTCTTCTAAGCTCATATATATACATTGGATTGATCTTAAATCAATCTCTAACATACTCAAACATTAAAATATATTATTTATCTTATTATAATATATTTATTATTATATATCACAATATACTCAAATTTATAGGGTTTTACAGCAATCTTAGCAGCTTCTTCTCACTATCTGAATCACTTGGTTCGGATTCCTCCCATCCCACATACATCGCCTTCCTCTTATTGTACTTTATGTATTTCTCTTTTATCATAGGACAATCATTTGCTATATGTCCTGGTTCATTGCATTCAAAACATTTACCTACACGAGAGGGGAACTTGTTAGAATGACTTTTAAGTGTTTTACTAAATTTAATCAATCTTGATACTCTTCTAGAGAGGTGAGCCACTTCTCTAGAAACATTTGTTTCACTATCCGAGGAGGAGCTATCATCAATTACTCCTTTAAGAGCATTAGTCTTCATCTTTTGTGAAAGCTCTTCATTCGTTTGTTTGGGTTCATCCTCCTTCTCCTTAATCTTCTTCTCATGGACCTTGAGCTTGCCAACAAGGCCATCTAGGGTGAGCTTAGTAAGATCATTTGCATCCTCAATGGCGGTTGCCTTTAGCTCCCATACCGGTGTGAGAGAACGAAGAATCTTGTAGTTCTTTTCTTGATTCTCCAACCATCTTGTCAAGGCCATAAATTTTATTTATAATATTAGTGAAACGACAAAAAATATCATCAATTGATTCATTAAGAAGAATTTTAAATAATTCATATTCATGCATAAGGCTACTAATTTTTGACTCTTTGACTTGGCGGGTTCCCTCATGAGCGACACATAGTTTCTCCTAAATTCCATGTACGGTTGCACATGTGGAGACCCTATTGTACTTATTTGGAGTGAGACCACAAATCAAAGCGTTCATCACTTTAACATTTAGATTAGCCAAATGTCTTTCTTTCTCGGTCATATCACTACTAGACTTCTCAACATATTTCTTCTCTATTATCCCTAGGATGTCAAGATCAATGCATCATAAATAAATTCTCATCCTACCTTTCAAATATGAAAAATTATTGCCGGTGAACAATGGGGGTCTAGTGGTTGATTGACCTTCAAGCATATGCACATTCATTGTTGAATCCATTTGGATCTTTGCTCTAAGGTGGTTAGACCTAATAAATATGTAGAGACCAAGCTCTAATACCAAATAAAATTACCCTAGAGGGGGGGTGTGAATATGGTCATAAAACAATAGATATACAATAAAGTAAATTTAACGCAACACAAGACACAAATTAAATACTAAGGCAATAAATAAGGAGGAAAGTTAGAGAATAGTTATCCAAGATGACACGACGATATGTTCATGGGGTTCGGTCCTCCGACCTATGTCCCCGACCACATCTTCCGATGGTAACTTCACTATCACACCCAGCTTGGAAGCTAAAACTTCTTCACAATAATCTCCCCACGAGATCTTACAATCCTCACAACGATCTCCTCGAGATTAATCTCACCATACAATCACAAGATGAAATAAAAGAAAACTTCTCATAACAATCCTATGATAAGGATCAAGAGATAAACAAATCAAGCTTAGGGGTTTGTGTGATGTGGAATTGAGAAACTGAAAACTTTGAAACAATTGAGAATGAAGATTAGAAAGTTTAAGCTCAAGAACACTTAGAAATAAAACTTAGGGATTTTTCCTTGCTTGCTTGATTGCTGAAGTGAAGAGGGTCAAGGGGTATATATAGAAGCCCTAAACAATTGCCCAAATCCCAAACAAATCACCAAATCTTGGATTTTCAGCTCAAACCAGAACTACCAGTTAACACTACCATCAGTCAACTGATGAACAGCCGACTGATGTTGTTCATCAGTCGACTGATGAGCTGACCGTTACAGGATGCTCATCTGTTATCGGTCGACTGATGAACTCATCAGTCGACTGATGGGTCATCAGTCATCTGAGCAGAAACTTATGCTCTTTCTAGTGCATAACGTCAGTCGAATGATAACATGTATGAGTCGACTGATAAACATGCACATGCACTATTCATGATTGAAAAATGAGTTTTGAAGTGCCTTTAAAAATGGTAAATAAAATCCAAAAAATATGAAACTTTGGGAAATTTTTATCAAAATAAATATAAACATAATAGAAAAGGAATTTTTGAAAAATCATTTCCCAATTGTAGAAACTACTCATTTTTCAAAAATGGTTAAAACTTGTTTTTATAAGTGTGTGTATGTGTGAACCCCAATCGCTTTAAATATTATCTACTTAATAACTTGTCAACATTAATGTCTAGAGAGAAATAAAAATGCAAATATCTCACACATATGAATACAATTTTTTGGCTTTGATATTTGCTCAAATGTTGATGAAGCTTCTCTTGTGTAAGTTGCTCTTGAAAGCTTGTATTCATCAATTTGCCTCTACCTCCTTGGATATCATCGTTGTAGCTCATATTCTGTCCAATCCTCCAATGGTTGGCACTATCTTGCTTGGGAAAATATAATCTACATAATATTACTCAATCAAGCAATTAGCACCACTAATGGTGTTTGTAAATCATCATCAAAATAAGAGAACTAACACGAAGCATATCTTCCAACACTTGGTTGGCTCTCTCAGTTTGACCATTTTTCTATGGCTGGAAAATACTACTATAAGCTAGCTGGCTACTGAAAGATTTTTAGAACCTCTTCTAGAAATGTGATGTAAATACTATGCCACGATCCGATACAATCGTCTCTGTAACTCCAGGCAATCTCACAATCTCCCGAATAAAAATCCTTACATAGGTCTCTACAGTATGTGTTGTATTCACTAGCAAGAAGTGTACCGACTTCGTTAGTCGATCGACAATCACCCAGATGGAATCATTTCCTTTGTTAGACCTTGGCAATCCCACAATGAAATCCATAGAAATATTTGCCCCCTTCCATTCAAGAATGGGTAAGGGCTGTAGGGTACTAGCTGGTCTCTGATGTTTTGTCTTCACCTGCTGATAGGTAAAATATTTAGATACATACTCTGTAATATCCCTACGCATGTCGCTCCACCAAAAGTGTTTCTTTAGGTCCTTATACATTTTGGTCATACCTGGATGTACCGTGTACTTGGTACGGTGTGTCTCATCAAACAAGTCCTTCTTTAACTATAGATTATCCAACACCACTAACCAGCCTTTCATTCGAAGGCCTCCATCTGATCCGATGGTCCAATCTACCTTAGTCTCTTTGAAAATCTCTCCCTTTTGGGTTTGAATCCAAGAGTCTTCCAACTGAGCGCTGATCACTCTATTAGTCTATGATGGCTGAATTGCTAATGCTCCAAAAAATACACTGCTTTCACCAACCTATGGTCTGAAATTAAACTGACCGAGGGTGAGAAGATCTCAATACAACGGGCATCTTAAAGCTGCAAGTTTATGATGACACTTTCTGCTCAAAGCATCGGCTATGACATTCGCCTTCAACGGATGGTACTAAAGCACGAACTTGTAATCCTTAAGGAACTCGACCCATCGCCTCTGCCTCTGGTTGAGTTCTTTCTAAGAAAAGAGATATTTCAGGCTCTGATGATCTGTATATAACTCGAACTGAACTCCACAAAGATAATGCCTCCACACCTTTAGTGTGAAGACCACCACTGATAACTGTAAATCGTGCGTGGGGTAATTCTGCTCATGAGTACTCAATTGTCGTGAGATATAAGCAACTACTCTCTGAGTCTGCATTAAAACGTCTCCTAGTCCTGATAACGATGCATCTGTGTAGATAAGAAAAGTCTTATCACTACCCAAAATAATCAACACTGGAGTGGTAGTCAATTTGGCCTTTAGAATCTCAAAGGAATTCTGACATTTTGGCCCCAAACAAATTGAACACCTTTCTTCTTAAGGTGTGTCAGTGGGGTAGCAATCTTAGAGAAATACTGGATGAATTTCCTGTAGTAACTGGCAAGCCTCAAAAAGCTACGAATCTCTGTAACTGCCTTCGATCGCTCCCCATTAAGAACTGCCTCAACCTTAGCTGGATCAACTGCAATACCCTCCTTGGAAATAATGTGACCCAAGAATCTGATCTCTGAAATCCAAAACTCACATTTGCTAAATTTAGCATACAACTGGTGCTCCTACAAAATCTGCAATGCCAAATGAAGATGCTACTCATGCTCGGCCTCTAACTTCGAGTAGATGATGATGTCATTGATGAAAATGATCACGAACTAGTCCAAATATGGATGGAAAATCCGGTTCAACAAATTTATGAATACTACGTGTGCATTAGTTAGTCCAAATGGCATGACAAGAAATTTAAAGGACCCATACCGAGTCAAGAATGCGGTCTTAGGAATACCCATCTCCCGGACGCACAACTGGTGATAACAAAATCGAAGGTCAATCTCTGAGAAACACTATGTTCCCTGCAACTGGTCGAATAAGTCATCAATTCTCAGTAACGGATACCTATTGTGAATGGTGACTTTATTCAACTCACGATAATCGATACACAAATGAAGGCTTTCATCCTTCTTTTTCACAAAAAGTACCAGTGCTCCCCACGGAGAATGGCTCCGGTGAATAAATCCTGAGCTATGAGCTCCTCTATCTGAGTCTGTAACTTTCTCATCTCAGTAGGTGCCATACCATAGGATGCATAGGATATCGGTGCAGTGTCCGGTTGCAAGTCTATGCAGAACTCAACCTCTCTCATTGGAGGCAATCTAGGTATGTCCTGAAAAACATTCTGATACTCTGAGACTACTCTAGTCTCACACAAAATGACACCCTGATCTCACTGCAACACCTCCTCGATGTATGTCTGAAATGACTCTGAAAACTAGTTCCCCTGTGAGGTTGCTACAACCAACTCAGTCCCATTGGATGCTCACAAACTGACTTTTTTCACAAAACAATCTATGATGACATGGTAGGAAGATAACCAATTCATACCAAGAAACACATCAAACTCAGACATGCGCAAGATGATCAAATCAACTATCAACTCAGACCCGTCTAGGCTGACAACACATCTCCTACAATACTCTCTAATAGAGACACCTCACCTAAAGGAGTAGAAACTGACAAAGGTACGTCTAGGGGATGTGCAACTAGCTAAAGTCTATCCATGAAAGCATAAGAGATAAAAGAATGTGAAGCTCCTAAATCAAAGAGAATACGGGCTAGGAAGGAGTTCATAAGTAACGTACCTTTCACCACGACCCCGCTCGCACCATGGTCATGTGGTACTACTGCGAAAACTTGACCAGAAGCTGTGGTCTATTGTACTAAAGGCTCTAGAGTATACGAAACTATATGTCCCTGAGGTAACTCCTGAATAACACATACCTAACCCTCTATCCTCAGAACTGATGGTGGGGCCTCAAGTCGCTGCTGCTGGCCTTGGCCTCGGCTCTGGTGTTAACCCTAACCTTTGCCCTGTTGGCCTACTGTTGGTACACTACGATACTCCCTGGCTCTAAGATCGAAACTTATGACAATGAAAATAAGCACCTTGAAATCTACGCTACTGCCGTGCCCTCTGATCCAGCTATAGTTTCTTCTTATGAGGACCTTGTTGCTGCTACTGAGAACCCTTTCTCTGCTGCTAGGGTACTCCAAGCCCTAAAAAATGACCTCTTGCCCTTGCCCTTATCTCCAGACTATGCCGTTTTAGAACTTCCCTCTCTGCTCTTTTGGAAAATAGCAGTTTCAGTTTCCTGAGAAATAGCGGCATTGGCTAACTCTCGTGCTGAGTGGAAACGTTAAGACACAAGATAACGATGTAAGCTTGGGCGAAGTCCCATAAAAAACATCTGAGCATGTCGCTCCCATGTATGCCACATGCCCATAAATCTTAGTACACCCATGAATTTACTCTCATAATCCGCTAGCGACATGTCTCCCTGCTCTAATCGGGATAGCTCTATCTCTATCCCGACCTTTACCGCGGAAGGTACATACTGCTCATCAAAGAAGTAGACAAAAATCTTTCTAAGTAAGTGTTATCTGCTGGTCTGGTGTAAATTGGAGTCGATACCATCCTCTAGCGTCACTTTTAAGGTTGAATGCTGTCAACCTCTGTTTCTGGACTGGATCGACATCAAGCAAATCTAGGATGTTCCCCACATTCTCCTTCCACTTATGGGCTGCAAGTAAATTCGATGAACCCTGAAACTCTGGTTCCCTTAGCTTTTGATTCTCTTAACTAGACGGAGTCAAGCCCCCTACTCTGTGACTTTGTCAATAGCTGGTGGTGGTGTAGTTGCTGGTGATGCCTCTGAAATAGGCACAACCAGCACGACTGTTGGTGGAACCACATGAGGTGGTGCAGCTGACGGAATATGATTCGCTACTCGCTCCTCGAGTGCTGTTAACCTGACTACAATCGACGCATGAGGTCAATTAAGTACTATGGAGCCTGCTGCGTCTCGGGCTCTAACTCAGCTTGCCCAGCTCCCCGAGTACGGGTTCTATCATGACTATGTCCTCGTCCTGACATCTATAATTTTAGGGGGAGAGCTAATTAGACATAATAAATGAGACCACAAACAAGAATAGCATAACATACAACAATAGGAACACATAAAACATAGTATTCATGAGAACGAGTGCAGTCGCCCACGTTCTCATGTGGTTCACAAACTAACACACTCAAAGTGTAGTCGCTTGTGTTCTCATGCGGTGCACGGACTAACTCAAGCATCCAAAACAATCGTAAGCTGAAACAATCGTCACTCCCTATAGTGACAAAACACAAAACACTAAGCTACGCACTCCTAAAGACTCGTGCATACTCAAACCCAATTCGTGCATATAAAACCCCAAAAATTTATGTTAATATAATTAATATGAGATTAATTATAATTTATGGATATTTATTTTGATAAATATAGTTAAATGGGGTATGAGTATGATACCATGTGTTTTGAATATGAACGAGTTCATACTTGAGAAAGAAAAGAGTTGAAACATGCACAATGGCCAAATATGTGTAATTAGAAAATTTCAGTCCAGTCGACCGCCACGGTCGACCGCGGTCCGGTTGATCGCCACGGTCGACCGCAAAACCTGCAGAAAGTCAGATTCCTGTTTTGAGTTGGTTTTGGTTTTCTAAAGCCCATATTCGTTTTCCCTAGTTTATATATCAAACTTTCACGAATTTTCTCAGTTTTCTAAGAACCCTAACAGCCATCAAACCCCCTCAAACCCTAATTTGATTCTGGAAGAATATTGGAGGCTTTCAAGTGGATTTTTCGGGTGATTTTGGGTTTTGGATTGGAGATCTACTTTGGCTTGGCATCCTAAAATGTTTTTCTATAAGTTTCAGGCGAGTTCATCTCTGCTAATCCCCATCCTAGTTTTAAAAACATTTTTGAAGAATTTTTAACATGTTTCATAGAACCAAATTGACTAGTTTATGAATAAAAGTTAATTCTTTTATATTATATGTATAAAGACTATGTCTTTCCATGTTAAAAAGTATGAGAACGAATTTACAGAAGTATGTAAGATCTGAAAATGATTTAAAACATGGTTTAATCTGAAGAAAAATGATTTGTTCTTCGTTTCGAGATTTTATGCATAACTTAGGGGTTTGAATAAAAATTTTATGCAAATAATCATGCTATATATGTTGAGTTTGTTTCCATAAGTTTTTATCTACTGTAGACATACTCTCATGCAAGTTTCATGTTGTTTTAATCATGTTTGAATCACCTAAACGCGGTGTGAACACGACACACACAACCAGATGGAGAATCTGAAATATCAGCCTACGGTCGACCGCGCCATAGTGGCGGTC